>NC_069500.1:301346011-301946011 GCF_027579735.1 Bombina bombina | reverse complement strand
AATAGGTTTATTATAGCGGCGGTATGGGCGGATGGCAGATTAGGGGTTAATAATATTTAAATAGTGTTTGCAATGTGGGAGGGTGGCGGTTTAGGGGTTAATAGGTTTATTATAATGGCGACAATGTCGGGGAGCGGCGGAATAGGGGTTAATAATTTTTTTAGTAGCGGCGATGTCCGGAGTGGCAAATTAGGGGTTAATAATTTTATTTTAGTGTTTGCAATGCGGGAGGGCCTCCATTTAGTGGTTAATAGGTAGTTTATGGGTGTTTTTGTACTTTTTAACACTTTAGTTATAAGTTTTATGGTACAGCTTTGTAGCATAAAACTCATAACTACTGACTTTAGATGGCGGTACGGATCTTGTGGTTATAGAGTGTACCGCTCACTTTTTGGCCTCCCAGGCCAACTCGTAATATCGGCGCTATGGGCGTCCCATTGAAAAAGGACTTTTTTAAAAGTGCGGTACTGACGTTGCGTGACGGCCAAAAAGGTGTGCGGTACACCTATACCTACAAGACTTGTAAGGGAAAAAGCAGCGTTATGAAGCATAACAATTCTTTTTCACTCATAACACAAAAATCGTAATCTAGCTAAATGGTAACAATTTGAAAGTTATTACTCGGTGAATTACATCACAAAGCTGATATACTTATATATATATATATATATATATATATATATATATATATACACACACACACACATTTCAATTAGCTCTTTCAGCTGATATTTTTTATAAATAGGTCTCACTCACCTTTTTTTTAAAGTGCATGTTTTGAAACTTGTTAATTCTCTAAGGACAGTAGTCTTAGAAACCACATCTGTCTCAGGATTAATTACTCATATAAAACATTATCATTTCCTTGCATCTCCTTTGAGATAAAGTGCCTGCTAAAATGATTAATGACACTCTTTGCTGTGTAGTAATGCACAAGAACAGCACTCAGTGGATTTAAAAACTGGTCTAGATTCCAAAGTTGCTATAAAGACAGAATGAATAAATGAAAGGACAAGCTGAGGTATTTCAATATCATTAAATTATTCTTTCATAACCCAGAACGACTGCTGCAAATAAAAAAGCTAATAGCTTAATATAACATACAGGGTAGAAAAATGTTTTCTCCTTTTTTTTTAAATGGAACAACAATAACATTTATCACAGGTTTAGAGCTGTCAGTGCAAAGTAATTCTTGTCTTAACATTAGACCTTTGCACACAATAAATTGTTATTTACCCTGAAGGCCTACGTAATCATTTTCATACACTAAATTACACTTAGCCATTTATGGGATGACAAGAAGCATTCATTGCATATAAGTGGAAAATAATTGTAGAATTTTTTTTCCTATTTGATATGATAGAACTAAGAAACAATCATCAGATAAATGTAAACAAAAAATATCAGAAGTATAACTAGAATTGGCATGGCCCCCAGGGCATATGAGACAAGCGGTCATGAACCACAGAGATCAGCACTGAGATATAGTCTTTCTGGAGCTTTAGGCAAGTAACAACCACACCTATCAGACACCTGGCAGTGACACCTATAAAATAAATATTATACTGTTTACCAGTGTTACAAATCTATAATAATTTTTGGATGACAAGATAGCTTTTTTATGCATTCTTTTGCTGCAGATTAATGTATTAACTTTCATGAATACATTGTTTCAGAATATTTTCCAGAATTTCTATTTTACATAAAAGAAGTGCTTAAGTATTTTAGCGGAAATGGAAAGCAAATTTCTTGCCTAGTTTTAAATAAAAGAGGTATGAGAGAGATCTTGTAGCTTTTTTTATTATATATTTATATACAGTATATATGTATAGACTATATAGTTGTACTATATATGAATCCCTTTTCTTATTGAGGGCTAGATTACAAGCAATATTGTGACTGTGCTAACTTGTGCACATATTACAAGTTGAAAGTAAACATGCTCGCTGGAGCTCAAACAAATTTAAGGCACGTAGGGAGTGATGTAAAGAGTAATAGTTAAAAAAAAATGTGCACCAAAACCACATAAATACATTAAAATAAACTTGTACACTTATATATATATAGAATCTGTTGTAAATTATTAATATAGATATTAATTTAAAATTTAAAATAAGGATTAAAATGTATCTGATATATGACAAGGTTTTTTGAATGGAAAAAATATATATTTCTAAATATGTGTGTGTGTGTGTATATATATATATATATATATATATATATATATATATATATATATATATATATATATATATACAGGTAGCCCTCAATTTACGCCGGGGTTAGGTTCCAGAAGGAATGGTTGTAAATCGAAACCGTTGTAAATTGAAACCCAGTTTATAATGTAAGTAAATGGGAAGTGAGGGAGAGAGGTTCCAGGCCCCTCTAAAAATTGTCATAAGTAACACCTAATACATTATATTTAAAGCTTTGAAATGAAGACTTTAAATGCTAAAAAGCATTATAAACCTAATAAAATAATCACACAACACAGAATATATAATTAAACTAAGTTAAATGAACAAAAACATTTGCTAAACAGCATTATAAAACTAATAAAATAATCACACAACACAGACTTCACTTGCATTTTTCTGCAAACATTTCTTTCAATGCATTCCAATCTGGACTGATTTATAGACAGGAAGATCTTGTTCCTTTGAAATCTGCTCGATAGCTCAGGTCTGGTTAAACTGATTAATTTCAGCTTGTTTGGCTTTGTTGCAACACAAGCGGACAGCTCCACCTACTGGCTATTTTAATAAATGCACTGCTTCTCAATGCTTTTCAATAGCAGTCACATGACTGGAAAAAAAGGTTGTTATTCTGAAACGGTGTAAATTGAACCGTTGTAAAACGAGGGCCACCTGTATATATATATATATATATATATATATATATATATATATACACACACACATACATGTGTATTTATGTATCTATATATACATACATATAAACACATACAGTATCTAACAAAAGTGAGTACACCCCTCAAATTTTTGTAAATATTTTATTATATCTTTTCATGTGACAACACTAAAGAAATAACACTTTGCTACAATGTAAAGTAGTGAGTGTACAGCCTGTATGACAGTGTAAAGTTCCTGTACCCTCAAAATAACTCAACACACAGCCATTAATGTCTAAACCGTTGGCAACAAAAGTGAGTACACCCCTAAGTGGAAATGTCCAAATTGGGCCCAAAGTGGCAATATTTTGTGTGGCCACCATTATTTACCAGCACTGCCTTAACTCTCTTGGGCATGGAGTTCACCAGAGTTTCACAGGTTGTCTCTGGAGTCCTCTTCCACTCCTCCATGATGACATCACAGAGCTGATGAATATTAAAGACCTTGCGCTCCCCCACCTTCCGTTTGAGGATGCCCCACAGATGCTCAATAGGGTTTAGGTCTGTATACATACTTGAGCAGTCCATCACATTTACCCTCAGCTTTTTTAGCAAGACAGTGGTCATCCTAGGTGTGTTTGGGGTCATTATCATGTTGGAATACTGACCTTCGGCCCAGTCTCCGAAGGGAGGGGATAATGCTCTGCTTCAGTATGTCACAGTACATGTTGGCATACATGGTTCCCTCAATGAACTGTATCTCCTCAGTGCTGGCAGCACTCATGCAGGCCCAGACCATAACACTTCCACCACCATGCTTGACTGTAGGCAAGACACACTTGTCTTTGTACTCCTCACCTAGTTGCTGCCACACACGCTTAACACCATCTGAACCAAATAAGTTTATCTTGGTCTAATTGGACCACAGGACATGGTTCCAGTAATCCATGTCCTTAGTCTTCTTGTATTCAGCAAACTGTTTGCGGGCTTTCTTGTGCATCATCTTTAGAAGAGGCTTCCTTCTGGGACGACAGCCATGCAGACGAATTTAATGCAGTGTGCAACATATGGTCTGAGCACTGACAGGCTGACCCCCCCACCCCTTCAAACCCTGCAGCAATGCTGGCAGCACTCATACGTATATTTCCCAAAGACAACCCCAGGATATGACGCTGAGCACGTGCACTCAACTTCTTTGGTCGACCATGGCGAGGCCTGTTCTGAGTGGAACCTGTCCTGTGAAACCGCTGTATGGTCTTGCCCACCGTGCTGCAGCTCAGTTTCAGGTTTTTTGGCAAGCTTCTTATAGCCTAGGCCATCTTTATGTAGAGCAAAAATTCTTTTTTTCAGATCCTCAGAGAGTTCTTTGCCATGAGGTACCATGTTGAACCTCCAGTGACCAGTATGAGAGTGTGTGAGAATGATATACCAAATTTAACACACCTGCTCCCCATTCACACCTGAGACCTTGTAACACTAACGAGTCGCATTACACCAGGGAGGGAAAATGGCTAATTGGGCCAGATTTGGACATTTCTACTTAGGGGTGTACTCACTTTTGTTGCCAACTGTTTAGACATTAAGGGCTGTGTGTTAAGTTATTTTGAGGGGACAGCAAATTTACACTGTTATACAGGCTGTACACTCACTTCTTTATTTTGTAGCAAAGTGTAATTTCTTCAGTGTTGTCACATGAAAAGAAATAATAAAATATTTACAAAAATGTGAGGGGTGTACTCACTTTTGTGAGATACTGTATATACACTTGTATATACACAAACAATTAATCGATAGTCAGTGTATTAGCAGTTTATATTACACCTTTGCTTATTAGAGGATGTATATATACACAATATGCATACATATACAGGGAGTGCAGAATTATTAGGCAAGTTGTATTTTTGAGGATTAATTTTATTATTGAACAACAACCATGTTCTCAATGAACCCAAAAAACTAATTAATATCAAAGCTGAATAGTTTTGGAAGTAGTTTTTAGTTTGTTTTTAGTTATATCTATTTTAGGGGGATATCTGTGTGTGCAGGTGACTATTACTGTGCATAATTATTAGGCAACTTAACAAAAAACAAATATATACCCATTTCAATTATTTATTTTTACCAGTGAAACCAATATAACATCTCAACATTCACAAATATACATTTCTGACATTCAAAAACAAAACAAAAACAAATCAGTGACCAATATAGCTACCTTTCTTTTGCAAGGACACTCAAAAGCCTGCCATCCATGGATTCTGTCAGTGTTTTGATCTGTTCACCATCAACATTGCGTGCAGCAGCAACCACAGCCTCCCAGACACTGTTCAGAGAGGTGTACTGTTTTCCCTCCTTGTAAATCTCACATTTGATGATGGACCATAGGTTCTCAATGGGGTTCAGATCAGGTGAACAAGGAGGCCATGTCATTAGATTTTCTTCTTTTATACCCTTTTTTGCCAGCTACGCTGTGGAGTACTTGGACGCGTGTGATGGAGCATTGTCCTGCATGAAAATCATGTTTTTCTTGAAGGATGCAGACTTCTTCCTGTACCACTGCTTGAAGAAGGTGTCTTCCAGAAACTGGCAGTAGGACTGGGAGTTGAGCTTGACTCCATCCTCAACCCGAAAAGGCCCCACAAGCTCATCTTTGATGATACCAGCCCAAACCAGTACTCCACCTCCACCTTGCTGGCGTCTGAGTCGGACTGGAGCTCTCTGCCCTTTACCAATCCAGCCACGGGCCCATCCATCTGGCCCATCAAGACTCACTCTCATTTCATCAGTCCATAAAACCTTAGAAAAATCAGTCTTGAGATATTTCTTGGCCCAGTCTTGACGTTTCAGCTTGTGTGTCTTGTTCAGTGGTGGTCGTCTTTCAGCCTTTCTTACCTTGGCCATGTCTCTGAGTATTGCACACCTTGTGCTTTTGGGCACTCCAGTGATGTTGCAGCTCTGAAATATGGCCAAACTGGTGGCAAGTGGCATCTTGGCAGCTGCACGCTTGACTTTTCTCAGTTCATGGGCAGTTATTTTGCGCCTTGGTTTTTCCACACGCTTCTTGCGACCCTGTTGACTATTTTGAATGAAACGCTTGATTGTTCGATGATCACGCTTCAGAAGCTTTGCAATTTTAAGAGTGCTGCATCCCTCTGCAAGATATCTCACTATTTTTGACTTTTCTGAGCCTGTCAAGTCCTTCTTTTGACCCATTTTGCCAAAGGAAAGGAAGTTGCCTAATAATTATGCACACCTGATATAGGGTGTTGATGTCATTAGACCACACCCCTTCTCATTTCAGAGATGCACATCACCTAATATGCTTAATTGGTAGTAGGCTTTCGAGCCTATACAGCTTGGAGTAAGACAACATGGATAAAGAGGATGATGTGGTCAAAATACTAATTTGCCTAATAATTCTGCACTCCCTGTATTTAGTATTCTGCTTTCACTCTCTGTTCCCATAGCAGACAGTATCCTTATCTAGAAGGAGAAGGGGGTTCACATTCCAATGCGGGTCACTTGGTCACTGTGAGAAATATACACTTTATTTTTTATAAAACTGTTAAGTTGACTAACACAATTGCTATAAAATATGATTGACATAACATGTCTGCACACTAACTGCTTAATTATTAGAATTGTTAAGGTAGTAGATTAGCTTGGAAAGAGTGATTGGCAAAGAAGTTTCTGGCAATATGAATATAAGTAACTCTTACTCCCAGAAATCTCTTGTGGACATAGGAACTGAAGTGAGAATTCTTCCAGGAGACACACAGATACACAATGGTGATTCCCTGGTTAATTTGGAGAGCCTGGGAAGAGATACAGATTGTAATACACAAGTGGTGATGACAAGCCTCCTGGAGGCTATTAGATGTTAACTACTGGGTCTTACACCATCACTAGTAACAAACATTTGGAATAATTACATCAGATTTAAACGGACAGAAAAATAATTGGAACATTTCAGGATTCACAAACAGTAGACACCTCTCATTTACCTCTATTATAGCATTTCATTTATTCAACTCATATGCTTGCATGAACAGCATATCTACATAGGCTTAACACATGATCATTAATGGATGCACATACTTTACTTTTAGCATTCACTCATACATGTGCATTCATATGATGGGGGAAAACACATTACATTCTCTCTATGAATCAGGAAACATAAAATAGGGATTTTACTGTCCCTTTAACATCACAATTCACTCAGTATAAACCATTAGGAATTACGTACAATAAGAACATCATTAGAACAGATTACAGCTGTCACTTTTTGGGAAGGAACAACAATGCTATACTGCTTTATAGAAGTCAGCATATGTGGGAGACAATTACAATATATACATATATGTACATAACACGCATCACGCAAACACAAAGCACACATTTATATTTGAATCATCACACAATAACAATGTAATAAAATACAACAACACAATGAGGATTTCATAACTACACAGGTAGGTTGATAGTATGATAATGTCATTAGAAGCTTCAACCATACACATTACAGTTTTAGGACTGTACCGCCCCTTTCAGAAGTTTAGCACTCAATACTACAATACACCATATACGTAAACGACAGTTTGGAACATCATTATTATGGCGATTTGAAAGGGATGCGTACAAAATATTGACATCTCACAAATCACTCATATATACAATACTACAGATGGCAGGTGGAAGAACTTCAGTATTATTGCAATTTTAAAGGGACGCGTACAATATTGACATCTCGCAAATCACTTATATATACAATACTACAGATAGCAGCCGGAAGATCTTCAGAATTATTGCGATTTTAAAGGGACGCGTACAATATTGACATCTCGCAAATCACATATATACAATACTAGAGATGGCAGCAGGAAGAGCTTCAGTATTATTGCAATTTTAAAGGGACGCGTACAATATTGACATCTTGCCAATCACTTATATATACAATACTAGAGATGTCAGCCGGAAGATCTTCAGTATTATTGCGATTTTAAAGGGACGCGTACAATATTGACATCTCGCCAATCAGTCATATATACAATACTACAGATGTCAGCTGTTACTTTATCGTTTACAAACAATATTGCAGCAACATTGATCGATCACATTCTATGCCATTATACACAAGTATGCACTTTCATTCATGTTAGCCTGGACGTGTGCTTTTTACTATAAGATCGCGTTTAATAACTATTTATTACGCATATGAACAAACATTACGAAGATGCACTGTATATGTTACATTTTACACTTTCACATTGTGATTCATTGGGGGAAAACAACATTTCAGCAAACACCGAAAAAAACGCCCACTTTGAAAGCATTCGCGCCGCTCACATACAAACAAGTGTATACAATCAGCAATCATTACGAACTCACTACCATTGGACTAATTGCACTATAAATCCCCCAAACAACATGGCCAAAGTGGCCCTTGTGATCGACATTGTATCAATTCGCTTCTGTGTTTTTGCATACCTTGTTACTCCTTGTGATGTGTTTGCTCTGCTGTTTGGCTTTGTGCTGTTTAGCTTGGCAAATATGGATGATGATTTGATAGACGATGCTGCTGGTGCTGCTGCACAAGTAGAGATTCAGAGAATCAGTCGGGCTCGGCGGCTCCGAGTGAGACAAAGGGCTCGTTTGGTTCGAGGTCCTCGTGTCTACAGGGTGAGACCCACCTTGGAAAACATGAGTGACTTCGAGGTTTTTGACAAGTATAGGCTCAATTGCGAACAGCTCATTGGCCTTTACGATGTTCTTAGACCTCATCTGGAGCCACGTATACGAATAAGGACTGCTGTCCCTGGCATCACTAAGATGCTAAGTTGTATATACTTCCTGGCCTCTGGGAGTTTTCAATCTGGAGAGATTTACATGCATGGCCTGTCTCAAAGTACATTCTCAGGGGTTTTTGATAACTTTCTGGACGCCATGGTACGTATTAGTAAGCGTTACATAGGATTCCCTCAGAATGATGGTGATTGGAGGCGCCTGAAGTGGGAATTCTTTGCAATCGCTGAATTGCCCAATGTCTTGGGAGCAATAGATTGCACCCACATTGCGCTGCGTGCTCCAGCTGATGATGAGCCCTTCCGAAATCACAAACATTTCCATAGCCTCAACGTGCAGTATGTTTGTGACGCACGGATGCGGATTATGCACGTGTGTGTGAATTTCGGCGGGGCTTGTCATGAGTCCCGCATCCTTAGACAGTCGTCCCTGTGGCGGCCATTTGAGGAAAGAGAGTTTCCCCCTGGGTATCTCGTTGGTGAGTATTTGTGCACAACATGGTTAATTAGTTAGACAATATCCACTGTAGTCTTAAACTGTTGTTAGTGTAATGTGCAAAATGTGCAGCTATAGGATGCAATTTAACCATTTCTTTCTCCTTCCGCAAATGTCTAGTTTTAGCTCCAAACAGATATGTAGCATGTCTTAGCTTAAATGGGCAGATAGAGAAGCAATTTAACCATGTCATTGTCTCTTTCCGCAAATGTCTAGTTTTACTTTAAAACAGATATGTAGCATGTCTTAGCTTAAATGGGCAGATAGAGAAGGTAATTTAACCATTTTGTTTTTAGTTTAGCAAAGGTCTGGTTTATGCGAAATACGCATATGTAGCATGTCTTAGCTTAAATGGGCAGATAGAGAATGCAATTTAACCATTTAATTGTCTTTCAACAAATTTCTAGTTTTAGCTACAAACAGATATGTAGCATGTCTTAGCTTAAATGGGCAGATAGAGAATGCAATTTAACCATTTAATTGTCTTTCAACAAATTTCTAGTTTTAGCTACAAACAGATATGTAGCATGTCTTAGCTTAAATGGATAGATAGAAAATGCAATTTAACCATTTTGTTTTTATTTTAGCAAATGTCTGCTTTATGCGAAATATGCATATGTAGCATGTCTTAGCTTAAATGTCCAGATAGAGAATGCAATTTAACCATGTCATTGTCTCTTTCCACAAACGTCTAGTTTTACTTTTAAACAGATATGTAGCATGTCTTAGCTTAAATGTCCAGATAGAGAATGCAATTTAACCATGTCATTGTCTCTTTCCACAAACGTCTAGTTTTACTTTTAAACAGATATGTAGCATGTCTTAGCTTAAATGTCCAGATAGAGAATGCAATTTAACCATGTCATTGTCTCTTTCCACAAACGTCTAGTTTTACTTTTAAACAGATATGTAGCATGTCTTAGCTTAAATGGGCAGATAGAGAATGCATTTAACCATTTTGTTTTTAGTTTAGCAAAGGTCTGGTTTATGCGAAATACGCATATGTAGCATGTCTTAGCTTAAATGGCCAGACAGATAGAGAATGCAATTTAACCATGTCATTGTCTCTTTACGCAAATGTCTATTTTTAGCTCAACACAGATATGTAGCATGTCTTAGCTTAAATGGACAGATAGAGAATGCAATTTAACCATGTCACTGTCTCTTTCAGCAAATGTCTAGTTTTACTTTTAAACAGATATGTAGCATGTCTTAGCTTAAATGGACAGATAGAAAATGCAATTTAACCATTTTGTTTTTAGTTTAGCAAAGGTCTGGTTTATGCGAAATACGCATATGTAGAATGTCTTAGCTTAAATGGGCAGATAGAGAATGCGATTTAACCATTTTTTTTTCTAGCAAATGTCTTGTTTATGCGAAATACGCATATGTAGCATGTCTTAGCTTAAATGGGCAGATGGAGAATGCGATTTAAACATATAAATCTCTTTTTAATGAAAATGTTTATTTTAGGGCTTTTTCGTGTACACAAATGAAAAGTATTTTAATCTAATAATTATACATAAAATATTAATATTTGTCATTTTGTTATGTTCATAATTTATAGGTGATTCAGAGTACATGAGCCGGCCTTGGCTCATTACGCCGTTGTGTAACCCCACTGATGAGGCCCAGGAGCGCTACAATAGGGCGCAGAAGCGGACTAGGGCTGTAGTCAAGAGGATGTTTGGGCTCCTCAAAATGAGACTCTAATGCCTTGACAGGTCGGGAGGAGCCCTCCAATACAGCCCTAGTAAGGTGGCGAAGATCGTTATAGCCTGCAGCGTCCTGCATAATATTGCACAGCGGGCTGGGATGCTGCAGACCTTCCAGGCACCCCGACGCCTCCTCCAAGATGAGGAGGATGAGCCTACTCTAGAGGGGCCATTCCGGGATGAGGGGCTCAATGTCAGAGCAGACATCATCAACCGCCACTTCAGACGGTAAATAATAGAAGTTAGATAGGAGTATTGTCAATATATGTGAATTTTAGGGAAATGACAAGTAGAGAATTGTGCAAATATGTTAGGATTGTTTATCAAATGATTTAAATGTTTTAATTTATTACTATAGGTGATGCTCTGCCACCAGGTTTTTAAAGACAACATCAGCTGGTAAATATAAATAATGTATGGACTGTGGCTGGCAGAAACTTGGCACAAACAGACATGATATGTCATACATTTTCAGAACTATTATTTATTTTACACATTACTTTAATTTTGGATACTCAGAAAGTGATCCTCTAGCAAGACTGTGGTTCAAAGTCAGATTCAAAGTCACACATTAGAGGTTAGGTTTACTCAATATATGACTCATCTTCACACTTGATGTATAGAACATAACACAAGATGCTACAAACGCTTAGTAAGCTAGTGACAGAAATCGTTTCTGAAATAGGGGGTGGGAGAGGTGTGAATAAATAATTAAAACACTTGTATTTTTTGTTTATCACTTTCTCTGCCATTAGGGAGATGACTTCATTTAAAGACTGAAAGTCAAGAATCCCAGACTGAAAGTGAAGAATCCAAAATTGAAAGTGAAGAATCCAAGATTGAAAGTGAAGAATCCAAGATTGAAAGTGAAGAATCCAAGATTGAAAGTGAAGAATACCAATGTGATCATGTTTGGCATTGTCTTTCAAATGTGCTGACCTTGAAAACCATACAAAGACACGTTCACATGGTAAGTGGCAACAATTTGATGGACTAAGGCTGTGGATGCATCCTATTGGAGACACTTAGATGTTTTTTTTATTTTAGATGGTATTTCACAATCCTCTCATTTGAAAATGATGAATAAGACCCCTAATGATGATAAACTGTTATTTTCAAGATAATTGACTTTCAAAGACCATGCATACAGGTTGGTTTGCACAATGCATGCTAGTTACGAATCACTGGAGGAAGAATGTTAAGAATTAGGAATAGTTACATGTCCTAGCTTAGAATTTTTTAATTTTACATACATTACCCCTACTTTGTGCTACAGAGGAATCAGATTCTGACCAATCAGACAAAGGAATACATCTGAGTTGATATAGAGGTATATTATTAGAAGGGACATGAAATATTACATTTATGTTCAGCATACTATATAAATGGTTTTTGAAGATGTTATATGCATTTTTTTATATATCTGATATTTAAATGTAATATTGATGAGACAATATAATGTTATTTTAAATTATGGATAGGTATATATGTAATTTTTTTAGTTTTGTTAAATATCTATTGTTTAAAAAAAATTGTTAGAGCATAGACACAAGATGAAATGTAATTTCTTTTAATGAATTTCTTAAGACATGTGTTCATGAAATAACTAATGTGTTTTTTTTTGTTTGTTTTTTCAGAGTTTCATCTGTGATGAATTACCCTATTTTATTTTCAATTTTATTGTCAATAAATAATTATTTTATACTATATCTTTTTTTTTTATTTCCAAAATTTTATCTTATAAAAATATTATAAGAAATATATCCATATAATCTGACAAGTAAAAAAAAATATATACTACCATGACTGTTAGTTGTCTATTTGACAAGCACATGCCTGATCAAAAAAATTTCACGTCTTGAATTAATAATATAAAAATGGATTATTCCGATAATGTTAAAGTCAAGTATCTTTTTAAATTTATTTTGGATTTAAATCCATTGATGTTTTTATAGTGTAATTTATAGATGTTAAAATTCGAAAATGTTTCTGACGAGGATATGTAATCTAAATTAGAAAGAACAACTTCGTTCTTTAATTTTTAAGAAAGGAAAGTGGTTAACTTACATCAAAGTGACATTTTTTTTTATTTTTTTTTGGATAATCTCATGTATCTTCCTTAGGTATACAAAATCATTTTTTTTTAATGTTTAAAATTGTTATGAAATGTAAAATCATTTTATTTCATATTTAGACCAAGCTAGTTATTGTATGCCATATTGATGACTTTTCTGTTCTAGTGGAGTCATTGGAAGGCTCATTTAACTATAGCTAGCTCGTAACATAATTGACAAAAATTATTCATGTTACCTCTTGGATAGATATCACATATCTATATGTATTTTCATTCCCCTTTAGTTTCTTTATACAATGTTAAAGGGACACTGAACCCATTTTATTTTCTTTCGTGATTTCCATAGAGCAGGCAATTTTAAGCAACTTTCGAATTTACTCCTATTATCAATGTTTATTCGTTCTCTTGCTATCTTTATTAGAAAGATAAGGCATTTAATTTTTTGGGGTTTTGAACTCTGGACAGCATTTTTTGATTGGTGGATGAATTTATCAAACAATCAGCAAGGACAACCTAGGTTGTTCTCCAAAAATGGGCCGGAATATAAACTTACAATCTTTTATTTCAAAAAACATAGCAAGAGAATGAATAAAATATTGTAATCGTAGAAAATTCGAAAGTTGATTAAAATGTCATGCTCTATCTGAATCACAAATTAAAATATTTGGGTTCAGTGTCCCTTTAACTCCACATATTCCTAATGTTTTGGTCCTTAAAGGGACATTAAAAAAATAATTAATTTACGGCTAGATTTGGAGTTTTGTCGGTAACGACCCGCGTAGCTAACGCCGGCTTTTTTCTGGCCGCACCATAAAAATAACTCTGGTATTGAGAGTCCACAAAAAGGCTGCGTTAGGCTCCAAAAAAGGAGCGTAGAGCATTTTTAACGCAGCTTCAACTCTCGATACCAGAGTTGCTTACGCAAGCGGCCAGCCTCAAAAACGTGCTTGTGCACGATTCCCCCATAGGAAACAATGGGGCTGTTTGAGCTGAAAAAAAACCTAACACCTGCAAAAAAGCCGCGTTCAGCTCCTAACGCAGCCCCATTGTTTGCTATGGGGAAACACTTCCTACGTCTGCACCTAACACCCTAACATGTACCCCGAGTCTAAACACCCCTAGCCTTACACTTATTAACCCCTAATCTGCCGCCCCCGCTATCGCTGACCCCTGCATATTATTTTTAACCCCTAATCTGCCGCTCCGTAAACCGCCGCTACTTACATTATCCTTATGTACCCCTAATCTGCTGCCCCTAACACCGCCGACCCCTATATTATATTTATTAACCCCTAATCGGCCCCCCTCAACGTCGCCTCCACCTGCCTACACTTATTAACCAATATCCACCATATATAGAAATAAAAGTCTTTTGAGAGACAGAGCATTAAATCATTGCAGTAGATTTATTCAAATAAACAAACAGGTGAACACCACTCCACACACCTCACAGCCACATCCGACGCGTTTCCTCATTTTTACCTGATGCACTTGCATAATACTTGTGAATAACCAAAGTGGAGTATCCTGTGCAGTGGTTTCTAGTCCTGACAATATACCGGCTATATCTACACTGTTAGAGATTGACAGTGTTATATTCAAGTACTGATCATAAATTAGCCAATGGTATTGAACTATATCTGTCCGTGGTTTACTACACAGTGTGCATGAGTTTGTATGTTTATACACTTATTAACCCCTAATCTGCCGAGTGGACCTGAGCGCTACTATAATAAAGTTATTAACCCCTAATCTGCATCACTAACCCTATAATAAATAGTATTAACCCCTAATCTGCCCTCCCTAACATCGCCGACACCTAACTTCAAACATTAACCCCTAATCTGCTGACCGGAGCTCACCGCTACTATAATAAATGTATTAACCCCTAAAGCTAAGTCTAACCCTAACACTAACACCCCCCTAAGTTAAATATAATTTTAATCTAACGAAATTAATTAACTCTTATTAAATAAATTATTCCTATTTAAAGCTAAATACTTACCTGTAAAATGAATCCTAATATAGCTACAATATAAATTATAATTACATTGTAGCTATTTTAGGATTAATATTTATTTTACAGGCAACTTCGTAATTATTTTAACCAGGTACAATAGCTATTAAATAGTTAAGAACTATTTAATAGTTACCTAGTTAAAATAATAACAAAATTACCTGTAAAATAAATCCTAACCTAAGTTACAATTGAACCTACCACTACACTATCAATAAATTAATTAAATAAAATACCTATAATTATCTACAATTAAACCTACCACTACACTATCAATAAATTAATTAAATAAAATACCTACAATTATCTACAATTAAACCTAACACTACACTATCAATAAATAAATTAAATACAATACCTACAAATAACTACAATGAAATAAACTATCTAAAGTACAAAAAATAAAAAAGAACTAAGTTACAAAAAATAAAAAAATATTTACAAACATAAGAAAAATATTACAACAATTTTAAACTAATTACACCTACTCTAAGCCCCCTAATAAAATAACAAAGACCCCCAAAATAGCAAAATGCCCTACCCTATTCTAAATTACTACATTTCAAAGCTCTTTTACCTTACCAGCCCTGAACAGGACCCTTTGTGGGGCATGCCCCAAGAAATTCAGCTCTTTTGCCTGTAAAAAAAAACATACAATACCCCCCCCCAACATTACAACCCACCACCCACATACCCCTAATCTAACCCAAACCCCCCTTAAATAAACCTAACACTAAGCCCCTGAAGATCTTCCTACCTTGTCTTCACCCTACCAGGTTCACCGATCCGTCCTGAAGAGCTCCTCCGATGTCCTGATCCAAGCCCAAGCGGGGGGCCGAAGAGGTCCATGATCCGGCTGAAGTCTTCATCCAAGCGGGAGCTGAAGAGGTCCATGATCCGGATGAAGTCTTCATCCAAGCGGGAGCTGAAGAGGTCCATGATCCGGATGAAGTCTTCTATCAACGGCATCTTCAATCTTCTTTCTTCCGGATCCATCTTGCAGACCTCCGACGTGGAACATCCTCTTCTCCCGACGCCTACTAGCCGAATGACGGTTCCTTTAAGGGACGTCATCCAAGATGGCGTCCCTCGAATTCCGATTGGCTGATAGGATTCTATCAGCCAATCGGAATTAAGGTAGGAATATTCTGATTGGCTGATGGAATCAGCCAATCAGAATCAAGTTCAATCCGATTGGCTGATTCGATCAGCCAATCAGATTGAGCTTGCATTCTATTGGCTGTTCCGATCAGCCAATAGAATGCGAGCTCAATCTGATTGGCTGATTGGATCAGCCAATCGGATTGATTTTGATTCTGATTGGCTGATTCCATCAGCCAATCAGAATATTCCTACCTTAATTCCGATTGGCTGATAGAATCCTATCAGCCAATCGGAATTCGAGGGACGCCATCTTGGATGACGTCCCTTAAAGGAACCGTCATTCGGCTAGTAGGCGTCGGGAGAAGAGGATGTTCCGCGTCGGAGGTCTGCAAGATGGATCTGGAAGAAAGAAGATTGAAGATGCCGTTGATAGAAGACTTCATCCGGATCATGGACCTCTTCAGCCCCCCGCTTGGGCTTGGATCAGGACATCGGAGGAGCTCTTCAGGACGGATCGGTGAACGTGGTAGGGTGAAGACAAGGTAGGAAGATCTTCAGGGGCTTAGTGTTAGGTTTATTTAAGGGGGGTTTGGGTTAGATTAGGGGTATGTGGGTGGTGGGTTGTAATGTTGGGGGGGGGGTATTGTATGTTTTTTTTACAGCTGAATTTCTTGGGGCATGCCCCACAAAGGGCCCTGTTCAGGGCTGGTAAGGTAAAAGAGCTTTGAAATGTAGTAATTTAGAATAGGGTAGGGCATTTTGTTATTTTGGGGGTCTTTGTTATTTTATTAGGGGGCTTAGAGTAGGTGTAATTAGTTTAAAATTGTTGTAATATTTTTCTTATGTTTGTAAATATTTTTTTATTTTTTTGTAACTTAGTTCTTTTTATTTTTTGTACTTTAGATAGTTTATTTCATTGTAGCTATTTGTAGGTATTGTATTTAATTTATTTATTTATTGATAGTGTAGTGTTAGGTTTAATTGTATATAATTGTAGGTATTTTATTTAATCAATTTATTGATAGTGTAGTGGTAGGTTTAATTGTAGATAATTATAGGTATTTTATTTAATTAATTTATTGATAGTGTAGTGGTAGGTTTAATTGTAACTTAGGTTAGGATTTATTTTACAGGTAAATTTGTAATTATTTTAACTATTTTAGCTATTAAATAGTTCTTAACTATTAAATAGCTATTGTACCTGGTTAAAATAATTACAAAGTTGCCTGTAAAATAAATATTAATCCTAAAATAGCTACAATGTAATTATTCGTTATATTGTAGCTATATTAGGGTTTATTTTACAGGTAAGTATTTAGCTTTAAATAGGAATAATTTATTTAATAAGAGTTAATTAATTTCGTTAGATTAAAATTATATTTAAATTAGGGGGGTGTTAGTGTTAGGGTTAGACTTAGCTTTAGGGGTTAATACATTTATTAGAATATTGGTGAGCTCCGGTCGGCAGATTAGGGGTTAATAATTGAAGTTAGGTGTTGGCGATGTTAGGGAGGGCAGATTAGGGGTTAATACTATTTATTATAGGGTTAATGAGGCGGATTAGGGGTTAATAACTTTATAATAGTAGCGGTTCGGTCCGCTTGGCAGATTAGGGGTTAATAAGTGTAGGCAGGTGGAGGCGACGTTGTGGGGGGCAGATTAGAGGTTAATAAATATAATATAGGGGTCGGTGGTGTTAGGGGCAGCAGATTAGGGGTACATAGCTATAATGTAGGTGGCGGCGCTTTGCGGTCGGCAGATTAGGGGTTAATTATTGTAGGTAGCTGGCGGCGACGTTGTGGGGGCAGATTAGGGGTTAATAAATATAATACAGGGGTCGGCGGTGTTAGGGGCAGCAGATTAGGGGTACATAAGTATAACGTAGGTGGCGGTCGGCAGATTAGGGGTTAAAAAAAATAATCGTGTGGCGGCGATGTGGGGGGACCTCGGTTTAGGGGTACATAGGTAGTTTATGGGTGTTAGTGTACTTTAGAGCACAGTAGTTAAGAGCTTTATGAACCGGCGTTAGCCCAGAAAGCTCTTAACTACTGACTTTTTTCCTGCGGCTGGAGTTTTGTCATTAGATGTCTAACGCTCACTTCAGACACGACTCTAAATACCGGAGTTAGAAAGATCCCATTGAAAAGATAGGATACGCAATTGACGTAAGGGGATCTGCGGTATGGAAAAGTCGCGGCTGAAAAGTGAGCGTTAGACCCTATTTTGAGTGACTCCAAATACCGGAGTTAGCCTAAAACCAGCGTTAGGAGCCTCTAACGCTGGTTTTCACGGCTAACGCCAAACTCCAAATCTAGGCCTTAGTGAATTATAGACAAGACAAATTTTAGTGAAAGATTTAAATGTATTATTAGTATCTAATTTGATTCATTCTTTAAATATCCTTTGTTTTAGAAATATCAATGCACATGGCTTAGATAATGATATAAGGCATCTATGTGCAAACAACAATCAGCATCAAAAGAGCCTATCTAGCTATGCTTTTAAGCCAATAATCGAAATTTAAAAAAGATAATGAGAGAAAAAAAAATATAACGTGGTTTGAATATTCTATTATCCCTCAAAATCATTACAAACATATAGCTTATTGTCCCTTTAAGGTGAAGATGGCTAAATACAGACATTAGAACATATTTCATTCACAGTGGGGCAAACAATCCAGAAGTTTGAGAAAGTGAGGTGCATAGGTTTATGATCATCAAAGCATTATTTTGAAATATCTACTTAAAGGGACATGAAACACTAATCTTTTCTTTGTGATTTAAAGATTATGCCATTTTTAAAATCTTCGATTATGTCATTATCTTAATTCTCTTGACATACTTTTCTTGATAGGCTCAGTAGTTGCTGATTGGTTGCTGCACATATATGCACAAATATGCCTTGTGTGATTGGCTCCCCCATGTGCATTGCTATTTATTCAATAAAGGATATCTAAAGAATGATGCGAAATAGATAATAGAAGTCAATTTGAATCTTGTTTAAAATTGTCTTCTCTACTTGAATCATGAAAGAAAATATTTGGGTTTAGTGACCCTTTAATTGTGGCTGGCCAACAATACATATTTACAAGGTTTACACAGATTTATTTAGAGCAAGATTGAATATCAGCTCATGAAAGGGACGGAAAATTAACAAGATTTTAGTTCTGGAATATATAAGAAAATATAATTTAAAACATTAACATTTAATTCTATCATCTATTTGATATCATTATTTTATGGTTATCTGCTTTAAAAACATATCTAGATATGCTCAGTAGATGAAGATTGTTGGCTGCACAGAGATGCCTTGTGTGATTTGCTGAACCATGTGCATTGCAATTTCTTCAGTTAAGGATATCTAAATAAAAAGATAAATTGAGTTACATTTTAAAGTCTAAACATTTATTCTCTCTCCAGATCATTTTTAGAAAATATTTTGGTGTAATGTCTCTTTACAAATAAAGACGCCATTGCACAATAACATATGTGAGCAGTTCAGACAAATACAAGCTTGAGGTTTATTTACTAATAAGAAACAAACTTGTAGTTTAACATTTATAAACAGATTATCCAAGTTACGGACATTAGAACAAGAAATTATGCATTTCAGAAATGTTGCGTGGGAAACGTTTCTTGCAACACGAGAATTGCATCTTTACACATTCTAGTCTAATGTCACGCAATAGCACACAATCGATGTGCATTATAAATACATTTAATAGAGCAATGTCAATACTTCACAATAAGTCACGAAATTGATTTAATGAACAATAAATACAATCAATGTAAAATTTGTATTACTAAAACATATTTGTATTAAACAAACAGAACGATATTAAACATAGAAATGTCTACAACATTTAATAATGTGACAGTATTATATATTTGTGAAAAATCAAACATTAATATTTAACGGATCACGTATATTAAATCTGCGTCACACATATCTGCATAACAGCCCCATGAGTTACAAATAAGGATACATGAAAAATGGAGTAACAGCACCCCCAGGAGGTATGTGTATGGAAGTTACTAAGATATGAAACATTAAGGAACGGCCAATCAGAGTTCATCACACAAACACAACTTGAGTCAGGATGGTCTCACAGTCATTCTAACAATATTTCAAAATTTTATCCAATCAGATGTACAGATACCATGTCCCATGGTGCATCTCATGTTTACTTCACCATATAAAAGTCCATTACACGTTGCCATCTATGTCAGTTCTCTAATGCCTGCAGGCGTACAGTATATATAATTTATATATATATATATATATATATATATATATATATATATATTTTCAGAAAACCCAGCAGGCATGACACCTCCCAGGTTCACCAAGCAGGAGAGTGCTGCACTGGTCCATGCCGTCCAGGACTTTTATTCGCAGCTGTTTGGGAGCAAGAGGAGGTCGACAGATGTGAAGTTTAAGAAGGCCCTCTGTGTGGCTATCACCAATGCGGTTCAATTGGTGTTGGGCGTCCAGAGGAGCCAGGATCAGATCATGCGGAGGTTCAGAGATATGAGGTTGCGAATGCACAAAAAAGTCGACCTCATAAGGGAGTGGGTGCAAGCCCGTCGGAGGGATGGCTGCAAAATTAAACCCCCACGGAAACTCTACCTACTCCCTTATGAGGTGACTTTATGCCAGCTCCTCAATCTCTGGGTCCCCCGCAGATTTCGATCCTCTCCATCCTCGGCCGCCTCTTCTTCCCTACCAGCTGCTGGATCACAAAGTCTGGACACGGGGGCCAGTGCAGCTGCTTCTCCATCCGGTGGCCTGGGAGGAGCAGACAGAGATTCTGAACCAGGTAACTATCAAACTTCATCTAATATATTAAGATATGAGTAGACTTTTAAGAAATGTGTATATAGTCATATATTCAACCTATATAGATCTCACAACATATGCTACATATGATGTTTAGATATCTGAATTTAGATTAGTCACACATGAAATAGGAGTGATGTTTCTTGCGCTCTCCAGAATATGCGTCACAGAGCGAAAAGGGAATTGCACATCCGTGAAATCCCTATCATCTGCCATTTCATACATTGACTATCGAATCATAACCCAGTTATAAATATTATTTTTTATTGTTCAATATTAACAAATATATGATTTCCATCTCGTAATACACCCAATTGCAAATATATTTGAAGTCTTTATGAAATGATACTCATCACACTACTCTATCAAAATTAATTTAGATTCACGGATATGTAATTCCGCTTTGAATCATTGCGCAATGATCACGAAAAATAGAATTGCCCACACACGTGAACATGTGTTTGCTGTAACTGGCATCGCTTTACACATGTTGATCAAATCACGGATGCGCAATTCCGCTTGGAATCATTGCGCAATGATCACGAAAAATAGAATTGCGCACACACATGAACATGTGTTTGCTGTAACTGGCATTGCTTTACACATGTTGCTCAAATGTATATGTTAATTAGTATATATGTGAAGAATACAGTATCCTTATTTTCAATCTTCTACATTCTAAAAACTATACGAGCAAAATCAAAATAAACAATCAACTATGTCCATCAATTGATGAGAATGCAAGAACACAACAAATGAATTAAAGCTACAGTCAACAGCATAACAGATTGAAAATAAGAGTACATGATATATTTTTGATGATATTAATTGAGTAAACAATGAACTCATGTGAATAAAAATCGATTATTAGTTTGTCACTGTAAATTTTGACAACAAATGTTTTTCTCCATGGCCTGATTTGTATTAATGATATCCAATCCACATTAAATATTTTACAGATCTGGATGTTGGTGCTGGAACCTCAAGCCAGGGTTTGTCACAGTATGGTATGTCTCATTTTAATTGACATTTGTCTTAGAAACATGGACATAACATGGACATTACATAATACATCCACATTGATCGATATTTATATGGATACTCTAATTCTATTTTTGTATTACTTTAAATTAAGAATCACCAATCAAATTTTGGATTACATTGTAATACAAATCTAAAATTTGGACTATTTGAAGATATCCCTTCTATTCTTGATATCTTCATTTTACTGTAAGATTATTTTCATGGCCAATTTATATTCTGCCCCAGTGTATTGCTTGATATTTTTGGAATACATTTTGACAACATTCACACATTTTTGCATATGTTTTGATTTTAAAAATATACATTACATATTTTTATTGTTTCTAGTCATTTAAGGGACATGACAACTAACTTTTACATTTAATGATTTAGACATGTGATTTTCCGGAATTTGTGTAACATTTGATTAGCTAAATTGCTTCAGTCTATTGTTATCGTTTTTATAAAATCATATCTAGGTCTGTTTAGGTTAAGCAATGCATTACTGGGATTAACCGGCTGTTTTTTATGCTGAAATTTGGCTATTTTCATAGGTTCAAATCATGTGTTCAGATAACAGTAGTACATAGTTGCTCCTTTAAAAATAAAATATAACACAATGAAGCCAAAAACTACAAAATAAGTCTATTATCATTTTTTTTTAAAAATCACAGGCTTGATTTTAATGCAAAAATTATCCAATTACACATTTGGAGCTTCATGTCCCTTTAAGAGAGGATAATTAAAGAATCTTGATGATATCCTTAAATAACATATTAGATTGTAATTGCATGCTTCATCCCATTCATTACATCAACATATGGACTCAACAATTCATTAACAGCGAACATTGTCAAATCCAGATATTTTAATATTAAAGGGACACTGAGCACAAATTATTACTATTGTCATTCAGATAGAGCATGCAATATTAATCAACTTTATAATTGACTCCTATAATCATATTTTCATTATTCTCTTGCTAAATTTATTTTAAAAGCAAGAATATAAGTTTATCTGCAGGTCCATTTTTGGGGATCAACCTGGGTTGTTCTTGCTGATTGGTGAATACCTTCAATGACCAATATTCATTGATAACAATAATTGATTACCTGCCTTTAATCTTAAAATGTAAAAATGTAAATATTATAATAGGAGTCAATGTAAAATTAGTAAAAAGTATTTTGAAAAGTGAAATCAATGATTTTGGAAATTGATGTCAGTGTCCCATTAATAAACAATAGATTCATTCATACTTACATTCTTTGGATGAAACAATATTGATATATAAATCACATATCCACTCTTGGACTTACTTTATAGATATAAGCATACTCTAACAGCACCATGATTACATATTTTGAAAAATAACTTCTGTTTGGTATTGTGATCAATATGTGTTGTGTCCTAAACAAGATTACTGTACATTGCAAAAATGGCTCGATGTGCCACATGGCTTTGTTTAGATTTGTCAACAGTTGTTATTCCAAATGTTGTTTGAGTGTATTCTTTGAAGAACATTGATCAATGGGTATATTTAGATATGCTATGGAATCATATGAGATTTATTTTCTGTCTAATATAGTCAGAAATTAAACATATGTTAAAGACATCTTTTTCTTCATAATCACCTTGATTCACTCATGCATTTATTCTTCAGATTAGTGCTCTATTCTTCACATTTCTAAGTTTATTATTCTTAAAAATCGATACTGATGTGATTTAGTGATGTCCAAACTGTGTTCACTAATATATATCTATATCATTCATAGATATAGTTGTACAAGCCCAGAGGGATCCAGCATCGACGCTGAGCTGCCTTTGCAGTCTTCTGGTAAGTCCATTGACTCATTCATATGTCATTGAAGGTGTATTGTAATCAATATTATGATCATGAGTCTGATGAAGCATTACATTTGAATAAAACATATAATTTACTCCTCTGAATATATATCGATTTTATTTTAATATTGAAAGGTTAAGATCTCAAAGCTTCTTAGTCTACACCTTTGTTCTTCAGAGGATAGCATATGTTTGTTTTTATTTACAATTTTGACAACAATCATCAAGTGATACACACATGAGAACTCTTAAATGTTCCATGTACTCTGCTTTTGTGATTTTAAAAATAATACAGACAATAAAATGAAAATCTTAATCATTGAGCATAACAAATCTAATGTCATTTGTATGCTCCATCAAAATGATGTAAATCATAACTTTGGCTGTGTATATCTTTAATGCAACATTGATGTGTGTCTTTGAGCAACAGTAGCATATGTTATAATATCTGATCTTAACGTGTACACAACATGCTATTTTTTACAGAGACTAATGTAACATGTGGGATGGAGGAGGAAGAGGCTTCCTTGGAGTCTGATGGTATGTGAAATATATCTAACATGTATCCAACATGTTTTTTTAATTTAAAAAATCTACAGCTTTTGCACTTTAAAAAAGTAATATTCCTTTTCTTTTAGAATACACTACTGCCCCCTTTCTATATCATGCAGCATGAACATATACTGGGATTATTCTTTCATTTTTGTCTGATTTGTAATTCATGACATCATGATGTCACATGCATATTCCAGGCCAAACCACAATAATCATTTTCTAATTGTACAGACAGTCATTGCTATTAATCTGAGTGCCTATATGCATACCATATCCTTATGTCATCATTGTTTATAAATTCAAACCCTCTTCTAAGTATATCTAAAACATAATCATGTTGAAATGCCTTGATTTGATTTAATAATGTATGAGATGTTAATATATTTTTCTTATATATTTTAAATGGAACCTCTACTTCTGGGCATCATTTTCCTGCCCCTGCCCAGTCCCCTCTCCAGGCCCCTGCCTTGCTGAGATTCCTCATAGTCCATTCATGGGATCTCCAGAGTATTATCCAGGAGACACCTTCAAAACTTCTGGAGGGAGTGATCATTTTTAATCTATAATCCCCTGAACATTTTCTTTATATCAATTGCAGGGGGTAATAATTCTAACTACTACTAGACTCAGTAACAGCTTTATAATATCACAAAGGAACCAAACTAAAAAAAACAAAGAATGTGAGAAAAAGAAAATAACAATAATAAAAAAATTAACAAGAGATGCACGAGACAAGAATATAAGTTAACACTTCAGCATTGTACTCATTACCTTTGTTTTCACATCTGGAAGTTACCTACTCAACTTAGTTTCTACCTACATTCTTTATTTGAGAATATTCGCCACTTCTCCCCTATGTCTGCACTCATTAAGATGTCTTTCTCCTATCTCAGCTCTAAACCCCCTCCCTTGCATTATGGATTGATTTGTTATTACTCTCTAGTATCCAATAAAACCAGACCTTATGGAACTGAGATTCTGTGCCTTGTATATGAGCAGCTGATTTGCACATCAAATAGACCAGCTGGATTCTAACAAGGACCTCTGACCACGACGGAATTTCCATCTTCCAATATTTGGCTATAACTATTCTCATTGTAGTACACAGGATTCTAATAAAAGTATTAATATATTTGTTCAGTCTGGGAATACCTTCATGCAGCAGCGCCTGAGCCAGTGTAAGATAGATCTGCTTGTTTAGTACTTTTGTCAATAACAAAGACAGCTCTTGCCATATTTTTTTACCTTAGGACACTCCCACCACATATGCAGGTATGATCCCATCACCTTACATCCCCTATAGCAAAAGTTGGAACTCTCCTTCCCCATGTGAGCTGTTTTTATCGGAGTCAGGTACCATCTAAAAGATTTTTTTATAACATTCTCTCTTAAGTCAGCACTGATAAGGCCTCTACTGGCTTGATGTAGCAGCTCACTCCATCTATCTAGCTCAAGCTCCTTTCCCATTTTAGTAGTAATGTGGTCTTAGAATATGTTCTAGCCTCTTGAATAGAAATATATAGTCTAGAAATTGCTTTTTTAGGCCTAGTTGATGCCGTGCACAATTGTTCGACTATGTGTCATGTGCTTGGCTGTATAGGTACGTATAGCTGAGGTTACCTGAAGGTATAGAAACCAGTGCAGCGTAAGAGGTTCCAATTTCTGCTGTGTCTGAGTGAATGTCAGCATCTTGCCCTGGGAGTATAGGTCCACTACCCTATATAACCCTTTATTCTCCCACATTTTAATCTGATGTCTGAATTCTTCACTAATAATGTATTTGAGGGGATTATCCTTGAGTGTAATGGGAACATTTTCTCTGATTGTCTTGATGATGGCCATTGCTGTCTGGTAACTAATGTGGTTTTGTTCTTATAAATATCATGACCATTAAATAACTCCCTACCCCAAAGAATGCCATCCGGGGTCTCCTGCCCCACCATTTCCGCCTCTAAGGCAGGCCAAAGAATATCCTCTTGTCTTCTGCTTAATATAGAATCCTGGGACAGTCGCGCGGCCTTATAATAATCAAGTAAGTTAGGGGCACCCACCCCTCCTAGCTGCCTATGTCTATTAAAAACATGATGTGGAATTCTCGGAGGCTTATAGTCTCGTAAGAACTTATGTATGTCTCTCTGAAGATTAGCTATGTCTGAGACATTAATCTTAATTGGGAGCACTCTGAACAAATATAAAATCCTTGGTAGGATCGTCATCTTGACAGCAGACAATCTCCCGTACCAAGAAAAACCCATTTTCTTCCATTTCCCTAGGTCAGACCTAATTGCTTTAAACATAGGGGTATAATTTGCCTCATATAGTTTCGAGGAATGCAACATCAATTTTATGCCTAGATACTTTAGCCCTTCAGGTACCCATCTAAAATCAAAGTTCGCCTCTATCAGTTTGATGGTGTGTTTCGGGATAGATATAGGGAGCGCTTCACACTTGTCCGCATTAATTTTATAGCCAGAGATCTGAGAGAAAAGATGTATTGCTTGGTATACATAAGGTAGCGTATGGAATGGCCTTGTGATAGTAAGCAACACATCATCCGTAAATAGGGTGATTTTATGATGTATTTCTCCCACCTCCAAACCAACTATATCGGGGCAGTTGCGTATATAGGCAGCCAATGGTTCGATGCATATAGCAAAAATCAAAGGGGAGAGAGGACAACCCTGTCTTGTTCCGTTAAGGATGGTTATATTTTCTGACTGATGTCCTATTGCTCTAACATATGCTGTAGGCGTCGAGTATAATCCCCTAATGGCCTTTAAAAAGCCACCTTCAAATCCCAAGTGTGACAAAAGGGCCAACATGTATTTCCAGTCAACCCTATCGAATGCCTTCTCCGCATCCAATGATAGGATCAGAGAAGGCACTCGTCGATCTCGTAGGAAATCTATTACTGATACCATCTTCGGGATATTGTCTGGGGCCTCCCTTTCCTTAATAAATCCCACCTGATCAGGGTGTATAATACGTGGTAAAATATTTTTTAGCCTATTAGCCAAAATTTTTGGGACTATCTTGATATCCTGGTTGATAAGGGAAATAGGCCGATAGCTACTACAAAGATTATGATTCTTCCCCTGCTTTGTTATAACCACAATCTTAGCCCGGAGAAGATCCACAGGTATCTTTCTGCCCTCCATGACATGATTTGCAAACGTTACTAAGTGGGGAACCAGGGCCTCCTGAAACGCTTTATAATATTCCCCTGGGAACCCGTCAGGCCCCGGGGCCTTGCCAGGTTTAAGGTCTTTTATAGCTGATATCACCTCCGCCCTCATGATCTTAGCATTCAGGGAAGCCCTATCTTCATCATCTATTGGTGTCAGTTTAGCTTTTTGTTAAAAAGAGTCAAAAACCTCCTTCATCGTGGAGTTATGTTGCACCTTTGTGCCATCATATAATCCGCTATAGAATTTGGAAAATTTATTAACAATTTCTTGGGGATGTGAAGTTAATTGGCCAGTAGGTGTCTGGATGCTTGGTATAGAGAGGGACTGATAATCATCTCTGATCTTTTTTGCAAGATACCTGTCAGGTTTATTGGCAAAAATAAAGTAGTTTGTTTTCAATCTATGTGCAGCTTTTATAGATTGCTCGTTTAATATAGATTGTAGTGTTTGTTTTTTGCCAACAAGTCTGGCCAGCGTGGTCTTAGAGCTATTTAATTTGTGATTCTGTTCCAGAGAGGCAATTTTGGTGTTCAATTGTGTAATGAGGTCATCAGTCTTTTGTCTATATAGCCCTTTCTCTTTTATTAGTATACCTCTAATCACTGCTTTGTGTGCTGCCCAGGGTGCAATAGGGTTATCTGTGGAGTCTACGTTAATTTTCCAATACTCTTTTAGATTGTTTAGGACCCTGTCTTTAATAAGTGGATCCCTAATACAAAGTGGGTCATATGTCCACGTCTTTGCTCTCTTTGGATCAGAAAGATCACCTAGAGTTAGCAATGTCAAGGAGTGGTCAGACCACACACATGGATGTATATCTATAGAGTGTATTGATGGTTGTAGGATCTGACTAGTGAACACATAATCTATTTTTGAGTAGCTATCGTGGGCCTATGAGTAATAAGTGGTGTTCCCGTTCCCCCCGTTTAGCTGTTGCCAAGTGTCTTGTAGTGTGTGTTGATCTAGTATCTTCTGAATATTTCTGGACATTGTTTTTTGTCTCTGTTTTTTCTTAGATTGTTGGGTAAGTGTCTGCTTGGTCAATGATTGGAGGTCAATATTAAAGTCTCCTGCTAAAATTATCCGCAATCTAGACCAACTGGTCAGTAAATTAGAGATTGTGCTAAAAAACTTGTCTTGCTGCTCGTTAGGAGCATCTACATTGCACAAGAGAACCTCCACATTTCTTATGTGACCAAATACCAAAAGGTACCTCCCCTCTCTATCAGATATAGTTTCCCTGTGTGTAAATGGTATCGAGGAATTAATTAATATGGAGACTCTTTTTTGAATCTAGTGCAGAATAGAATTGCATCGAATAATCCCTTGCCCAATACTTGGGAATAGTATCCCTTAAAAAGTGGGTCTCCTGAAGGTAGATAATATTGGCCCTCAACCGTCTATAATTTGACATGACTGTATTTAATCCTCTCACGTTATGCGAGATCAAAACTAGCTTAGGCGATGTCATTTTAATAGGTATACCAACTCTGCCTTCTTATTTTACCTGTGGCAGCAGGGACCCCAGACAACAGATTTACCCCCAAGCATGGTGACCATCTATTGTCTCCTGTAAAAGTAAGGGTGCTATTCTCCCCTCCCAGTTCTAATGATCCTGACTTCCTTCTCAGTTTCCAATATTTCTGTATTATAACTCCCTTTGATAGGCATAGAGTGATTGTACCATGTCTCGTGCATCTATATAGCAAAAACATAAACAAGAACAAAAACAACAACAGTTGATAATAACTTAACTTTTGAATAGACATGTATTAAAAACTAACACACAGTATATGCAGCGTGCAACCCTAACATGGATTGCCAATAGAACATAGCTTCCACTGAGTGAAAAACTTAAGTCAGACCCTTAGGTCCAGTACCTGGTTGACCTCACGGTCATCCTTAGTGTCATCAGGGTGTAGATGTCCCAAAGATTGTTTCAGAGAGTGAAGCCTCTCCCTCGGATGATAATAATCTATCGTCTATGTGTTTCAGGTCTTAGTTTTCTTCTTAGTTACTTTCTTCCATTTTGCTCTTTGGGGTTTCACCCTTGATAAGGATGGTTCAGAGGAGGGAGATGATGTCTCTGCAGCCAGAATCTCAGGTGGTTCTAAGTCCAGAAATTTACAGATATCCGCAATCTCCTCAGTGGTTTGATAGTAGCCATTTTGCCATTGCGCATTACATTAAGTGTGAAGGGAAAGCCCCATCTGTAAGGTATATTGTTCTTTCTTAGGAGGAGGGTAGAGGCCTCAGCACATACCTTCTTTGTAATGTTTTAACACAGAGGTCTTGGAAAAATTGGATTATGTTTCCTTGGAATTTGAATGTGGTGTTCTGTCAATATCTTTTTTCTGTCAGGGAACCTTAAGAGTTTGATGATGACATCTCTTGGTGGTTGATCCGTTTTAGGTTTCGCTCTAAGGGCTCTGTGAGCTCTTTCAATTGGATATTCAGAGTCCATTGAGCCTCCTAGAATGGCATTAAATAGTTGTTGGAGGTAGTTGTGAAGATCCTCTGCCCCTATAGTCTCAGGAATGCCTTTAAGTCTAATGTTAGAGCGTCTGCTCCTATTCTCCAAATCTTCAATTTTTTCTTCTAATTCCAGTATTGTTTGGTTTTGGGAAGTGATGGATTGTGAGACTGTTGCAACATCCTCCCCCATTTCCTCTGTGGCTGTTTCCAATGAGTCTACACGATTCCCCAACTCCAGGATCTTGGTTTTAATATCTGTAAGGCTTCTGGTGACTGTGGCTTGAAAGCTGTCCATTTTTTCCCACAATTTTTCAAAATTGGAAGCTATATCTTGTTTAGACACCAGAGCTTGCAAATCTGCTTTAGTTGCATTGGTTAAGTCCTCAGAGCTTTCTTCATTTTCAGATTCCATATCCTCCTCAGTGTCCGCCAGGAGTTGATCTTGAGATTTAGTGGTTTTAGTTGGTTTAAAAAAGGTATCTACCGACAAGGCTTTCATCCCCTTGTCTCCTCTTGGACCCTTCCTTGTGGTCATGATGATTGTAACGATAACCCAGCAGCACTGTGTTAACCTTGAATTGATGGTTGCCCTGCTTAATAATATATTTCCAAGTTCCCCCACCTTCCACTCCAAAACAATGACTAGCTGTTAAGACCTCTGCTAGATGGTTAGGTATGGCTCATCACCCCTGATATCACCCTATCTTCTTTCACTCAGTTGGAATTTTCAAATTTTCTTAATACATTGCCTTCCCCAACTTTTGGTACATATTTGTAGATTTGTCATTAGAGATAGTGTTGGATAGAGGGTGTATGCATTGTAGCAGGTATAGTAGCTGTTTACCAGTTATAACTTGGCCTCCATGTCAGGCTGCATAAGTAAACTTATCTGAGCAATTACTCCATTTTAAGTATCTGCCTCTCTCTGCTTGCTGAGTCCACACAGGCAACTCCTATATAGCTGGTTGCGGCTAATTGAGCTATAGAGGTTCTCTCTTCTCCCCAGGGAAGATGTCCCCACTGGACGAAGTGGGGCAGGGGAATTGGGATATGACCTACTGACACTGTGGTCAGCAGGAAATGGAGGGGAGAGAGAGCAGCTCAGCAACAGTCAGATGCCACAATAAACGGTATGCGTTCAGCTAACACCTCCACTATGTACTGTATACAGCTACTTCAAGTGTCTCTGATAAGTTCTGAGTGACTAGGTCACTGCATAGATAGTATCTTGCTTTACCTTAAGGGTTCATGTGTCTTAGGTGTGTTAGCGCTTGCTGCACACTTACATATCCCATGTGGCGAGTGCCAAATGGAATGGCTCCACTTCTATCGCTCTGGTAGATCTCTGTGTCTTTCACAGAGGTATCCGGCAGCATATACAGCAATCTCCTCAGCTTTCTCCCAGATCTCAGTCAGCTGAATGCACTTCAGAGTCGTTAGGCCGTTACCTCCGACATTAATAAGAAAGGCGCGAATGTGGCAGTTTCTATGTTCCGCTTCTCTGTCCCTTCGTTGTCACCATATAAGCAGAGCGGTGTGCAAACTCACCCTCCGGAGCGGAGCTCTGACCCTCCGGAGTGTCTATCTGAGGCTGTTACTTCAGTCTGGAAACAATACAGCCCCCGCTCCAAAGCGGGCCTGCCACTACAATATTCCGGGTTCAGGCTGCTGTGCAAATCCCCAAACAGAAGATATATCATCACTGCCAACTGTCACTTTTCTTTCTGCAGATAGATATTCAGTTAAGGTTCTTTAATTAGTTTATATTAGTTACAGGCCTAGGAGCTATGCTTAAACACGTCTATTCCTTATGGCTGCTAGCTCCGCCCCCATTATAAGATATTTAAAGGGACACTGAGGGCAAATTTTTTCTATTGTCATTCAAATAGAGCATGCAATGTTAAGCAAATTTATAATTTACTCCTCTTATCAAATTTACTTCATTCTCTTGCTATCTTTATTTTAAAAAAGAAAGGCATCTAATTTTTTTAAACTATTCAGAACTCTGGACAGAACTTTTTTATTGGTGGATGAATTTATCCACCAATCAGCAGGGACAACCAAGGTTGATCACCAAAAATGGACTGCCATAAACTTACATTCTTGCATTTCAAATAAAGATAGCAAGAGAATGAATAAAATTTAAGAATAGGAGTAAATTAAAAAGTTGATTAAAAAATTCATGCTCTATCTGAATCACAAAATAAAATATTTTGGTTCAGTGTCCCTTTAATATGATATCACTCCATATACCAATCACCACTACTTGTATACAACAATTGCAAAAAGATTTTTCATACCTTATCTCTTCTATAACCCAGTGGGAGTGTAATTTCTTCTGCTTGCTATGTTTACACAGCTTGGCGTTAAGGCCAAAAGGTTTAAGGATAGGTGTGGATACCACAGTATAAATAAACTATTTAAATTGCCAATGTAAGGACAATGGAAATCATTTTACAAGATTTTATACACTCAAGCTGGAAAAGTGGATCATTGAAAACCAATTAAAGGGGAGAACATGTTTGAGTAAACTGTCCCTTTAATGGTTTATGTCTGAAGAACATATTTAATGTGTAAATAATCAAACTTTGCTCAATTTTTATTAATTTGTGTAATTAACATTAATATTTTTAAATTTCTTTATTTTAGGTTGTGACTCAACATGGCTCATGCTAGAAGCCCTAGCACGTATAGAGCAGGCCGTGTTGAGGAACTCGCTGTTCCTGGGAATTATGCACGACACCATGCATGCCCAGCTACAGGTTTAGCGTTTGACTCTACAACGTATGATGCGTGTAGAGTCAATGCTTGAATCTGGAGCTGGACATGCACAGGGCGATGAAGGTGATGCCCAATAAGTGGAGGATCTGGAGATGCTCCAAGGGCGCAGATAAGAATCTTCCATCCACATGTTGCTGTTTTGTTTTTTCATGTTGCCATTTAAACTTTTTTGTTTATTGATGTGCCTGTTGCACTCTTTTACCTTGTCAAATGGCTCCAATGGGGCTGTGCTGGCCTTTGTTGGCCCTTGTCAACTCCCTCCAAGGACTGTGATGCACTCTTTTACCTTGTCAAATGGCTCCAATGGGGCTGTGTTGGGCCTTGTCAACTCCCTCCAAGGACTGTGATGCACTCTTTTGCCTTGTCAAATGGCTCCAATGGGGCTGTGTTGGCCTTTGTCAACTCCCTCCAAGGACTGTGATGCACTCTTTTACCTTGTCAAATGGCTCCAATGGGGCTGCGTTGGCCCTTGTCAACTCCCTCCAAGGATTGTGATGCACTCTTTTACCTTGTCAAATGGCTCCAATGGGGCTGTGCTGTCCTTTGTTGGCCCTTGTCAGCTCCCTCCAAGGATTGTGATGCACTCTTTTACCTTGTTAAATGGCTCCAATGGGGCTGTGTTGGCTCTTGTCAACTCCCTCCAAGGATTGTGATGCACCCTTTTACCTTGTCAAATGGCTCCAATGGGGCTCTGCTGGCCTTTGTTGGCCCTTGTCAACTCCCTCCAATGACTGTGATGCACCCTTTTACCTTGTCAAATGGCTCCAATGGGGCTGTGCTGGCCTTTGTTGGCCCTTGTCAACTCCCTCCAAGGATTGTGATGCACTCTTTTACCTTGTTAAATGTCTCCAATGGGGCTGTGTTGGCCCTTGTCAACTCCCTCCAAGGACTGTGATGCATTCTTTTACCTTGTCAAATGGCTCCAATGGGTCTGTGCTTGCCTTTGTTGGCCCTGGTCAACTCCCTCCAAGGACTGTGATGCACTCTTTTACCTTGTCAAATGGCTCCAATGGGGCTGTGCTGGCCTTTGTTGGCCCTTGTCAACTCCCTCCAAGGACTGTGATGCAATCTTTAACCTTGTCAAATGGCTCCAATGGGGCTGTGTTGGCCTTTTTCAACTCCCTCCAAGGACTGTGATGCACTCTTTTACCTTGTCAAATGGTTCCAATGGGGCTGTGTTGGCCTTTGTTGGCCCTTGTCAACTCCCTCCAAGGACTGTGATGCACTCTTTTACCTTGTCAAATGGCTCCAATGGGTCTGTGCTGGCCTTTGTTGGCACTTATCAACTCCCTCCAAGGACTGTGATGCACTCTTTTACCTTGTCAAATGGCTCCAATGGGGCTGTGTTGGCCCTTGTCAACTCCCTCTAAGGACTGTGGTGCACTCTTTTACCTTGTCAAATGGCTCCAATGGGGCTGTGTTTGCCTTTGTTGGCCCTTGACAACTCCCTCCAAGGACTGTGATGCACTCTTTTACCTTGTCAAATGGCTCCAATGGGGCTGTGCTGGCCTTTGTTGGCCCTTGTCAACTCCCTCCAAGGACTGTGATGCACTCTTTTACCTTGTCAAATGGCTAAATGGGGCTGTGTTGGCCCTTGTCAACTCCCTCTAAGGACTGTGATGCACTCTTTTACCTTATCAAATGGCTCCAATGGTGCTGTATTGGCCTTTGTTGGCCCTTGACAACTCCCTCCAAGGACTGTGATGCACTCTGTTACCTTGACAAATGGCTCCAATGGGGCTGTGCAGGCCTTTGTTGGCCCTTGTCAACTCCCTCCAAGGACTGTGATGCACTCTTTTACCTTGTCAAATGGCTCCAATGGGGCTGGGTTGGCCCTTGTCAACTCCCTCCAAGGACTGTGATGCACTCTTTTACCTTGTCAAATGGCTTCAATGGGGCTGTGTTGGCCTTTGCTGGCCCTTGTCAACTCCCTCCAAGGACTGTGATGCACTCTTTTACCTTGTCAAATGGCTCCAATGGGGCTGTGCTGGCCTTTGTTGGCCCTTGTCAACTCCCTCTAAGGACTGTGATGCACTCTTTTACCTTGTCAGATGGCTCCAATGTTTCAGATTTTTCAACATGTTTTTGGTCAACGTTATCTTATTTCGTTATGTTTTATGACATAATTATAAAATACATGTCATTCCACTAGTCTTTGTCCTCTTTATTCATGTCATTGATTGAAATCTATAGTTTATGTGGTTAATCCTTAAAGGGACCTGAAACCAAATAATGGTCTTTCCTGATTCATAAATATAATACAATTGTAAATGACTTTAATATTTACATCTCCAATTTAATTTGATTCATTTTCTTGATATACTTTTCATCAAGGTTTACCTTTTCAAGATTAGGATTAGCATAGGAATGAATTTATATATATATATATATATATATATATATATATATATATATATATATATATATATTTATATATTACAAAGTCTTTTGGAAGAGGCACTCCATAAATTGTAACATCCTCCAGGGTGCACTTACAAAATCAAACATCCACAGGTAGAAAAAAAAGGCACTCGCTGGGAAAGGTAAAACTTAGCCTTTAATAAGAAAGTTTAAAATTCATGACGTTTCGGAGGTTTTACACCTCCTCTATCAAATGCGTGATACAAACATTTTGAATAGAACAAAAAGTAGTACTTTTTGTTCTATTCAAAATGTTTGTATCACGAATTTGATAAAGGAGGTGTAATATACCTCCAAAACGTCATGCATTTTAAACCTTCTTATTAAAGGCTATATATATATACAGGTGGCCCTCGTTTTACAACGGTTCAATTTACACCGTTTCAGAATAACAAGCTTTTTTTCCAGTCATGTGACTGCTATTGAAAAGCATTGAGAAGCAGTGCATTTATTAAAATAGTCAGTAGGTGGAGCTGTTGTGTGATTATTTTATTAGGTTTATAATGCTGTCTAGCATTTAAAGTCTTCATTTCAAAGCTTTAAAAATAATGTATTAGGTGTTACTTATGACAACTTTGAGAGGGACCTGGAACCTATTTCCCTCACCTCCCATTGACTTACATTGTAAACTGGGTTTCAATTTACAACGGTTTCGATTTACAACCATTCCTTCTGGAACCTAACCCCGGTGTAAACTGAGGGCTACCTGTATATATATATATATATATATATATATATATATATATATATATATATATATATATATATATATATATACTTCTGTTTGTATATATATATATATATATATATATTTATATTTTTTTTTTATTTTCACATCCATGTGTTCATTTGTAAACTATTTGTGAATTGATGCACCTTTAACAAATGATCCCAGGATTGATACAATGAGATCATTTCTTGAAATTATAAATTTGATGTAAATAGTATCCTCTCTGTGAATCCTGAAACTGAATAGTTTGTATTTCATGTCCCTTTAAGTGATTCTGAGCACAATTGTTAAAGGGACACTGTACCCCAAAATTTAATTTCGTGATTCAGATTGAGCATGAAATTTCAATCAAATTTCGATTTTACTCCTATTATCAAATTATATTCATTCTCTTGGTATCTTTATTTGAAATGCAAGAATGTAAGTTTAGATGCCGGACCATTTTTGCTGAACAACCTGGGTTGTCCTTGCTGATTGGTGGATAAAGTCATCATCCACCAATAAAAAAGTGCTGTCCAGAGTACTGAAACCAAAATAAAGCTTAGATGCTTTCTTTTTTAAAAAATGATAGCAAGAGAACATAGAAAAATTGATAATAGGAGTAAATTAGAAAGTTGATTAAAATTGCATGCTCTTTATGAATTACAAATGAACACATTTGGGTTCAGTGTCCCTTTAAGGAATGGATATGCATTTGTAATGCGTTTTTGTCCTTTTTTACATGAACATGGACATCTAATCTTTTTAAAAAAAGACTATTTGAATGTTGACAGCACATGTATTCAAATTTCACTTATATCTTATTGTAGTAGTGTAACAAAATCAATCACTGTGTGTAATGCGCATATTTTAGATGATGAATATCTTTCTCTTATTAATGTTTATATTTAATTATGCAACGATATATGGTCATAGATAGGCTGACCATATATAAACTTGAATAAGTGACACGTTTGATCAATACATGTGTCATTATTGTTATTTCCAAAAAATATAAACATATCTGAAATCATCAATGACATATGTATTTCTCATGTGTACCTTTTAAATGGTAAAGATGGACACCATAGCTATAGGTAACATATAATATAAAACACATCGCTATTTTCCTAATGCATCTCCTAGCATTATAAAGCAGTTAAAGGGACATGAAACACAACAATACAAATATTTAAATATTTTTTTTAAATGTATTTCAAATTGCAATGTCATACATAATCGTGTAACCGAAAATGTTGTTTTCATGTCTATTTAAACCATGCTGCTTGCAAAAAAGTTTAGTTAATAATCCTCTGCTTCTACTGAAATATCTCTTTATTTTCAATAATGGATTCTATTTCATATATCTCAGTATTATGTTATCTCGCGTTACATTCATAGCTAGCAATATAGCACATACTAGTTTATAAAATATAAATACGTTTCTTATACCAAGCTGTCAAATGAGTCCTTGTATTGGCTGACGTTTTTACTCGATCAAGGATGCGCCATGTTGCTTATAGTAGTATCTTTTACATGCAGTTGTCTGAAAATGATTGTATACTGTCTCTTTAATGTAAATGTTGAGCATAGTGTCATGTATGATTTCCACATTGTTTAATCTCCAGATATATTATTGTGAGCATATATTTCTAAAGTAACTCATAAAAGGACCTGAAACCATATTCCTTCTAAATGAAATGTCAAGACAATAATGTCTCTTTAAGAAAATAGACTTTATTTAACACGTCATTAGAAATCCTATTGCAATATTTTCTTGTTTGAACAAGTACATGTAGATATACCAACAATCACAGAATTAGCATATGTTAGCATATGTCATTTTTTAAAGGGACAGTCTTGAAAACTAATAATGAATTTAATGTTGAAAAAAACTTTTTTTTTTAAATAAAATTATCTCAAACGTTTCTCAACAATTTATCATAATTCTCTTGTTATTCTTAGTCGACAGCTAAACCTAGGAGGTTCATCGGCTCATTTCTTAGAGCTTGAAGAGTGCATGTAATCTGAATGAATTTTGACCACTAGAGGGCATTTTGTTCAAAATGTCATATAGAAAACATTGAGCTCATACAGCATAGTGACCCTGGATTGATCAGTGATTGTCTAAAATGTTGGTCTGTCAAAATAACATAAATAAGTGGTCATTTTTCAGAGGCATAGATACAAGGGTAATCACATAAGTCACACGTGTATTTCTCTAATTTTTGTTTAAAAACTTGATAATGCGTAATACAGGGTTTTCTTTGTAAACAAAGAATAATGTTCTGACTGTCCCTTTAAGCTGTATTATTGGCATTCAAACAGTAATATGCCATCATGTATAATTGTAATGGTCATTTTGTTTGAGATTAGGGAAACAGTTTGGACATCAGATCACAGAAACCAATCAATGAAATGAACAAGGATAGGTATGTGATGATGTGGTGTCCACACACTTGTAACCCACACTGTGCAAAAAATCTGCCTCCATGGACCCGGTCCCATAGAAGCAGATTATATGCAGAGTGTGGTCCACAAGTGTAAGAAGACCACATCATCACATACCTATCCATTACACATTAAATAACCAAATAAATATATACCAGAAAATACTTACTTCCTCTTCCTTCCCCTCTTCCCACGAGACTGAGGCTCTGGGGGGGCAACTGCCCCCTCCGACGAGTTCTCATGGGAGATATTTGGGGAAGAGGGGAAGGAGGAGTACTGGGATGACCAGGCTGAGTAGGAGATTGAGGAGTACCAGGAGCAGATGGCCCAGGTTCAGATGGCCCAGCAGTAGATGGCCCAGCAGCAGATGACCCAGCATGCGCCTCCCGGAGGAACTGAAATAGATCTGTGAGAATCTGCACAAGCCAGTTTTGGCCTTGTATAATTTCTCTTTGGCCTTCTATTATTTCTCTTTGTCCTTCTGACATCTGGACTCGAGTTTGAATATTTTCCCTCCGGGAGGCACGCATTTATTCTTGGAAATCCAGCAATACCTGCACCTCGGCTATCTCCTCCTCCTCAGGTGCTGCTGGTGCACGGCGGGCTGCTGGTGCACGGCAGGCTGCTGGTGCATGAGGCTCTTCTGGTGCACGAGGCTCTTCTGGTGCACAAGGGTCTTCTGGTGCACGAGGCTCTTCTGGGTCAAGAGGCTCTTCTGGGTCAAGAGGCTCTTCTGGTGCAGGGATCTCTTCGGCAGTGGGAGCGGCTTTTTCTTCTGAGTATAGAGGGATGTCTTCGATGTGTCCCCGAGGTGGCAATTGATCACCACCACTCTCATACCTGGGTGAATGAGGAGCCTGTGGTTGCTGTGCTGGCTTCTCCCCAGACTCTGTATATTGCAAAAAGAAATAAATGTATATATTAGCATATTTCCAAATAAAGATGTAAATGCTTTTGCTTACAATAGAATTACAAATGCAGCCTCATTAATCCACTTTGAAATCTAACAATCAATACGATCTCCGCATTTTCCAAACCGAGTTTGTGATATCTCTCTGGTCAATCTGAATGTTTTTTATTTTGTTTTCAGTCTGTTTAAATGCACACCTAACCTGTAGCCTAGATACTAATGTAATCGCAAAGTAATTGTGAATGCTTTTACGTAATAATGTGTAAAACAGCGTAATAGCATTAATCATATTCTTAAAGGAACATTAAACCCACATTTTTTCTTTCAATGTTCAGATAGAGAATACTATTTTAAACAACATTCAAATGTACTTCTTTTACATAATTAACTTCATTCTTTAGATATCCTTTGTTGTTGAAATACCAATGCCCATGGGTTAGCCAATCACACGAGACATCTATGTGCAGCCACCAATCAGCAGCTTCTAAGCCTATCTAGATATGCTTTTCAGCAAAGGATATCTATAGAAGGAAGCAAATTAGATAATAGAAGTAAATTATCAAGTTGTTTAAAATTGCATGCTATTTCTAAATCATGAAAGACACATTTTGGGTTTCATGTCCCTTTAAATACATTCTTTATTTTTGAGGTTGATAAATTATTAAATGAGCTTACCATCAGATAAGAGTGGCAGGTACCCAGTATTGACTCCTCCGATACCGACTATGGCCACCTCGGAGATGCTGGGACGCAACATATCCTCCCCATTGGGTATACTCCACGGTCAGTGGAGGCCCGCCACCGGTTGCTGTTGCATGTTGATGCTCCCGAGACATTTTTCTTTTCAGCTGCATTTTGCAGTCCCGGTAGCGATGTTTAATGGATTCGACATCCCTGTTGTGGCCCCCTACTGCATTAACTGCATCCCTGATCTCCAGGCAGAGCTTCCTCTTGTCCCTCAGAGTGGCCTTCTGAGCTTGCAGCCTCCTAGCCCTTTGCATATATGTCTCTACGAGGGCCTCCTTTTCCTCCATAGTATACCTCACCTCCCTAGTCAGCTTGGCCTTCCCCTGTGATGGTGTCCTCTGTTTCCCGGACTGTGAAGCCCTTGCTGGGTCCACCCACCGCTTCCTCCCCCATTTCCTGCCCCCCTTACTGCCCCCCTTCCTGTCCTGTTCCCCTCCCCCTCCCTCTCCCCTGACTAATCTCCTGCCTGCCCTCCTCTTCCATGTCTTCCCTACACTAATCCCTAACTCCTACAACAAAAAGTGAATGTGCCCAAATGAAAGGAGGTCAAAATAAATAAATAAAAAGACAAAAAAAAGTGCTCAAAGTGTGAAAACTAAACTAAAATGTAAAAGTAGACTAAAATGAGTATATGTAAACTAAATGTAACGATGGGATGGGTATGGGCTTAAAAGGAATGGGGTATGGGATTAGAGGGAATGGGGTATGGGATTAGAGGGAATGGGGTATGGGATGAAAGGGAATGGGAATACAGGGAATGGGGTATGGAGTGTAGTATGAGAGGGTATGGGGTATGGAGTGTATGTAGTGTTTTTGATAAGTGTATGTATGTATTGAATGTGTTTGTGTGTAAATGTGTTACGTATACAGAAAAAGCACTTGCACACTCACCCAAACCAACTCTCGCTCACTACCGCTCTCTTCCTATCTCACACTACAACTAACTAACTCACACCACCACTAACTCCCACTATCACTAACTCACACTACCACTAACTCACACTACCACTAACTAACTCGCACAATAACACTAACTCACTCTCTCACACTAACACTAACTCTCCCAATAACACTAACTCACACTAACTTTCACAATAACTCACTAAATCTCAAATCTCCAAAAACCCACCATCAACACAGTCAAAGAAGCCATGCTTGTGTCGTGCTTATATACCCTGTGTAAATGTTTAATGTGCACCGGTTTGCCTTGTTAATTGTGTTCAGGTGTGCTTTGTTAGTAATTAGTATGTGTGCAATGTGTATTAGTTGTGTGAATTTGCGCATGCTCATTTTGAGAATGTGCAAATCGAATGTGTAGAATGAGATGACATTGTCCAATAGTATTATGTGTAAATGTAAATGTTGATTTGTGATGGTGTCGTATTTGTGAAGTGTTGCAAATGTTCGTTTGTACTAATATTCCGTAATGTTGAATGTGAGTGTTTTGCTTGTGTATGATTATGCAATTCTTTTTTCGTGTTGTTTTGTTCCGTGTTTCCGGATCGTAAGGTATATGTGTATTCCTTGTTTAGTGTAATGTTTTATTTTCCCCGCTTGTGAATGTGTAATGCGTGTGTGCTATGTTTTGTGATTGTTGTTATTACATTTTAACCCTTTAAGGACACAGCTTTCTGTTTGCTCAATTGTTTTATGACGGAAAAATTCCGTCATATGTCCTTAAGAGGTTAATTTTGTTTTTATTGTGCATTATGTGTTATAGGTCATATGACCAAGCAGTGCGTATTTCTCGCGAGATCGAGTGTTAGTTGAAAAAAGCGTGCTTTTCTGATTTCTCATAGATCTCTATAGGAGACTGTCTAAAGCGGGCGTGATTACGCGTATAAAATATACGCGTTAGGAGTCGCGTTAGAAGGTTGTTTTGAAACTAATACCAGCGTTAAAAACAGCGTGCGTTAGAAAAAAAAGACGCGTAGCTAACGCACCCCTTCTAACGCAAAACTCTAAATCTAGGCGATGGCTTCTTTGACTGTATTGCTTTTTCGAGTTAGGTGCAGGTCTTGGCATTGGAGGGTTTGGCAAAATTAGAGAGAAATTAGAGAGAGAGAAATTAGAGAGAGAGAGATTAGAGAGAGAGAGATTAGAGAGAGAGTTAGTGTAAGAGTTAGTGTGAGAGTTAGTTTGAGAGTTAGTTTTTGAAAGAGAGTGAGTTAGTGAGAGAGATAGAGAGCATTAGTGAGCCAGAGTTTGTTTGGGTGCGTGTGTGAGTGCTGTTTTTTGGTATATTCCTTATATAAACAGGAAGGGGGAGAGGAACCAGAGAGGAAGGGGGAGGGGGAGAGGAAGGGGGGGGGGGACCCAGCCACATTGTGGAAGATGAACCAGTGGCTGGTCCCAGTGGTGTGCAGTGTAGATAGGGCGCTTTACAGTCCGTGGAACAGAGGCTCACATTGCAGGGGAAGCCCAGGCAGAGGGAGGAGAGATATACCATGGAGGAGAAGGAGGCCCTTATAGAAGCTTATATGGAGAGGGCTACAAGGCTGCAGGCACAGAAGGCCACCCCTTTGGATAAGAAGAAGTTGTGGATGGAGATCACAAATGCCATTAATGCAGTGGGGGACTATAAGAGGGATGTCAAGTATATCCAGCACCATTACCGGTAATGCAGAGCTGAACTTAAGAAGAAGCTCACAAGGGAGAGGGAATACCTTGCAGTGAACGGGGGCGGTCCGGAACAAACCTTTGTCTACAGCCACTGGGAGGAGATGCTGCGTCCCAACATCTCTAAAGGTGGCCATAGTCGGTATCGGAGAAGTTGATACCGGGAACCTGCGCCTCTCCTCTGCCGGTAAGATCATTTAATAATCTATTTATATCCACCTTATAACCCATTCACATGCAAAAAAAATACGGATAGGACTAACGCAATAAACTATTTTTAAACATTATTACATTAACGCATTCACAATTAACTTGAGAAAATTGTATTTGAAGAAAAGCCATCACATTAGTAGCTAGTCTACAGATTAGGTGTGCATTTCAGCAGATTTAAGACAAACACAAAAAGATTGACCATATAGAAATCAGAAAGATGGGTTTGCAAATACGGAAATCGTATTAATTGCTTTGGCTGAAAATTGAATTATGAAGCCAGCCTCATTAACATTTAAATCTTTATTTGGAATTGTGCTAGTATCTCAATTTCTTTATTTTTAAAATAAACAGAGTTTGAGGACAGGGAGGAGGAAGCACAGCACCAGCAGGCTTCTCCTTCACCCAGGCATAAGAGTGGTGCAGATGACTCGCCCTGAAGAAGCCCCCGCTGCAGAAGAGATCCCTGCAGCAGCAGCCCCCATGTACCAGCAGTCCGCCGTTCACCAGCAGCCTGCCATGCACCAGCAGCTCCTCTTAAGGAGAACAACCCCCCAGAGGTGCCAGAGGTGGAGATCCTGAGGAACTTCCTCGAAGAGATGCGTGCCTCCTGGAATACAGGGTGTTCATGACAGGAGTAATGAACCAACTGCTTGAAGGACAAACTAATATCTTGAATATGTTAATAATATGTTGCAGATCCTGGGAGGTGCCAATCAGAATGGGGGAAAGAGCGTCTGCTCCTGGACCATCTGCTCCTGGGCCTCCATTTTCTCCTCTGCCTCAATCTCCTCCTCAGCCTGGTGATCCCTTAACCACTCATAGTACTCCTCCTCCCCTTCTTCCACAACCATCTCCTAGGAGAGAACTCTTCAGAGGGGGCAGTTGCCCTCCCCAGAGCCTCCGTATTGTGGGAAGAAGGGAAGGAAGAGGAAGTAATTATGTATATACATATATATATATATTTTTAAATGTAATGTTTAAAGGATAGGTATGTGATGATGTTGTATTCCTACACTTGTGGAGCACACTCTGTATTTAATAGGCTTCTATGGGAACAGGTCCATGGAGGCTCATTGTTTGCAGAGTGTGTTTTACAAGTGTGTGGAGACAACATAATCACATGCTGTCCTTGTTGATTAGATTGATTGTTTTTTGCTTTAAAAGCCTCATTTCTTTTTCTGAAAATAGTAGAATGATGGACTTTACCAAAAAGCTGTCATTTTGTTTTGTCTGTCCACAGCACATTCTCCCAATAAGCCTGTATGCCATATTTATCTCGATGTGTTAAATAAAGTGTATATATTTTCAAGCTACATTATAGTGTTTCACTCATTTATGAAATCAATTTCATTTAAAAGGTGTATGAAAAAAGAACATTCGCTTACATGATTTTGACAGAGCATAACATTTTAAACTACATTCACGTTTAATCATATTAGGACAAGTTATCTTGTTAGCCTTTGATGAAAGGTTTATCTAGGAAAGCTCAGGAGCAGTCAAGAACATAGCTTACATCTGCTGATTGGTTGATGCATATATCTACTGATTGTCATTGCCTCACCCATGTGTTCAGTTAAAAACCAGTAGTGTATTGATACTCCTTCAAAACATTATACCAAGAGTCTGAAGAACATTTTGAGAATAGAATAGAATTGGAAACCTGTTTAGAATTGTATGTTTCACATAACTAATGAAAGATACATTTAGGGTTTCATGTTCCTTTAAGAGTTACATTTGAAATATATGTTCACAGTACTATATTTGGAGAAAACCAATGTGGAATCGATACATGACATGATATTGAGCATTTACATTAAGAAGAAATATCAGGACATAACATATAGAATAAGTAGACATCTCATATATATTTATCAGATGATAAAGGTCAATGCATATTAAATAATTAAAATACAAGGCGCATGTTTAGGAATTATATATGTAGAAAATTAAACACAACACAATAATTATTTGGTACATTTAAAATATTGGTGACAAACATATTAAACAAGATGGTGTATATTCATCGTTGAACATTCATGGATTAGCAATTGCCTTAAAATATATTCAGGATCAAAAACACATTGCCTTCATTTGTTTCTTCCATGAGACAACCAGCAATAGATATGTATTTGCTCTTTATCTAGGATTCAACAATGTACATGATTGACGCAATCCATAATCCAAGAAAATCATGGTTTCAAACTTGTGTTCTCATTCGCAAACGTGGCAAATCCAATATTGCGGGACAACGTCATCCAATCAAAGGACGGATTAACACCTTTGCATAAGACGTCTTACGCAACATGGAGCATCCGAGATCACATAATAACCTCATATAATCAATGGATGGATTTAACACCTGTGCATGAGATGTCTTACGCAACATGGTGCATCCGAGATCACGTAAAAACCTCATCCAATCAAAGGACGGATTTAACACCTTTGCATGAGACGTCTTACACAACATGGCGCATCCGAGATCGCATAAAAACCTCATCCAATCAAATGACGGATTTAACACCTTTGCATGTCAATAACAAACGTATTTATATTTTTAAAAATAGAGTATGTGCTATATTGTTATCTATGAAGCGTGTTTGTTTCATGTAATGCACAGCTTCACATAATTTAATGCTAGATAACATAATACTCTGATATATGAAATATAATCCATTGTTGGTAATAAGTATGTATTTCATTACAATAGGAAGATTAGAAATATATTTTGGAAGCAGCAGGGTTTAACAAAAATAATGCTACTATATATACTATGAAAATGTGTATTGTTTATACATTGTTACCGATATAGCAATATATCATACATCATAATAAAATATAATCACAAATAATAGAAAGAGATTAATCATTTAAAATGTGTGCATTACACACAGTGATGTCTTTGGTTATACTACTACAATAAGATGTAAGGAAAATTGGAATATATGTGTTGTCAACATTCAGATAAGTTTGTTTTAAAGATATTATATGTATATGTTGATGTCCAAAGAAATAATTATAAAATGTTCATTATGATTGCATATCCATAAATTAAGAACTGTGGTCAGCATCTTTTAAGGTTTATCAACATAAAATATCTTTTATTAGAAATGACATTAATAAATAAAGAAGAAACATAACAGTTTAATGACATTCTTTTTATTATGATAAATATGATTTATAAATGTCATAAAACATAAAGAAATAAGATTATTGGAAAAACAAGTCATTGAGAAAACAATCCATTTGGAGCCATCTGACAATGTGACATAGTGCATCTCACTCCTTGGAGGGATTTGACAAGGGCAAACAAAGGCCAACACAGCCCCTTTGGAGCCATCTGACAAGGTGACATAGTGCACTACAGTCCTTGGAGGGAGTTGACCATGGCAAACAAAGGCCAACACAGCCCCCTTGGAGCCATCTGACAATGTGACATAGTGCATCACAGTCCTTGGAGGGATTTGACAAGCGCAAACAAAGGCCAACACATCCCCTATGGAGCCATCTGACAAGGTGACATAGTGCACTACAGTCCTTGGAGGGAGTTGACCATGGCAAACGAAGGCCAACACAGCCCCCTTGGAGCCATCTGACAAGGTGACAAAGTGCATCATAGTCCTTGGAGGGAGTTGACAAGGGCAAACAAAGGCCAACACATCCCCTTTGGAGCCATCTGACAAGGTGACATAGTGCATCACAGTCCCTGGAAGGAGTTGACAAGGGCAAACAAAGGCCAACACAGCCCCATTGGAGCCATCTGACAAGGTGACATAGTGCATCATAGTCCTTGGAGGGAGTTGACCAGGGCAAACAAAGGCCAACACAGCCCCTTTGGAGCCATCTGACAAGGTGACATAGTGCATCACAGTCCTTGGAGGGAGTTGACAAGGGCAAACAAATGCCAACACAGCCACTTTGGAGCCATCTGACAAGGTGGCATAGTGCATTACAGTCCTTGGAGGGAGTTGAGAAGGGTAAACAAAGGCCAACTCAGCCCCTTTGGAGCCATCTGACAAGGTGATATAGTGCATCACAGTACTTGGAGGGAGTTGACAAGGGCAAACAAAGGCCAACACAGCCCCTTTGGAGCCATCTGACAATGTGACATAGTGCATCACAGTCCTTGGAAGGAGTTGACCAGGACAAACAAAGGCCAACACAGCTCCTTTGGAGGAATCTGACAAGGTGACCTAGTACACCACAGTCCTTGGAGGGAGTTGACAAGGGCAAACAAAGGCCAACACAGCCCCTTTGGAGCCATCTGACAAGGTGACAAAGTGCATCACAGTCCTTTCAGGGAGTTAACAAGGGCAAACAAAGACCAATACAGCCCCTTTGGAGCAATCTGACAAGGTGACATAGTGCATCACAGTCCTTGGAGGAAGTTGACAAGGGCAAACAAAGGCCAACACAGCCCCTTTGGAGCCATCTGACAAGGTGACATAGTGCATCACAGTCCTTTCAGGGAGTTGACAAGAGCAAACAAAGGCCAACATGGCCCCTTAGTAAAAATCTGACAAGGTTAAATAATGCAACAGGCACAACAATAAAAAGAAAATAGGCCAAATGGCAACAAATACTTTAAACAAAGAACAACATGTGGATGGAGGAGTTATTTGTCCTCCCTCGGACCATCACCGGATCTTCCACTTATGGGGCATCAGCATCACCTTCATCCTCCTGCGCCTCTCCAGCTGCGGCTTCATGCATTGCCTCTAACCGCCTCTAACAGCGATGAAGCTGCAGCTGGATACACATGGTGTCATGCATCCTTCCCAGCAACTGACTGAGTCACAACCTAAACAAAATAAAATAAAATAATAAAAATTAATAATAATTACAGAACATAATAAAAATAGAGCAAAGAGACATTATACTAATTAACATACAAATCATTATTATAATAAAATATGCTATAGAGAAGATTTACAAATTAAATATGTTCTTCAGATATAAACCATTAACATATTATGAAAAATCAAAACCCTATCAATCTGGAAAAAAATATTTCTTTGGTTTATGACACACTGTGAAAAGAGCGGTGATAACAAATCCAAAATATTGGCATATATACATAATAGATATCCAACATCTAGCCAATATCATTTAGATATTAGAAAATGTGGATGGTGATTTTTAAAAAAAAAACCATTTACATTAATCAAATAAAGAAAAGGTTTATAAAATACATTTTCTATTCCAAATCAATTTATGTATAATTAGATCAGTATAATGTTCCTTTAAGAACGTATATTTTAAAGTTGATTTGTAATGATACTTACATCGGTGGCTGGGAAGGACAATCCGACACCCAGGACAATGAAGGTGGGGATTAGGGTAAAGGTGTTGTTGTGGAGGGATGGGGTTAGGGGTGGGATGGGGCGAGGGGGATGGATGTGGCAAGGTTGGGGATTGGGGTCCTGCTCTGGTGGAGCCTGCACAGCTGGGGAGTCATGGGATTTGGTGGCTGTGCAGGTGGGGGGAAGCAGGACGGACAAAACAGGGAGAGCGGCAAGGGAGGGCAAGGATTTGGGGAGGGAAGGGCCGGGAGAGGGGTTAAGGCAGGAAGGGCCAGGAGAGGGGTCAGGATGGGAAGGGCCGGGAGAGGGGTCAGGATGGTGAAGTGGAAGTTTCATCTGAAATATAATACAATTTTATATATACATATATTATATTAAAATATATTATTATCTTGAGAGAATTCAAAATTCATCATCGTTTAAAATCTTTATTGTTGTTCTCATAATATATTTATACAAAGTCACAAAGGTATTGATTGATTAGATCAATGCTATTTTTCATGCAACATTTGATCAATACATCAAAAACTATATTTTTCAAAGTCAATATTATGTGCTAATCTTTATGATTTTATAATATGATATTTCTCTTTTTGATAATATATCAGTACGCATGTATGCATTTGAGATTGGAACACCATAGAGTTCTTTTAGACACATGCGAGTGGATTGACTTTGGAGACTCCAACAATTGGATAATACGGGAGTGTGTAATATGATCAAATCTAAATGGCCACTCCACATAGCCTTTGAAACAAGGTAATCTTTAAAACTCATTAACATATAGATTGAGATGATTGCTTTTGTAATCTTAAATAGAATTATTTTAAGCTTGATGGTTCAATCAATTACTATTCAAAATCTATACATGGTAGATACTACTGTTCATATTAAGAATAGAAAGGTATCTATCTGACATTACTTTTACAGAGTATGTTTTCTGCATATCTCTTTTACATTAGGATTAAATGTATGTCATCCCAATATTAATAGACACATTCAGAATTGCATTTTCTAGGTTAGAGGAATATTAATGTTTGTTTGAGTGAAATGGACATTCTACACATAAATCATTTGCAAATCCGTTTACATATCATACATCATGAAATTAAATCAATGAATTTCAACACGATTATGTTTTATGTATACTTAGAAGTGGCTGAGAAGCTCAAAACAGTGATGACATAATGTGATGGTCTGCATCTAGGCACTCAGATGAATATCAATGACTGTCAGCAAAATCATAAAATGATTATTGGGGGTTTGAATGTAATATGCATGTGACATCATGATGTCATTCATAACAATTCATACATAAATAGGAAAAGTAATAAAACCATATGTTCATGCTGCATGATATAGAAAGGGGGCAGTAGTGTATTTAAAAAATAATGGAATAATATATTTTAAAGGGACAAAGCTGTAGACTTTATTTTTCTTCAATAGTATGATTTGGAAACAATAATACATGTTAGATACATGTTATATATATTTGACGTACCATCAGACTCCGAGGGAGCCACTTCCTCCTCCATCACACATGTTGTTACATCAATCTCTGTAAAACATAATATGTTGTGTACATGTTAAAATCAAATATTATAACATGTGTTACTGGTGCTAAAGGACACACATCAATGTTGCATTAAAGATACTGAACCAAAGTTAGGAATGTCATAATTTTGATGGAGCAGGCAAATGAAATAAAATATATCATTATCGATGATTAATAATTAAATGTGATTGTCTATATTTTGAAAATACATGGAACATTTAATAGTTCTCTTGTGTGTATCACTTGATGATTGTTGTCTACTTTTATACAAAATATCAACATGTACTAGCCATGTTCTGAAGCACAAAGGCATAGACTAAGAAGCTTTGAGATCTTAATATTCAAATAACCAAAAAAAAATTATATATATATATATATATATATATATATATATATATATATATATATATATATATATATAGTTCCTCCAAGAAGCAGGCAACTCACTGGTCTTTTTCATAAAAGATACACATTTATTTCATTAGATTAAAAACAAATATTTCGGCACTGCATTGTGCCTTTGTCAATGTCACACAAAAAAGAATATGCAAAACAGAGTGCAACTAAGCACCCGAAATCAGATAACATACATTTAAAAACATCCCTCTTAAATAGAGTAAATACCCCTTAAACTTTACCGCCATTCCTGCATCATGTTCCTTCAATCTCAAGTCACTGACGTCACGCTGACACGCTAGCCGTGCCTAGCGTGATGACGCATAGCACGGTGTTGTCCTGACAACGTCAAAAGCATCACGTCGGCGTGCTGGCCAGATGTCATGATCCTCCTATTCCACCTTAAATGTGTCAAGCAAATACTATATACTACCTTTACATCTTGTTAACTTCCTACCTGAACCCAATATAAACCTGCTTCCTCCCATGGTCCTTTGCTGGTTTATTGAAGTGTAATAGCTACAGTTCCAGTCCTTACCTTTTCTACAGCATAACAGGATTTAAACTGTGTATTTATTTCCTTTTTCTATCAGCATACCTCTATTTCAGCCGGAGCTGAGATTACATATCTGCAGCAGGACTTCACTCCACACCTCCCCCATCCAGGGTCTGCTTGTGAGTATTCCTAACAACCTGGCGTGACACGCCACTCAGCAAACAGGAAACGCAGGGACCACAGCGTTCACACTGCTCACCAAGCTCATTGGGACCGGATCTCTGTGTTGCACTCATCGCACTCACAGCAGCTGCAGTTTGCTTAAAGGGGAAATCTCATTCAGCGGCTTCTGGTCAGGTGCTGTATAAACTTTCATAAACACACTGTGCAACTCTCTTCTGAAGTACACTTAAACATACTACAAGTGTAAGATTTGTATAGTGAAGCTGCTTGCATTTAACCGTGAACTCTCTCTACTAACTGCATCCTGAAATACAATTAACCTCTGCATTACTGTTTGTAAACTGAAGCTGCTTGCATTTAACCCTGGTCTCTTTCTACTAACTGCATCCTGACATATAATTAACCTCTGCAGTACTGTTTATCTCTGTATATCCATTGCTACGAATACCTGCCAAAGTCAACTCCCACTAATAGACACTCCAGTTACTGGGAGCTAGCTGTCCGACAAAATTAACAACAAGTGTTATACAGTTCACTAAAAGCATATAGTGTACTGTCATCCTCAACTCTTGTAACACATCCTCAATTTTACATGATATCTTGGTTGTTACAATTACAAGTGAGTTGATTGTTACATAATAAACCAGCCTTATATATAGTAGCCATGGAGCCCACTGACGTCACTCCCCAGCTACACAGCCTAAATCAAAGGCTGGATAACCTAACCCAGGCTTTCAGGGATTTGCAGGTGGAAAATCAAAGCCTTAAAGCCTGCTTAAGGGAAGTGCTATCAAATAGAAATTCTGGAAATGACCATCATGCTGAACCCCAGGTTTCATACCCCGAAAAGTTCTCAGGGGACCGCTCCACTTTTCGTCAATTTTGTAATGCATGCTTATTGCTTTTCGATTTACACCCTAGGACCTACCCCACTGACAGGGCCAAAGTACTAACCATCCTATCATACCTTAGGGGAGAGCCAAGGGTCTGGGCTGACTCTTTCTATGAGTCACAAGACCCAATACTGAATTCCCTGGACTGCTTCCTTAAAGCCCTCTCCTCTCTTTATGATGATCCCTACCGCCAGATTACAGCTGAGGGCAAACTCAGAGGTTTAAAACAGCTTAAAGCCCCAGTTGAAGAGTATATCACTCGTTTTAGGATATGGGCCAGAGATTCCCTCTGGAATGAGCTTTCTCTGAAAAACCAGTATCGCCTTGGTTTATCTGAAGACATTAAGGATGAACTGGTCAGAGTAATTATTCCAGACCGCCTGGAAGAACTGTACATCCTTACCACTACTATTGACCGTAGACGTAGGGAGAGGAGGCAAGACAAAAGCCCCTCTAACCCCCCTCAGCGCAGGGTTTTACAGACGCCATCTACTTCACCACCTGAGCAAAATATGGACATTAGTTTTCTACGTGGACCCCTCTCTCCACAAGAGAAATTGAGACGCCGTACATTAAATTTGTGCATGTATTGCGCATCAGCAGACCATGTTGTTAAAGAGTGTCCACTACTATTCAAACAGAAGATAGGTAAGGTACACCCTTTCAACCATTGCCTAAACACAAAAAATATTGCCACTGCCTATCTAACATTACCCTTATCCTTGCAGTGGGAACAACACAGGATAAAGTGTGAAGCCATCATAGATACCGGAGCATGTGCCAACTTTATTGATTTGAGTTTAGTCACTGTTAATAAAATACCTTCTTCTTTCAAAAGCACACCTGTGCCTCTCAAAGTTATTGACGGTTCACATCTACCATCTGGTCCTGTCATGCAACAGACTATTCCCTTACTGGTTACTACTGCCTCTGGTCATTCTGAGACCATTACCTTTGAAATCATATCATCCCCTCTCTATCCTATAGTTCTGGGAATTACCTGGTTACAGTTACACCAACCCTCGGTGCATTGGGACACACTTACTCTATCCTTTCCCTCTTTTTACTGCTCTAAGACCTGTTTTCCAACTGCTCATTTACTCTCTACCTCTGCTCCTTCTATTCCTCCTCAGTATTCAGATTTCTCTGATGTCTTCGATCAGAAAGAGGCCGAGTCATTACCTCCACACAGGTCCTACGATTGCCCCATTGACCTGTTACCTGGAGCCACCATTCCCTACGGCCATATCTATCCCCTGTCCAGACCTGAGTTACAACATTTAAAAAACTACATAACTGATAATTTAAAAAAAGGTTTCATCTGTCCCTCCACTTCCCCTGCCGGTGCCGGCATCTTTTTTGTGAAAAACAAGGACGGGTCCTTGCGCCCTATTATAGATTATCGTGAATTAAACAAACGCACGATAAAGAACAGGTACCCGCTACCTCTAATCCCAGAATTGGTTGAGAGGTTGAGTGGCGCTACTATATTTACTAAACTAGACCTTAGGGGCGCATACAACCTTGTTAGAATAAGGTCCGGAGACGAGTGGCTGACAGCATTTAGGACTAGGTATGGTCTTTTTGAATATACTGTTATGCCATTCGGTCTGTGCAACGCCCCGGCGACATTCCAGAATTTTATCAACGATATCTTTAGGGACATCTTAGACACTTTTCTGGTGGTCTATCTTGACGATATTCTAATCTATTCTTCTTCCCTTTCAGAACATGTCATACATGTCAGGCAAGTGTTATCCAGACTAAGGTCACATAGTCTTTACGTAAAATTAGAGAAATGTCTCTTCCATGTTACAGAGGTCTCATTCCTAGGTTACCGTATCAGTCAAAGAACCATTATGATGGAAGACAATAAAATCAAAGCCATCACATCTTGGCCTACACCAACCACTATCAAAGAAGTACAACGCTTCTTAGGCTTTGCAAACTTTTACAGGCGCTTTATCCATAATTTCGCAGCTATCACTAAGCCATTAACAAATCTCACTAAGACGACAAAACCTTTCCTCTGGACCCCCCAGTCTCAAAAAGCCTTCAATGACCTCAAGTCCCTGTTTGTGTCATCACCTATTCTTCAATTACCAAACAGCAAAGCTCAGTTCATATTGGAAGTTGACGCTTCCGAATATGCCATCGGTTCAGTTCTTTCTCAAAGGTCCTCTCCTGACAAACAGATCCATCCTGTTTGTTATTTCTCCAGACTTTTAACACCCGCTGAGTTGAATTACCCCACAGGGGAAAAAGAGTTATTAGCCATCAAGTCATCCTTTGATCAGTGGAGACACTTACTGGAGGGGGCAGAACACCCTATAACTATTCTCACCGATCACAAAAATCTCCAATACCTCCAAACCAATCACACTCTCTCTGCTCGCCAACTTCGTTGGAGCCTCTACTTCTCCCGGTTCAATTTTACCATAAGCTACCGCCCCGGTTCAAAAAACGGTAAAGCTGACGCACTCTCATGCAAGGTCCATAAGCCCCACTCTGATCCTTCCTACACAACTATAATCCCTAAAACATCCTTCATTGGTTTCATGTCCAAGGATTTTTCAGAGCTCAAAACCCAACAACAATTGGATCCCACTACAAGTTCCTACACTTTATTTATGGATGACAATGGTATCCTATGTAACAACTCTAAGTTTTATATACCTCCCTCTCTCCGTGACAAGGCTTTACAACTCACACATGATTCTACACTGGCTGGACACTTAGGTGTACAAAAGACACTGGATCTCCTACAAAGACATTTTTGGTGGCCCTCCATGAAACACTCAGTAAAAGCCTATATCAAATCCTGCCCCACCTGTCAGACCTCTAAGCCTTCACACCAATTGCCTATTGGCCTATTACAAAATCTACCCATTCCAGATTGCCCATGGAAAAGCCTCTCTATGGATTTTATCGTTGACCTCCCTAAATCCCAAGGAAAGACTGCCATATTTGTCGTAGTGGATCTATTCTCTCGTAGGGCTCATTTCATACCAACTGACTCTCTCCCTACAGCACAACAAACCGCCGAGCTGTTTATCAAAGAGGTTGTGCGCCTTCACGGATTACTTACATCTGTATTGAGTGATAGAGGCTCGCAGTTCACCTCAAAGTTTTGGAAATTTCTCTGTTCCTCTCTTTCCATTCAGCAACATCTCACCACCTCATACCACCCTCAGTCAAATGGTCTCTGTGAGAGGACCAACCAGTGGCTAGAGCAGTACTTAAGATGCTTCTGCTCTAGCACCCATGAATCATGGGTCTCCTTCATACCTCAAGCGGAATTCGCATACAATAATACTACTAACTCTTCTACCGGATTTTCACCTTTCTATATCAACTCAGGACTCCATCCACGTTTCCATCCCTTATCATCCTCTCACACTCCTTGTCCTCAGGTTAATGATCTCATCAATTCTATTAAACTAACATACAATGTGGTCCAAAGCAATATCAAGCATGCACAAGCTTCTCAAAAACGCTACTATGATTTACGGCATCGTCCACAACCTAATTACAAGGTTGGGGACATGGTTTGCTTGAGCACAAAAAATCTTAGAATACCCTCACCATGCAGGAAGTTTAACAATCTCTTTGTTGGACCTTTTCCAATTGTAGCCATTCGCAACCCACTTACTGTTACCTTACAGCTCCCTGCTACTTACCGCATCCACCCGACTTTTCATATATCATTGATCAAACCCTGTGATACCTCTCGTCTTCTGGGAGCTAGCTGTCCGGCAAAATTAACAACAAGTGTTATACAGTTCACTAAAAGCATATAGTGTACTGTCATCCTCAACTCTTGTAACACATCCTCAATTTTACATGATATCTTGGTTGCTACAATTACAAGTGAGTTGATTGTTACACCAGATATCAGGGAACCACCAGGGCTAGTCTGCGCATATTCAGAAAGCCATAGTTTTATGAAGTGCAGCGGTTGCTATAGGCAACTGGCATAAACAAGCAAACTGCTGTAACAGAAGACGCTCCGGGTGTTACCTGTATGTGGCTAGGATGGAGGCTATTTAGATGTATTAGTTTCCCAGATGTTTAGACCCTATATCCACATAAGTGAACTTCTACATATGTACATAAACAGTAAACAACGAGTGCATATCCAAATCTACAACTCCATATGTATACTGTATAAAAGGGTAAGCGCATCCTGAAAGTAAATCACATCCGCAGAGATGAAATAATGATGGAACAGTATTACATAATAGATATATATACAAAAAGAACTCATGATCACATTATTGATAATAGGACCTGACTCAATTGATTAATAAAAATTAATCTAATGTACCCATCAAGCCCATAGGTGTATGGTAGTTACCCAAACAGTGGACATCCAAGGACCCTCGATATCAAGTGGGCATTAAATTAGCCCCTAATAGAAAGGGCTAAAGTCCAATGTAGTATTAAGTCCTCTTGGGGCCAAAATTCCCAATTTGTATATCCACCTGCTCTCGCATTGGAGTAATTTCTTTCCTCTATCACCACCCCTAGGATTGGGTGGGATGTGGTCAATTAACATTGATCTGATACTAGACACCGGATGTTTGAAGTGTGCACAGTGGCGTGCCACCGGCTGGTCCGAATCACCATTCTTCAGAGCTTCACGAATTGCGTGGCGATGATTTGCCATCCTATCGCGGAAGGAGGTTATCGTTTTTCCTATGTACACATGTGAACATGGGCAAGTCAGCATGTAGATCACAAAGGTACTGGTGCAACTAAGATGGTAGTTTATTTTAAACCGTTGATTTTTGTGGGGATGCTGAAAAGTGTCTCCCTTACACATACTGTTGCATGTAGTACAGCTCCCGCAAGGGAAGCAACCCTTCTTTGATGACTTGAGCCATGTCTCCTTTTTGTAATGGTCCACTGGGTCTGATTTAACAAAGATATCCCTCAGATTCCTGGCCCTCCGGTAGACCAACCTTGGAGCAGTCATCTTCTGAAAAGGTAACATGGGATCAGTACCCACTACCGGCCAATGGCGGCGTACAGCATTGGATAAACGTTCACATCCAGGTGTGAACGTAGTGATCAAGTTAAGTTGTTCAGACATGTCCTTGATAGGAGCCCTGGTGTCTTGTAAAGTATCAGAATTCAACAGTTTCTCTTGTATTTCACAGATATCTGTCATAGGGTAGCCCCTTTTGTTTAATTTTACGCCCATTTCCTTCACTTGGGTCACCTGCGAGAGTGTCTCACTGTTATTTCTCAATGCTCTAGTAAGTTGGGAGGTGAGAACACCCTTTTTCTGGTGTCCAGGGTGAAAACTACTGGCGTGCAACAAAGAGTTGCGATCCGTGGGCTTAGTGTACAATTTAGTACCAAAACGCCAACCACCAGAGTCATTCACCTTAAACACATTGAGGTCCAAAAAATTTACACTATCAGAGCTAAATTCAAGCTTAAAGCGAATGGGGCTAGCCATGAGGTTCAAATGTGACACCCACTCACGCAGGGACAATCCATCACCCCTCCATATGAGGAAGACATCATCAATGTAGCGGGTATAAAAAGTCACCTGTGGATGTTCAAATGGTTTCATGAGCTCCTGCTCATACCACACCATATAGATGTTTGCGTAGGTGGGTGCCACATTCGACCCCATGGCTGTGCCAGCTACCTGCAGATAATAGCAGTCCTCAAACTTAAAATAGTTTTTTTACAGACAGATGGTCAACAATTCACAAATGAACTCAATAGGAGGACCGCTATAGTTAATGCTATTTGTCACCATGGACCTGACAGCCTCCACCCCCCCAATATGGGGAATCACCGTGTAGAGGCTGTCCACATCCATGGTGACCAAGATGTCATCCTGTCTAAGATCCACAAAGTCTGCAAGTATCCTCAGCAGGCATGGTGAATCATGCAAGTAAGCCCTAGTGTTCTTAACAATATCCTGTAGGAAAGAGTCAACAAAGATGGCAATGTTAGTTAATACCGAACCCCGGGCAGACACAATAGGTCTGCCCGGGGGGTTCACCAATGTTTTGTGAACCTTTGGCAGTAGATATATGTGTTAAGTGTACTAACACACCAATCCTTATGTTTAAGGAAAGTCCCCTTATATAGAATGGATTTGTATGCGTGACAACATTACCTAACAAATATGAATAAATGATAGGTACCTCTGTTGCTAGCAAGGTGTTAGGTGCTTTAACCAGATATCTGCACAATATTAACGAGTAGTTAAATTGAGCATTAACTTAACTGAATACACAGCTTAGAAACAGACCGGAAAGTTAGCAGTGTTAGATACATCAATAAAGTTCATCTTTAGCTGTAGATACAATTGATGCGGTAAAATACTGTTATAGAAATACTTGCGATTGTCTTTAGTATGATTAGTTCCTCAGTCAGAGTTTGTTACAGTTGCAGCTCTTAGACGGACTGAATCTGCAGAGCCTGTCAGCGTGAAATGACTACACCCAGCAGCTTTACTTGCAGCGTTGTGGCTCTGAGAATCAAACAGGCAATCCAGACTTAGATTTTCCTCAAAGTAAAGTGCTGTTAGGTTTGCGGCAAAATATCAAAGGTTTGATGCTATGACTTTTGTAATCAGAGACATTTCATAGGTTTTGAGCTTTAGAATTTCTACAAAGGCTTAATATAAAGTTTTAGGAACAAACGATCAAGGGATTCCCTAACACTTCTGAAATAATCAAGCACTGAAGCTTGTGAAAGGGAGTTCCTTTATAGAGAGCTAACAGGGTGGAGTTTCTGAATTAAAGGGACATGCTACTGACAGGATATGACAGATCCCCCCCTTCAGGAGCGTCTCCCCGAAAGCAAAGGTCCCGGCTTCGAGGGGAAAGCGGAATGAAAAGACTGCAACAATAGAGGGGCGTTCAAGTCTCGAATAGGTACCCAAGAATCCTCCTCAGGAGAGTACCCCCTCCAATGTACCAAATACTCAATAGTATTCCGGCGCTTTCTGGAATCCAAAATGCGTTCCACCTCATAATCCATTTTGTCATCAAAAGGAACTGTGGAATGATGAGAACGAGTATCGGTGTGCTCATGATGACCCAAGTACGGCTTTAATAGAGAGACATGGAAGGTCGGATGAACGTGAAAATTACTGGGCAATTGCAACTTCACTGCGTTTTCATTGATAATCTTTAGTATTGGGTACGGACCGATATACTGGTCAGCTAGCTTTTTACAGGGTACTTTGAGGTTGATATTCTTGGTAGACAACCAGACCAAGTCCTTGACTTTATAATTCGGAGGAGGTGAACGTTTTCTATCAAAATACAACTTTTGGGATGCTTTAGCATTTTTGAGATGAGTTTGTAGGGTTTCCAAGGTTTCCTTGATTTGAGTGAAATAATCCGAGACAGCGGGGGAATTTGATGAGGAAGTTGTGTTTGGAAATGATCTTGGATGGTAACCGTATGTGGCATAGAATGGTGACACTTCCGTGGAAGAACTGATGGAATTGTTGTATGAAAATTCCGCCAAAGGTAACCATTTGCTCCAATCCTCCTGCAAAGTTGAAATATAACAGCGGAGATACTGTTCCAAGGTCTGATTGAGTCTTTCTGTTAACCCATTAGATTGTGGATGAAAGGCTGTTGAGAATCTGAGAGAAATGTTCAATTTATTGCATAAATATCTCCAGAATTTTGACGTGAATTGGGATCCACGATCCGTAACTATAGATAGAGGCAATCCGTGTAACTTGACAATATGTGTCAAAAAAACCTTAGCTGTGGTGGAAGCAGTGGGTATCCGTCGTAATGGGATAAAATGAGCCAATTTAGAGAGGTGGTCAACAACTACCAAGATTGTAGTATAATTGTTAGAGATGGGTAAGTCAACGATAAAATCCATTGATAACATATCCCAGGGTCTCTCTGGAATGGGTAGAGGTTGTAATAGTCCGAATGGTTTATTATGTCCCTTTTTCTTTGTGACACAAATATGACATTTGTTAATGTATTCTTGTATGGTTTTAGTCATATTTGGCCACCAGTAATTCCTACTGATAAGTTCATTTGTCTTTTGTATTCCGAAATGTCCTGCTAGAGGTAAGTCATGGTTTTGTTGTAGGATGGTGTCTCTGAGTGACTGAGGTATATATATGAGGTTTTTATAATGATATAATCCAGTAACTGAATCATGATAACAGACTGAAGGAATTTCAGTGTCTGACTGTTGAGCTCTTAGTATATCAGCTTGGATTGTGGTTAAAGATGCTAAGAGTTTGTAAGGTGGTATTATATATGACTTCTCTTCACCTTCTGTTGGTACGTTAAATGACCTTGACAATGCATCTGCCTTAGAGTTTTTTGTTCCTGGGATGTAAGTTAGCACAAAATTGAAACGGTCCAGGAACAAAGCCCATCTTACTTGTCGTGAAGACAAGGTTTTGTTTTTCTTTAAGTATTGGAGGTTTTTATGGTCTGTAAAGACTTGAAAAGGTGTAGTTGTTCCTTCCAATAAATGTCTCCAGTGTTCCATGGCCGACTTCATTGCAAGCAATTCTTTATCTCCAACTGAATAGTTCCTCTCAGCAGGTGTTAATCTTCTGGAATAATATCCCACTGGATGGAGTAATGAAGATTCCTTATCAGGTTGGGATAAGATTGCACCAATTCCTACGTTGGAAGCGTCAACCTCAAGAGTATATGGTAATTCCGGATCTGGAAGGTGTAAGATTGGGGCTGTTGAAAATAATTCTTTAAGGTGATGAAAAGCTTGATTTGATTCTTTATCCCATATGAATTTCTGTTTTCCTGTTAAACGAGTTAATGGTTGAACTACAGAAGAAAAGTGGTTTATAAATTTTCTATAAAAGTTGGTGAATCCCAAAAATCTTTGTAGTGATTTAATGGAAGTGGGAGGTGACCAATCACGAATTGCAGAGAGTTTTTCAGGATCCATTTGAATCCCATCAGGGGATATAATGTAGCCGAGGAATTTAATGGTAGTTTTATGGAAGCTACATTTTTCCATCTTAGCATATAACTTATGATCCCTTAAAGTGGCTAAGACCCATCTTACATGCCTGGTGTGTTCTTTTAGATTTTTTGAATATATTAGTATATCGTCTAAATATACAATTACACATACATCCATAAGTTCTTTGAAGATTTCATTAATGAAATATTGAAATGCTGCGGGAGCAATAGTCAAGCCAAATGGCATAACGTTGTATTGATATAAACCATACCGGGTTCTAAAAGCTGTCTTCCACTCATGACCAGATTTAATTCGAATTAAGTTGTAGGCCCCCTTGAGATCCAACTTGGTGTAAATAGATGCCCCATGGAGACGTTCAAGTAATTCTGGTATGAGTGGAAGGGGGTATTTATTTTTTATTGTAACAGAATTCAGAGCCCGGTAATCTATTATTGGACGGAGACTGCCATCTTTATTGGTAACAAAGAATATGGCAGAGGCTATTGGTGAGGATGAGGGGGTTATAAAACCTTTTCTGAGATTCTCGTCAAGATAATCCCTTAAATGTTTTAGTTCTTTCTGTGATAACGGAAATAATCTCCCAGAAGGAATTTCAACCCCAGGTTTTGTTTCTATGGGGCAATCAAAATGTCTATGGGGAGGTAATGACTCAGCTTCTTTTAAATTAAATACATCAGCAAAATCTCTATAGTCATCTGGTAAGTGAGGTTCAATGTGTCTAATAGAGACATATGGAAAACATGTCTCAGTACAATACTTAGAAGGGAAAGTAATTTCATTGTTTAACCAATCTATCAAAGGACTATGTTTTTTAAGCCAAGGGTATCCTAAGATTACTGGATGTAATGAACTAGAGATTATGTCATAGGAAATAAACTCTTTGTGTCCAGAGTTAGTGATAGTTAATATGGGTATGGTGTGATGCGTTATCGGCCCTTTTAAATATTGTGACCCATCAATTACACGCACATACAGAGGGGTTTCTTTTAACACACTTGGAATTTTATTTTGTTTAACAATTAACTCATCAATGAATATCCCGTTGGCTCCTGAATCAAGTATGGCTTCGCTCTGGACCTGGTTGCAATCCCACTGTAAAGATAAGTTAAGTGACATGTAAGTATTAGTATTTTTTGACTGATGTTTGCAAACGTAATCTGACTTACCCTTTCTTTGACGTGTAAGTATGGGACAGTTTGCAACATCATGTTCTTTGCTGGCGCAGTACAGACACAAGTTAGCTAGGCGCCTTCTTAATTTTTCCTCTTGACTCAAGGGTCCTCGTGTTGCACCAATTTCCATGGGGACTGGTTGAGACGATGCTTTGTCCAGGGATGTATGGTATTGTTTTTTAATTGGGAATTCATATAATTGTCTTTCGGACTTTCTCTCTCTATGTCTTCTGTCCATGGAAATGCATAATTTCATAAGCGCCTCCAAGGATTCTGGGTATTCAACTCGTGAGAGTTCGTCCTTTAAATATTCGGACAGTCCCAAGCGGAACTGTTTTTTTAAACTTATAGTGTTCCATTGTGAGTCAGTGGCCCAGAGCTGGAAGTCCGCAATATAGTCTTCCACTGCCCGTTTTCCCTGTTTTAGAGATCTTAATTTTTGTTCCGCAGTGTGCTGTTTATTTACATCCTCATACAGGATTGACATGGTATGGAAAAAATTTTCAATCGAATTTAAGATTGGGTCATCCAACTCAAAGAACCTATCTGCCCATGCTCTGGGCTCCCCAGTAAGAAAAGAAATAGCAGTGCATACTTTTATTTTATCTGTACGGTATGTTTTAGGCTTTAATGAAAACATTAACATACAGGCATTTTTATATTCTCTGAACTTGGTTCGATCACCACTAAAAGGAATAGGAGGGTTAACCTGTGGTTCTGGGAACTCACTTGTCTTTTGTGCAACAAAATCATTAAGCAGTTTTTTTAATGTATTATTCTCATTAGTGAGATCTCTTAATCCTTGTGCAAGAATCTCCACCTTCTGATTTAAAGATGTTATTTGATTGGACATTTCCATGGGTCCATTATACCAGAGGTGTTATTTTACAGGCTTGATTATTCTGTGATAAGTGTACTAACACACCAATCCTTATGTTTAAGGAAAGTCCCCTTATATAGAATGGATTTGTATGCGTGACAACATTACCTAACAAATATGAATAAATGATAGGTACCTCTGTTGCTAGCAAGGTGTTAGGTGCTTTAACCAGATATCTGCACAATATTAACGAGTAGTTAAATTGAGCATTAACTTAACTGAATACACAGCTTAGAAACAGACCGGAAAGTTAGCAGTGTTAGATACATCAATAAAGTTCATCTTTAGCTGTAGATACAATTGATGCGGTAAAATACTGTTATAGAAATACTTGCGATTGTCTTTAGTATGATTAGTTCCTCAGTCAGAGTTTGTTACAGTTGCAGCTCTTAGACGGACTGAATCTGCAGAGCCTGTCAGCGTGAAATGACTACACCCAGCAGCTTTACTTGCAGCGTTGTGGCTCTGAGAATCAAACAGGCAATCCAGACTTAGATTTTCCTCAAAGTAAAGTGCTGTTAGGTTTGCGGCAAAATATCAAAGGTTTGATGCTATGACTTTTGTAATCAGAGACATTTCATAGGTTTTGAGCTTTAGAATTTCTACAAAGGCTTAATATAAAGTTTTAGGAACAAACGATCAAGGGATTCCCTAACACTTCTGAAATAATCAAGCACTGAAGCTTGTGAAAGGGAGTTCCTTTATAGAGAGCTAACAGGGTGGAGTTTCTGAATTAAAGGGACATGCTACTGACAGGATATGACAATATAGTACAGGGACTATAGGGTGTTCAGTAGTCAGGAACGATATTTCCTTTTCACTGATGAAACCAGCCTCTAGGCTACATTGTAGAAAGGTATCAATTGCCTTTTTATACATATGTGTCGGATTCCCTCTCAATTTTACATAAGTATTAGAGTCGGCCAATTGTCTCAATGCTTTCTGTCGATAATCAGTGTAATCAAGAACAACAATAGATCCGCCCTTGTCAGCAGGGCGGACAATGACAGATCTATCATTGCTAAGCTCAGTGAGTGCTTTTCTCTCAGCAGCACTAAGGTTAGGATAAGAGGTAGTATGAGAACCCTCACTGATATTTTGAGTTAGTAATCTGGTATAATTCCTAATAGAAGGATTGGTGCTAGGTGGTTCAAAGGTTGACTTTTTTTTATGTTGTTCGGGTATATATACCTGCTCTCTGAAGTGATCCCTTAGTTTCAGTTGCCGCTGAAATCTATGGATATCAACTAGTCTCTCAAAGGTGTCTGCATGGGGAGTTGGGACAAATGATAGACCATGATTAAGCAAAGATATTTCAGCTGCACTTAATGGTCTACTACTAAGGTTAAACACTATGTCTACTTCCTTTTCACTTGCTTTTGACTTAGACTTATGGCCTCCCCTGCGGATCTTGCATTTCCTTGGCCTTTTTTGGCCATATGCTGTATCGGGGGTTTCAAGGTAGACCTTGTGGTTACCCCTAAAAAAGGTTGTGACTGTTGGATATTCTCAGTGGGCCCCTCAGTATCTTTAGTCGTTTCAGTCCTGACAACGTCAAAAGCATCACGTCGGCGTGCTGGCCAGATACCAGGGAACCACCAGGGCTAGTCTGCTCATATTCAGAAAGCCATAGTTTCATGAAGCGCAGTGGTTGCTATAGGCAACCGGCATAAACAAGCAAACTGCTGTAACAGAAGCCGCTCCGGGTGTTACCTGTATGTGGCTAGGATGGAGGCTATTTAGATGTATTAGTTTCCCAGATGAAAAGACCAGTGAGTTGCCTGCTTCTTGGAAGAACTGGATATTGTGCTAGCAGTGCACCGTGGCATTATTTGTGGTATGATTGTGCAATCCTATCCATGATTTTGTGATTTGGACTTTTGGCATTTGGGATTAGCACTCCTTAGTGATATTACACATGAACTGTGGACTTTGAACTGTTCAGTTGTGCATCTACCTGGAATCATTTTTTCTACATTGTTTTTAATTTTTCTATTTCTGAACCCCATCTTTGTTGTTTTTTCTCTTTGATGGCTGAGGCTGCAGCAAGTATGGATACAGCGTATACTGATGAGGATTTTAATACAGATCCCCTTGCATTCACTGATGACGACGCAGACAGAATTCTGATCTCAGATGAAATGTGTGAATTGGGAGGTGAGACACCCATTAACATATATCATAAGTTACTAAATTTGCGCAGAAAGGAGGTTGACTATCACCTACATGCAGTGTTCTTGTCTGGTTACTTTAGGAAGAAATTTATACCCAGGGGTTTCAGGGTTAAAAACATACCAACCCTGGGGAGACAAAATGTGGAGTCCTGTAAAAGATGGTGTTCAATTTTGAATAAATGTTCATATGACCTAATCCTCTTGGTTATAGAGGAGGTCATGAGATTAGAAGCTAGAACCAAATCTGAATTGGACACCATCAAAATGCAGAGTCTCCACATCTTGGAAAATTATACTAGCCAGGATTGGGTCAATAAACTAGATGGCTTGGTTAGTAAATTCCGTAGCGATTTGATCGCTTTTAAAAACAAAAAAGTAAACAGTGTGGAAAATGATTACAGGGAAAGGCGGGTGTACAAGTCGTTATATGGCAAAGATGAGGTCCCTTTCAGATGCCGCAGAAATCCAAGATCTAGAAATACCTTAAGTATTGTGGATAGTAGTGGGGGGGATTCCTCTGAGACTGAAACGACTAAAGATACTGAGGGGCCCACTGAGAATATCCAACAGTCACAACCTTTTTTAGGGGTAACCACAAGGTCTACCTTGAAACCCCCGATACAGCATATGGCCAAAAAAGGCCAAGGAAATGCAAGATCCGCAGGGGAGGCCATAAGTCTAAGTCAAAAGCAAGTGAAAAGGAAGTAGACATAGTGTTTAACCTTAGTAGTAGACCATTAAGTGCAGCTGAAATATCTTTACTTAATCATGGTCTATCATTTGTCCCAACTCCCCACGCAGACACCTTTGAGAGACCAGTTGATATCTATAGATTTCAGCGGCAACTGAAACTAAAGGATCACTTCAGAGAGCAGGTATATATACCTGAACAACATAAAAAAAGTCAACCTTTGAACCACCTAGCACCAATCCTTCTATTAGGAATTATACCAGATTACTAACTCAAAATATCAGTGAGGGTTCTCATACTACCTCTTATCCTAACCTTAGTGCTGCTGAGAGAAAAGCACTCACTGAGCTTAGCAATGATAGATCTGTCATTGTCCGCCCTGCTGACAAGGGCGGATCTATTGTTGTTCTTGATTACACCGATTATCGACAGGAAGCATTGAGACAATTGGCCGACTCTAATACTTATGTAAAATTGAGAGGGAATCCGACACATATGTATAAAAGGCAATTGATACCTTTCTACAATGTAGCCTAGAGGCTGGTTTCATCAGTGAAAAGGAAATATCGTTCCTGACTACTGAACACCCTATAGTCCCTGTACTATATCTACTGCCAAAGGTTCACAAAACATTGGTGAACCCCCCGGGCAGACCTATTGTGTCTGCCCGGGGTTCGGTATTAACTAACATTGCCATCTTTGTTGACTCTTTCCTACAGGATATTGTTAAGAACACTAGGGCTTACTTGCATGATTCACCATGCCTGCTGAGGATACTTGCAGACTTTGTGGATCTTAGACAGGATGACATCTTGGTCACCATGGATGTGGACAGCCTCTACACGGTGATTCCCCATATTGGGGGGGTGGAGGCTGTCAGGTCCATGGTGACAAATAGCATTAACTATAGCGGTCCTCCTATTGAGTTCATTTGTGAATTGTTGACCATCTGTCTGTAAAAAAACTATTTTAAGTTTGAGGACTGCTATTATCTGCAGGTAGCTGGCACAGCCATGGGGTCGAATGTGGCACCCACCTACGCAAACATCTATATGGCGTGGTATGAGCAGGAGCTCATGAAACCATTTGAACATCCACAGGTGACTTTTTATACCCGCTACATTGATGATGTCTTCCTCATATGGAGGGGTGATGGATTGTCCCTGCGTGAGTGGGTGTCACATTTGAACCTCATGGCTAGCCCCATTCGCTTTAAGCTTGAATTTAGCTCTGATAGTGTAAATTTTTTGGACCTCAATGTGTTTAAGGTGAATGACTCTGGTGGTTGGCGTTTTGGTACTAAATTGTACACTAAGCCCACGGATCGCAACTCTTTGTTGCACGCCAGTAGTTTTCACCCTGGACACCAGAAAAAGGGTGTTCTCACCTCCCAACTTACTAGAGCATTGAGAAATAACAGTGAGACACTCTCGCAGGTGACCCAAGTGAAGGAAATGGGCGTAAAATTAAACAAAAGGGGCTACCCTATGACAGATATCTGTGAAATACAAGAGAAACTGTTGAATTCTGATACTTTACAAGACACCAGGGCTCCTATCAAGGACATGTCTGAACAACTTAACTTGATCACTACGTTGACACCTGGATGTGAACGTTTATCCAATGCTGTACGTCGCCATTGGCCGGTGGTGGGTACTGATCCCATGTTTCCTTTTCAGAAGATGACTGCTCCAAGGTTGGTCTACCGGAGGGCCAGGAATCTGAGGGATTTCCTTGTTAAATCAGACCCAGTGGACCATTACAAAAAGGAGACATGGCTCAAGTCATCAAAGAAGGGTTGCTTCCCTTGCGGGAGCTGTACTACATGCAACAGTATGTGTAAGGGAGACACTTTTCAGCATCCCCACAAAAATCAACGGTTTAAAATAAACTACCGTCTTAGTTGCACCAGTACCTTTGTGATCTACATGCTGACTTGCCCATGTTCACATGTGTACATAGAAAAAATGATAACCTCCTTCCACGATAGGATGGCAAATCATCGCCACGCAATTTGTGAAGCTCTGAAGAATGGTGTTTCGGACCAGCCGGTGGCACGCCACTGTGCACACTTCAAACATCCGGTGTCTAATATCAGATCAATGTTAATTGACCACATCCCACCCAATCCTAGGGGTGGTGATAGAGGAAAGAAATTACTCCAATGCGAGAGCAGGTGGATATACAAATTGGGAACTTTGGCCCCAAGAGGACTTAATACTACATTGGACTTTAGCCCTTTCTTTTAAGGGCTAATTTAATGCCCACTTGATATCGAGGGTCCTTGGGTGTCCACTGTTTGGGTAACTACCATACTCCTATGGGCTTGATGGGTACATTAGATTAATTTTTATTAATCAATTGAGTCAGGTCCTATTATCAATAATGTGATCATGAGTTCTTTTTGTATATATATCTATTATGTAATACTGTTCCATCATTATTTCATCTCTGCGGATGTGATTTACTTTCAGGATGCGCTTACCCTATTATACAGTATACATATGGAGTTGTAGATTTGGATATGCACTCGTTGTTTACTGTTTATGTACATATGTAGAAGTTCACTTATGTGGATATAGGGTCTAAACATCTGGGAAACTAATACATCTAAATAGCCTCCATCCTAGCCACATACAGGTAACACCCGGAGCGTCTTCTGTTACAGCAGTTTGCTTGTTTATGCCAGTTGCCTATAGCAACCGCTGCACTTCATGAAACTATGGCTTTCTGAATATGCGCAGACTAGCCCTGGTGGTTCCCTGATATCTGGTGTAACAATCAACTCACTTGTAATTGTAGCAACCAAGATATCATGTAAAATTGAGGATGTGTTACAAGAGTTGAGGATGACAGTACACTATATGCTTTTAGTGAACTGTATAACACTTGTTGTTAATTTTGCCGGACAGCTAGCTCCCAGAAGACGAGAGGTATCACAGGGTTTGATCAATGATATATGAAAAGTCGGGTGGATGCGGTAAGTAGCAGGGAGCTGTAAGGTAACAGTAAGTGGGTTGCGAATGGCTACAATTGGAAAAGGTCCAACAAAGAGATTGTTAAACTTCCTGCATGGTGAGGGTATTCTAAGATTTTTTGTGCTCAAGCAAACCATGTCCCCAACCTTGTAATTAGGTTGTGGACGATGCCGTAAATCATAGTAGCGCTTTTGAGAAGCTTGTGCATGCTTGATATTGCTTTGGACCACATTGTATGTTAGTTTAATAGAATTGATGAGATCATTAACATGAGGACAAGGAGTGTGAGAGGATGATAAGGGATGGAAATGTGGATGGAGTCCTGAGTTGATATAGAAAGGTGAAAATCCGGTAGAAGAGTTAGTAGTATTATTGTATGCGAATTCCGCTTGAGGTATGAAGGAGACCCATGATTCATGGGTGCTAGAGCAGAAGCATCTTAAGTACTGCTCTAGCCACTGGTTGGTCCTCTCACAGAGACCATTTGACTGAGGGTGGTATGAGGTGGTGAGATGTTGCTGAATGGAAAGAGAGGAACAGAGAAATTTCCAAAACTTTGAGGTGAACTGCGAGCCTCTATCACTCAATACAGATGTAGGTAATCCGTGAAGGCGCACAACCTCTTTGATAAACAGCTCGGCGGTTTGTTGTGCTGTAGGGAGAGAGTCAGTTGGTATGAAATGAGCCCTACGAGAGAATAGATCCACTACGACAAATATGGCAGTCTTTCCTTGGGATTTAGGGAGGTCAACGATAAAATCCATAGAGAGGCTTTTCCATGGGCAATCTGGAATGGGTAGATTTTGTAATAGGCCAATAGGCAATTGGTGTGAAGGCTTAGAGGTCTGACAGGTGGGGCAGGATTTGATATAGGCTTTTACTGAGTGTTTCATGGAGGGCCACCAAAAATGTCTTTGTAGGAGATCCAGTGTCTTTTGTACACCTAAGTGTCCAGCCAGTGTAGAATCATGTGTGAGTTGTAAAGCCTTGTCACGGAGAGAGGGAGGTATATAAAACTTAGAGTTGTTACATAGGATACCATTGTCATCCATAAATAAAGTGTAGGAACTTGTAGTGGGATCCAATTGTTGTTGGGTTTTGAGCTCTGAAAAATCCTTGGACATGAAACCAATGAAGGATGTTTTAGGGATTATAGTTGTGTAGGAAGGATCAGAGTGGGGCTTATGGACCTTGCATGAGAGTGCGTCAGCTTTACCGTTTTTTGAACCGGGCGGTAGCTTATGGTAAAATTGAACCGGGAGAAGTAGAGGCTCCAACGAAGTTGGCGAGCAGAGAGAGTGTGATTGGTTTGGAGGTATTGGAGATTTTTGTGATCGGTGAGAATAGTTATAGGGTGTTCTGCCCCCTCCAGTAAGTGTCTCCACTGATCAAAGGATGAGTTGATGGCTAATAACTCTTTTTCCCCTCCTCCTGCCATCCTCCTTCCACGATAGGATGGCAAATCATCGCCACGCAATTCGTGAAGCTCTGAAGAATGGTGTTTCGGACCAGCCGGTGGCACGCCACTGTGCACACTTCAAACATCCGGTGTCTAATATCAGATCAATGTTAATTGACCACATCCCACCCAATCCTAGGGGTGGTGATAGAGGAAAGAAATTACTCCAATGCGAGAGCAGGTGGATATACAAATTGGGAACTTTGGCCCCAAGAGGACTTAATACTACATTGGACTTTAGCCCTTTCTTTTAAGGGCTAATTTAATGCCCACTTGATATCGAGGGTCCTTGGGTGTCCACTGTTTGGGTAACTACCATACTCCTATGGGCTTGATGGGTACATTAGATTAATTTTTATTAATCAATTGAGTCAGGTCCTATTATCAATAATGTGATCATGAGTTCTTTTTGTATATATATCTATTATGTAATACTGTTCCATCATTATTTCATCTCTGCGGATGTGATTTACTTTCAGGATGCGCTTACCCTATTATACAGTATACATATGGAGTTGTAGATTTGGATATGCACTCGTTGTTTACTGTTTATGTACATATGTAGAAGTTCACTTATGTGGATATAGGGTGTAAACATCTGGGAAACTAATACATCTAAATAGCCTCCATCTTAGCCACATACAGGTAACACCCGGAGTGGCTTCTGTTACAGCAGTTTGCTTGTTTATGCCGGTTGCCTATAGCAACCGCTGCGCTTCATGAAACTACGGCTTTCTGAATATGCGCAGACTAGCCCTGGTGGTTCCCTGGTATCTGGCCAGCATGCCGATGTGATGCTTTTGACGTTGTCAGGACAACGCCGTGCTATGCATCATCACGCTAGGCACGGCTAGCGTGACAGCGAGACGTCAGTGACTTGAGTTTGAAGGAACATGATGCAGGAATGGCGGTAAAGTTTAAGGGGTATTTACTCTATTTAAGAGGGATGTTTTTAAATGTATGTTATCTGATTTCGGGTGCTTAGTTGCACTTTGTTTTTGCATATTCTTTTTTGTGTGACATTGACAAAGGCACAATGCAGTGCCGAAACGTTTGTTTTTTAATCTAATGAAATAAATTTGTATCTTTTATGAAAAAGACCAGTGAGTTGCCTGCTTCTTGGAGGAACTGGATATTGTACTAGCAGTGCACCGTGGCATTATTTGTGGTATGATTGTGCAATCCTATCCATGATATATATATATATATATATATATATATATATATATATATATATATATAATTAGAGGAGTCCATTATAAGTTGTATTTAAATGGAATGCTTCATCATAATCATGATCAGAATACTATGGAAAAAGACACCTTTAATGACATATGAATGAGTCAGTGGACTTACCAAAACCCTGCAAAGGCAGGTCTGTGTCAGTGTTGGATCCCTCAGAGTCTGTCACAATAACTAGATCTATTAATGATATAAATAAATATTATGTAACTCAATTTATACATTAACATTAAATATACATGTTTAGTATTCAAAAACAATATTATTCTAAAATATTTGAAATACTATCTTTTGAAATGTGAAGACTAGACCACTAATATGAAAAATAAATGTATTAGTTTATCAAGGTGAGTGGAAAGAAAATTATTTCTTTCACATATGTCCGATTTCTTAAAATATTTGACAGCCAATTCTTATCATATTAATCTATGGCATATCTACAATTAACTATTGGTCTCTCTATGTAAAAGAATCCAGACAGACAACACTTTGAAAAACAACTGTTGACAACTAGAGCTAATACATGTGGCACATATATACATTTGTGCAATGTACAGTAATCTGGTTTATGACACAACACATTTTGATCACATTTCAAGACATAAGATATATTTTAAACTATGTCATCATGATGCTGTTAGAATTTGCTTATATATAAAGGTAGTCCGAGAGTGAAAGATTTGATTTAAATCACAGTAGTGTTTCATAAAAACAGTGTAATGATTACTAAAGATATTGTTTATCTATAGATAAAGTCAATACCAATATTTGAGAATGTCACTCTAAAGGAATTGGCTATTCTATATGTTGATGTAATGAATTGGAGAGAGCATGCAATTTCTAAAATATATATAATTTCCTCCTATCATCAGGATTCTTTCATTCTCCCTCTCTCTTTAAATGATAAGAAGAAAATATCAAAGCATATGAGATGTATATTTATATATTCTGCACATGTGTAAAAATGTGTTAGTGTTGTCTAAATGTAGCCACCAACTGTCAAGCACTACCCAGGTGCAGAATACAAAATTGGCAACACTCTAATATTAGATTCAAATAAAGATAGCAAGAATCAGAGGAATATCTTCGAATACTAATAAATTGTGATTTGGATTACAATGGAATGCAATCTCTGAACCATGATTCTTCTTTTTAAATACACTTGAAATCGAATTAGAGGATCCATGTTAATATTGATCAATGTGAATGGATTAGGAAATGTTATGTACACATTTGTAAGACAAAAGAAAAGTATAATGAGACATACCAGACTGGGACAAACCCAGGCCAGAGGGCCCAGCACCAACATCCATCTCTGTAAAATATTCAATCAGGATTGTATATCATTAATACTATATCAAAAACTCAGAACTTTGACATGAACAATCATACATTGTTTTTCAAATGGACAAAGTTAAACATTCCAATTCTTCAAGTGAGTTCATGGTTTTCAAAAATGTAATTATAAATAAAGAGATGATGTATAATTTTTTTCAAGCTTTTATGCTGTTGACTGTCCCTTTAAGTCATTTTATGTCTTCTTGCATTGTCATCAATTGTTAGACATTGAGCAGACATTTTTCCTTTTTATATTACTAGTATAGCTTTTGTAATTTATACAATTGAAATTCAGGATACTGTATTCTTCACATTTATACTAATTAATGTATACATTTAAAAAAAACATGTCTAAAGTAATGCCACTGTTACAGAAAACCCATGTTCACGTCTCTGCGCGATTATATCTTCCATGAGCATTGCGCAATAATTAAAAGCATAATTGCGCATCCGTGATTAGGAATTGATTTGAATCTAGTAGTGTTATGAGTATAATTTATACATCTTTAGAATATATTTACAATTGTGTGTATCATGATATTCCACTAGGATCATTGTAAAAATACAAATTAATATTTTTGTATGAATCGATATTTAATGTATAAAATGGCAGAGGATAGGGATTTCCCGGATGCACAATTCCATTTTAGCTCTGTGATGCATATTCAGGGGAGCGCAAGAAAAAGCATTATTCCTATTTGAAGTGTGACGAATATAAATTCAGATGTCTACCATCATATGTAACATCTGTTGGGAGATCTATATCGGTTGAATATATGACTATATACACATTGCTTAAATATATACTCAAATATTAATATATTATATTAAGTCTGATATTTACCTGGTTCAGCCTCTGTAGTGCCTTCTCCCAGGTCACCGATTGAAGCTGCACTGGCCTCCGGGTCCGGAGTTTCAGGGCCAGCAGCTGGGGCCTGTGAAGGGGTCGAGGAGCGTGCGGAAGCAAATCTGCGGGGGAAACGGAGATTGAGGAGGCCACATAAAGTCTCCTCATAAGGTTGGAGGAAGAGTTTCTGTGGGGGTGGATTCCAATTTCCACCTCTCCGACGGGCTTTTGCCCACTCCCTCATGAGGCAGACTTTATTGTGAAGCTGCAACCTCATATCCCCAAATCTCTGATTTGATCCGAGGTCCCCTGGGCGTCTTTCACTGAATTCACAGAAACGGTGATAGACACCCAGAGGGCCCTCCTAATCGATGGCTTAGTTGACCCCTTCTGAGTCCCAAAGAGCTGCGGATAAAACTCCTCGACCATGTGGACCAGTGCAGTATTTCCGCCCTTGTGAACCTCGGAGACATCCTGTTGGTTTTTGGGAAATATATTATATATACTGTATATAAGTACACCAACAGGCAGAGAACTGACAAAAATGGCAACATGTAATGTACTTTTATATAGGGAAGTAAACATGAGATGCACCATGGGATATGGTATCTGTACATCTGATTGGATAAAATATTGTAATTTTGTTAGCATGTCTGTAAAGCCATACTGAGTCAAGTCATGTTTGTGTGATGATCTCTGATTGGCCGTTAATGTTTTATAGATTCATATCTTTGTAACTTCCATACACATACCTCCTGGGGGTGCTGTTACTACATTTGGCATGTAGAATAAATTAGAATTTATGACAATGGTATGCGTATATATGTGACGCATATATAATATAAGGAATACGTTTAATATTAATATTTGTGGTTGACATTTGAACTAGATTGTATTTTTTGTCACGATAGTAAATATAATTGTCACATTAGTAAATGTTTATTACACATTTGGATGTTTAGTATTTATCAAGTTCTTTAATAAAAGTCTACAAATATTTAAGGTTCAAAAAAGTAAAGATTGTATGTATTCATTGTTTATTCAATAAATATTGTGACTCTTTGTGAAGTATTGACAGTACTCTATTAAAAGTATTTCCAATCCCAACAATGCACATCGATTGTGTGCTAGTGCATGAATTTATATTCGATTTTACATAGATGCGAATCTCGTGGTTAAAGATACGTTTACCACGCTATATTTCAATAATGGGGAAATGCGTAAATTGTATTTATAATGGACGTTACTTTGAGAACTATAAATGGAATTTTTTAAATTTGAAAATCAACGTTTATGTTCCTTGATTTAAAAAAAATAATAAAACCGAGCATGTATTTGTCTGAAATGCTCACATATAATTTTATTTTCAAGGTGTCTTTATTTTTATGGAGCACATATGCAATAGTGTGAAGTATCTAAAGACATCTGTCTAACCATTGATATCTCCCAGTAATGCTTTGCTGCTCATAAGCGTATGCATATAGTTTGTGCAAACTCAGGATAACATGAGAAAGAATATGTGATATTAAAGTCCATTTCATTTTAGATTCAAATCTGCTCTGTCTGAATCATGGAAGATTAACTCATTCCCCTTTTACTACAAATGAAATAGCTATTAACTCTAACTAAATAATTGACATAATAGCCAATATTCTAATAGTAAATATGCAATGGTATTTTTAAAAAAATAAACATGCAGTCATGTCTAAATATAAAAATATATTTAAATAGCTGAGTGTATACCCCATGAAAGGTTAGATACATTTAAAGGGACAGTAAACCAAAAATAGATATTTACTTTAATACACTTGTTTTATTAATACACATTTGACCTGTGTGAGGACGTTGTATGTAAACTGTCCACTTATCTCCCTCCTTTGATGGAGATTTAGAATGGTTCAGGGCAGACTTTTAAAGGGACAGTATACTCTAATATTTGGATCACTTAATGTGTTTGCAATTCCTTATTATTTTATTAGCAGCAGAGTATATCATGTATGAAATAATTTTTTTACTGTTTGTCTATTAATTATTATTTGGAAGCCACAACAAAATTACATTTTCTTAGCTTGTAGATATAATCTGATTTCCTAACTTTATCCCACTGTTTAGATATACATACTTATTATATCTGCAAAATAATCAACATCAATTTTTAAATATTGTATTACCTTATATATTGTATGCCCCACTGGGAGTGAAATATCTTATAATGGCTGTGTTTACACAGCTTTGCCTTAAGGACAAAAACATCATGAATAGGTGGAGATAGCAAAGGAGAAATAAACTATTAGAAAATAAAAATTAAGGTAACAGAAATACTTGTAAACAATTTTATACACTCCAGCAGGTAAAGAGGATAATTGTGAGAAATTATATTTTGAAATATCTATGAGTTAACTGTCCCTTCAAATGACTCCACTACAGTGAAAAGTCATCAATATGACATACAATAACTAGCTCTGTCTAAACATGAAAATAAACTTAGCTATCATGTTTTCTTTAAAGATAATTTAATCTACCTAGGCTACCTTGCAAATAATGATACCATAATAAACTAAGCTATATTTATTTTAAGAATATGTTAAAGAAATTTAATTTAAAAAATTATAGATATTAGAATGTGAATATATATATATATATATATATATATATATATATACACACTACACTGTCACTTTAATCTAACAAGTTCACCCTACAAATCTCTTAAAAGTGACATGACCAAAGTTGTTTTGTAGACTTTATACTGCATAGCCTCGTCATTAACATTTTAGGATTTGTACATCTCTAAATCACACAACTAAAAATTAGATGGCTGTATCTTACTCCACCTTCACTTTGTAAGATACAAGATTTTAACACTTATTATCTGCTTGAGCTGTGTTGATATTTGAATTTTTTTTTGTAAAATTTCAAATGTATTATATTTAATATCAGGCATGTGCTTGTAAAAAAGATACTTTCACAAACAGTCATGGGACTAATATTTGATTTACATGTCCTAATATTAGAAGGATGTATTTCTTATTATCTTACTTGTATAGAGAATATATATATATATATATATATATATATAGAGAGAGAGAGAGAGAGAGAGAGAGAAAGAAAGAAAGAAAGAAAGAAAGAGAGAGAGAGAGAGAGAGAGAAAGAGAGAAAGAAAATAACTCATTGTGTAGTTCATTAACAGATATAGACAGGCCAGAAGGCTTGTTTTTCCCACATAAAACTTCTAGAAAACATTGTTTCCAATGCAGCAAAGGATTCTGGGTAAGATATGCAAATTAGTTTCACAATGTGATTCATAACTATCCCAGGACAGACTGTTTCTTGGTTGTTGCTATTCATCAGCGGGGAGAAAGTATGAATCACTGCTGGGTGAAGTTGATTCCGGGCAAAATACAACAACATTTTAAATTAGGGGGAGGTAAAAGGTGAGTTTAAAATCCTCCACTACGCACAAATTAGAGAAAATAACTCATTGTGTAGTTCATTAACAAATCTAGACAGTCCAGAAGGCTTGTTTTTTTACACAGAAAACCTCTGGAATACATTGTTTCCAATGCAGAAAAGGATTCTGGGTAAGATATGAAAATTAGGTTCACAATGACACACCTTTTTACTTCAAGTCTGCTTTTCAGCAGATTCCCTTAACGCCAAAGTATCACTGTTAACACAGCTTATAAACTTAGCTAGGGTTATAAGCTATGTGAACAGCGATACTTTGGCGTGAAAAGCAGACTTGAAGTAAAAAGGTGTGCCATTGTGAACATAATTTGCATATCTTACCCAGAATCCTTTGCTGCATTGGAAACAATGTATTCCACAGGTTTTCTGTGGGTAAAACAAGCGTTCTGGCATGTCTAGATTTGTTAATGAAACACAATAGGAATCCAGCACTCAGACCCAAGGTGTGTGCAAGCTGACACAGGATCACTGCAAAGATCCAAACAGTATCAAATATCTTCAAAGAATGCAGCAGCACCACTTCTCATTATCCATAAAAAGTTCCTTTATTTAGCACATAGTAGAAGCAGGTTAAAATAGAACGACGTTTTGGGTAGTCAACCCTTAGTCATGTTCACATAGTGTTTGTAAAACTTAATCCATGGATTAAGTTTTACAAACACTATGTGAACATGACTAAGGGTTGACTACCCGAAACATCGTTCTATTTTAACCTGCTTCTACTATGTGCTAAATAAAGGAACTTTTTATGGATAATGAGAAGTGGTGATGCTGCATTCTTTGAAGATATTAGATTTGTTAATGAACTACGCAATGAGTTATTTTCTCTATTTTGTGCGTAGTGGAGGATTTTAAACTAACCTTTTACCTCCCCCTAATTTAAAATGTTGTTGTATTTTGCCCAGAATCAACTTCACCCAGCAGTGATTCATACTTTCTCCCAGCTGATGAGTAGCAACAACCACGAAACAGTCTGTCCTGGGATAGTTATGAATCACTGCACTAACCCTAGCTAAGTTTATAAGCTGTGTGAGCAGCGATACTTTGGCGTTAAGGGAATCTGCTGAAAAGCAGACTTGAAGTAAAAGGTGTGTCATTGTGAACCTAATTTGCATATCTTAACCAGAATCCTTTGCTGCATTGGAATCAATGTATTCCAGAGGTTTTATGTGGGAAAAACATGCCTTCTGGCCTTTCTAGATTTGTTAATGAACTACACAATGAGTTATTTTCTCTATTTTGTACATAGTGGAGGATTTTAAACTCACCTTTTACCTCCCCTAATTTAAAATGTTGTTGTATTTTGCCCGGAATCAACTTCACCCAGCAGTGATTCAAACTTTCTACCAGCTGATGAGTAGCAACAACCACGAAACAGTCTGTCCTGGGATAGTTATGAATCACTGCACTAACCCTAGCTAAGTTTATAAGCTGTGTGAACAACGATACTTTGGCATTAAGGGAATCTGCTGAAAAGCAGACTTGAAGTAAAAGGTGTGTCATTGTGAACCTAATTTGCATATCTTACCCAGAATCCTTTGCTGCATTGGAAACAATGTATTCCAGAGGATTTCTGTGGGAAAAACAAGCCTTCTGGCCTGTCTAGATTTGTTAATGAACTACACAATGAGTTATTGTTTATTTTATGCGTAGTGGAGGATTTTAAACTCACCTTTTACCTCCCCTTAATTTAAAATGTTGTTGTATATATATATATATATATATATATATATATATATATATATATATATATATATAAATATATATATATATATATATATATATATATATATATATATATATAGTATTTAAATAAATAAATACAAAATATATTGTATGTAAAGATATTTAATAGAATAAAAAAATAACAATAAATCTCTATTCGTTTTGGAATTCATAAAAAATTAAAATCTGTAAGAAAATAAAATAAAAAGAAGAGATTAGAAAATGAAATCAATTATGTTTATTTAATGAACACATGACTAAACAAATATTCTGTAAATCTAATCATTTTAAATTCATGTTCTGTCTATGCTCTAATGTTTTGATATTAAAGCAAGGTTCAGAATGGAGATCGAGATCTATATCATCTATATCTATCTACACATAATTTAACATTAATCACACTAAATTGTCTAATCAAGGGTTGACTTACATATTAACATTTAAAATTAAACAAAATAATGCCAAATATCCAATTTTGTTAAAATATTCCTAATTATTAAATTGTATGAGGGACATAATTAAATGTAATATTTCCTGTCCCTTCAAAAACTAAGGCCTAGATTTGTAGTTTGGCGTTAGCCGTGAAAACCAGCGTTAGAGGCTCCTAACGCTGGTTTTAGGCTACCGCCGGTATTTGGAGTCACTCAAAATAGGGTCTAACGCTCACTTTTCAGCCGTGACTTTTCCATACCGCAGATCCCCTTACGTAAATTGCGTATCCTATCTTTTCAATGGGATCTTTCTAACTCCGGTATTTAGAGTCGTGTCTGAAGTGAGCGTTAGACATCTAACAACAAAACTCCAGCCGCAGGAAAAAAGTCAGTAGTTAAGAGCTTTCTGGGCTAATGCCGGTTTATAAAGCTCTTAACTACTGTGCTCTAAAGTACACTAACACCCATAAACTACCTATGTACCCCTAAACCGAGGTCCCCCCACATCGCCGACACTCAAATAATTTTTTTTAACCCCTAATCTGCCGACCGCCACCTACGTTATCCTTATGTACCCCTAATCTGCTGCCCCTAACACCGCCGACCCCTGTATTATATTTATTAACCCCTAACCTGCCCCCCACAACGTCGCCTCCACCTACCTACACTTATTAATCCCTAATCTGCCGACCGCAAAGCGCCGCCACCTACGTTATCCTTATGTACCCCTAATCTGCTGCCCCTAACACCGCCGACCCCTATATTATATTTATTAACCCCTAATCTGCCCCCCACAATGTCGCCTCCACCTGCCTACACTTATTAACCCCTAATCAGCCGACCGGACCTCACCGCTATTCTAATAAATGTATTAACCCCGAAAGCTAACCGATAAGCCAATAGACCCCGAAAGCTGTTCCGATCAGCCAATAGAATGCAAGCTCAATCTGATTGGCTGATTGGATCAGCCAATCGGATTGAACTTGATTCTGATTGGCTGATTCCATCAGCCAATCAGAATATTCCTACCTTAATTCCGATTGGCTGATCCTATCAGCCAATCGGAATTCGAGGGACGCCATCTTGGATGACGTCCCTTAAAGGAACCGTCATTCGGCTAGTAGGCGTCGGGAGAAGAGGATGTTCCGCCTCGGAGGTCTGCAAGATGGATCCGGAAGAAAGAAGATTGAAGATGCCGTTGATAGAAGACTTCATCCGGATCATGGACCTCTTCAGCTCCCGCTTGGATGAAGACTTCATCCGGATCATGGACCTCTTCAGCTCCCGCTTGGATGAAGATTTCAGCCGGATCATGGACCTCTTCAGCCCCCCGCTTGGGCTTGGATCAGGACATCGGAGGAGCTCTTCAGGACGGATCGGTGAACCTGGCAGGGTGAAGATAAGGTAGGAAGATCTTCAGGGGCTTAGTGTTAGGTTTATTTAAGGGGGGTTTGGGTTAGATTAGGGGTATGTGGGTGGTGGGTTGTAATGTTGGGGGGGGTATTGTATGTTTTTTTTACAGGCAAAAGAGCTGAATTCTTTGGGGCATGCCCCGCAAAGGGCCCTGTTCAGGGCTGGTAAGGTAAAAGAGCTTTGAACTTTAGTAATATAGAATAGGGTAGGGCATTTTTTATTTTGGGGGGCTTAGAGTAGGTGTAATTAGTTTAACATTGTTGTAATATTTTTCTTATGTTTGTAAATATTTTTTTATTTTTTGTAACTTAGTTCTTTTTTATTTTTTGTACTTTAGCTAGTTTATTTAATTGTATTTATTTGTAGGAATTGTATTTAATTAATTTATTGATAGTGTAGTGTTATGTTTAATTGTAACTTAGGTTAGGATTTATTTTACAGGTAATTTTGTAATTATTTTAACTATTTTAGCTATTAAATAGTTCTTAACTATTTAATAGCTATTGTACCTGGTTAAAATAAATACAAAGTTACCTGTAAAATAAATATTAATCCTAAAATAGCTATAATATAATTATAATTTATATTGTCGCTATATTAGGATTTATTTTACAGGTAAGTATTTAGCTTTCAATAGGAATAATTTATTTAATAAGAGTTAATTAATTTCGTTAGATTAAAATTATATTTAATTTAGGGGGGGTGTTAGTGTTAGGGTTAGACTTAGCTTTAGGGGTTAATACATTTATTAGAATAGCGGTGAGCTCCGGTCGTCAGATTAGGGGTTAATAATTGAAGTTAGGTGTCGGCGATGTTAGGGAGGGCAGATTAGGGGTTAATACTATTTATTATAGGGTTAGTGAGGCGGATTAGGGGTTAATAACTTTATTATAGTAGCGCTCAGGTCCGCTCGGCAGATTAGGGGTTAATAAGTGTAGGCAGGTGAAGGCGACGTTGTGGGCGGCAGATTAGGGGTTAATAAATATAATATAGGGGTCGGCGGTGTTAGGGGCAGCAGATTAGGGGTACATAAGTATAATGTAAGTAGCGGCGGTTTATGGAGCGGCAGATTAGGGGTTAAAAATAAAATGCAGGTACATGTTAGGGTGTTAGGTGCAGACTTAGGAGGTGTTTCCGCATAGCAAACAATGGGGCTGCGTTAAGAGCTGAACGCGGCTTTTTTGCAGGTGTTAGGTTTTTTTTCAGCTCAAACAGCCCCATTGTATCCTATGGGGGAATCGTGCACGAGCACGTTTTTGAGGCTGGCCGCTTGCGTAAGCAACTCTGGTATCTGGTATTGAAGCTGCGTTAAAAATGCTCTACGCTCCTTTTTTGGAGTCTAACGCAGCCTTTATGTGGACTCTCAATACCAGAGTTGTTTTTATGGTGCGGCCAGAAAAAAGCCGGCGTTAGTTTTTCGGGTCGTTACCGACAAAACTCCAAATCTAGCCGTAATATACTTAAATGTCAACTATGAAATGTATCCCTTTATCTGTCTGATTGATCACAATCTGAGTCCTCTCTAGAGAAAAGTAGGGGGAATGTATATTAAATAAATGTCTTCAAAAATAGGACATGTTTAAAATTGACACATTCAATATATTATGAATTATTTGCACATTATTCCTCCTATGATTCTTAATATCATGCATTGTTCAAACTAACCTGGATGTATGGTCTTTAAAAGTCGATTCTATTGAAAATATCAGTTTTTCTTCATTATGTGTCATATTCATCACCTCCCAAATAGAGGATTGTGAAATACCATCTAAAAGAAGAGGAAACATAAGTGTTTCCAATAAGATGTATCCTGCATCCCCAGTCTTGTTCCATAGAATTGTGTCCACTTACCATGTGAACGTGTCTTTGTATGTTTTTCTAAGTCAGCACAGTTGAAAGACAATGCCACAGGCATGATCACTAGTGATGTCGTGGACATAAAATTTTCAGTTTGCGAACGGCGAACGTGAACTTCGGCAAATGTTTGCGAGCCGACGAACCGGGCGAACCGCCATAGACTTCAATAGGCAGGCAAATTTTAAAACTCACAGGGACTCTTTCTGGCCACAATAGTGATGGAAAAGTTGTTTCAAGGGGACTAACACCTGGACTGTGGCATGCCGGAGGGGGATCCATGGCAAAACTCCCATGGAAAATTACATAGTTGATGCAGAGTCTGGTTTTAATCCATAAAGAGCATAAATCACCTAACATTCCTAAATTGTTTGGAATAACGTGCTTTAAAACATCAGGTATGATGTTGTATCGATCAGGTAGTGTAAGGGTTACGCCTGCTTCACAGTGACAGACCAAACTCCCCAAGGAGTAGAGGAGGTGGCAGCAGGACTGCCTGCAAGTCATGGCAGTGTCACCAACTCCTCTGCAGAGCCACGTATTCCATGATTGGCAGCCGTCAGCAGGTTTACCCAATGCGCAGTGTAGGTGATATACCTGCCCTGACCATGCTTTGCAGACCAGGTATCAGTGGTCAGATGGACCCTTGCCCCACTATTTGCCAGACATGCCATTACTTCCTTTTGCACAATCGAGTACTGGTTGGGGAATGCCTTTTGTGCAAAGAAATTTTGGCCAGGTACCTTCCACTGTGGTGTCCCAATAGCTACAAATTTTTGGAACGCCTCAGACTCCAACAGCTTGTTTGGTAAAAGCTGGTGGGCTAAGAGTTCAGACAAGCCAGCTGTCAGATGCCGGGCAAGGGGGTGACTTTCTGACATTGGCTTCTTAGGCTCAAACATGTCCTTGACAGACACCTGACTGTGGGCAGATGAGCAGGAACTGCTCAAGGCAAGAGACGGAGTGGCGGATGGTTGAGAGGGGGAAAGGAGGACAGCAGTGGTTGACGTGGCTGAAGATGCTGGACCAGGAGGAGGATGGTGGCTTTGAGTTTGTGTGCTGCTTGTACTCATGTGTTGATCCCATAGGCATTTGAGATGTTTTGATCATGTGCCTTCACAAAGCAGTTGTACCTAGGTTGACCCCGGGTGCCGATGAATGGTGTCTGACTGTGCCACTAGCTCCATGCGATGACCTCCCCCTGCTTCCAACTCGTCTCCTCCTCCTCTCTGTCTCCCCATCTGAACTTTCCCTGTTCTTCTTCTCTTCTAGCGGGCACCAACGTGACATCCACGGATGCATTGTCATCATCAACCACTTCACTTGTATCTGACAACTCAGCAAAGGAAGCAGCAGTGGGTACAACATCATCATCATCACCACACCGTACGTCCATGTGTGTAATGCTGCCTGACTGAGACATATCCCTGTTATCTACATCCTCTGGAAATAATGGTTGCACATCACTCATTTCTTCCAACTGATGTGTAAATAACTCCTCTGACAGATCAAGTGAAGCGGCTGTGGGGCTAGTGTTGGTGGTGGCAGCAGGCGGGCGAATGGTAACTTGAGAGGTGCCCGAAGCTAAGCTGGAGGAGGATGGTGTGTTAAGGTTCCGAGCGGAAGCTGTAGAAGATTGGGTGTCCTGTGTTAGCCAGTCAACTATGTCCTCAGAACTTTTCGAGTTCAGGGTACATGGCCTCTGAACACTGGGCATTATTCTAGGGCCAAAGGGAATCACAGCACCATGACCACGACGGCCCCTGCGGGGTGGCCTGCCTCTGCTTGTCATTTTTTTTTCAATCAGTGGTACTATGCATGCAAGCTACTGCGACAACAGATATGAGTGGCACTGTGCACTGGCAGAAGTTGGCAGAGTAGACGCTGTAGGCCTGACACACACGCTTGCAGACAACTAACTGCTATTCAATCTATTACAGTCAAAATTGTATTTATTTTCTTAAATGTACAATACTGTTACACGAGATATGAGTTGCACTGGTGTGACACTGTGCCCTGGCAGGCCCTGAAACGCACACGTGTGAAGGAAACTGACTGCTATTATTTCACAGTCAAATTTCGAGTTTTTTTTTTAATGTACACTACTGTTACACCAGATATGAGTTGCACTGGTGTGGCACTGTACTCTGGCAGGCCCTGAAACGCACATGTGTGAAGGAAACTGACTGCTATTATTTCATAGTCAAAAAAGTGTTTTTGTTTTTTTAAATGTACACTACTGTTACACCAGATATGAGTTGCACTGGTGTGACACTGTGCCCTGGCAGGCCCTGAAATGCACACGTGTGAAGGAAACTGACTGCTATTATTTCACAGTCAAAAAAGTGTTGTTTATTTTAAATGTACACTACTGTTACACCAGATATGAGTGGTGGCACTGGGCAAGTGGGCACAGTATACACTCTGAGCCTGACACACACGCTGTCAGGCAGGCAACTGCAATTAGATTATACACGGAAAAAAAAATAGCAGACTGATGTTCTAGCCCTAAAAAGGGCTTTTTAGGGTGCTGTCCTTACAGCAGAGATCAGATGAGTCCTTCAGGACTGTAGTGGACACTGAATACACTAGCCTAGCTATCGATTTCCCTATTAAATCAGCAGCAGCTACACTGTCCCTCCTCTCACTAAGAATGCAGCTTCCGAATGAATCTAAAATGGATGCTGTCCAGGAGGTGGGAGGGTCTGGGAGGGAGGGTCTGCTGCTGATTGGCTGGAATGTGTCTGCTGACTGTGAGGTACAGGGTCAAAGTTTACTCAATGATGATGAATAGGGGGCGGACCGAACATCGCATATGTTCGCCGTCCGCGGCGAACGCGAACAAGCTATGTTCGCCACGAACTATTTGCTGGCAAACTATTCGCGACATCTCTAATGATCACATTGGTATTCGCGTTCACGGCGAACGCGAACAAGCTATGTTCGCCACGAACTATTCGCCGGCAAACTATTCATGACATCTCTAATGATCACATTGGTATTCTTCACTTTCAGTCTGTAGACTGGAAAATAAATTGAAAATCAAATTTCTGAACAAATTGTACATAGTTTTTTTATCCCTCCCCCAATACTACCTATTTCCTAATATGTTTATAGCAATAGCTTACTAAGCATATGTAGCCTCTTTTGTGTTATGTTCTAACAATCAAGTGTTAAGCTGAGTCACATACATTGTGCAGACTTAACCTCTGATGTATGACTTTAGCAGTGCTATGTGCTTCAGAGTATCCCTTTATCTGCTATCTGTGGCATGTATCCCTTTCATAATATCTAAAATCTAATAATGTCTAAACTAAATAATACATTGAAACTACTTGTATGCCATATGATGGATCATTGTGCAAAATCACCCCCCATTCTCAGTCCATACATTGTGTCTACTTACCATCTGATGTTGTCTCAAAAATCAGGTGGCGGTCATTACAGGAGCCAATGCCAGAATCATCTGATGTATAAATTACCTATGATAATAAATTGTAATTTTTATATTGCAATAATCATTTCTTGAACAATCCTAACATGTTCGTACAATTCTACTTTCATTTGACTAAAAGTGTCACATATTCGCAATGCTCCTATATAACATATTATTTGCCGTCTGAAGTGGCAGTTGATGATGTTGTCTCTGACATTGACCCCCTCATCCTGGAATGGCCCCTCTACAACTGATGTTGTCCTCCTAATCTTGGAAGAGGTCTCGGGGCGCCTGGACAGCCTGCAGCATCCCAGTCCACTGAGCTATGATATGCAGGACGCTGCAGGCTATAGCGATCTTCACAACCTTACTAACCTTACTAGGGCTGTATTGGCGGGCTCCTCCAGACCTGTCTAGGCATTGTAACTGCATTTTGATGAGCCCAAACATCCGCTCCACTACAGCCCAAGTCCCTTGTGCGCTCGATTATAGCGCAACTGGGCATCATCTGTGGGGTTACATATAGGCGTAATGAGCCAAGGCCGGCTCATGTAACCCAAGTCACCTATAAATAATGAAAAATATTATAAATATCTTGCTAATTATGATATGAAAATACATTTAAATACAATGTTACAATGCATTTGTGTATACGAAAATCGACTAAACTAGACATTTGCAGAAATTGTCAAATAAATGGTTAAATCACATCCTGCATCTGCACATTTAAGCTATGACCAGCTACATATCTGTTTTTCGCTAAAACTAGACATTTTCTGAAAGAGAAATAAATGGTTAAAGCGCATCCTACATCTGCACATTTAAGCTATGACCTGCTACATATCTGTTTTTCGCTAAAACTAGACATTTGCTGAAAGAGAAATAAATGGTTAAATCGCATCCTACATCTGCACATTTAAGCTATGACCTGCTACATATCTGTTTTTCACTAAAACTAGACATTTGCTGAAAGAAAAATAAATGGTTAAAGTACATCCTATATCTGCACATTTAAGCTATGACCTGCTACATATCTGTTTTTCGCTAAAACTAGACATTTGCTGAAAGAGAAATAAATGGTTAAAGTGCATCCTATATCTGCACATATTGCACATTACACAAACAACTGTTTTTGAACATTATAGTGGCAATTGTCTAACTACTTAACCATGCTGTACACAAGTACTCACCAACGAGCCATCCATGGGGAAACTGTCTGTCCTCAAACTGCTGCCAGAGTGAGGACTGCCTGAGGATACAGGAATCATGATAAGCCCCCCCCCCCTCGAAATTCATGCACACCTGCATAATCCGCATCCGTGAGTCGCAAACAAACTGCACGTTGAGACTATGAAAATGTTTGCGATTTTGGAAGGGCCGATCATCTGCTGGAGCACGCAGCACAATGTGGGTGCAATTTATTGCTCCCAAGACATTGGGCATTTGAGCTATTGCATAGAATTCTCTCTTGATGTGCTTCCAATCATCATTATTTTGAGGGAATCCTATGTAAAGCTTGCAAACTTGTTCCATGGCATCCAGAAACTTGTCAAAAACCACAGAGAAGGTACCCTGAGACAACCCATGCATGTACCCCTCTGAGGATTGAAAATTTCCGGAGGCCAGGACGTGTATGCAGCATAGCATCTTGGTCATGCCAGGGATTGCAGTTCGCATACATTTACATGGCTCCAGATGAGGTTTAAGTAATTCGTAAAGGCCCATGAGTTGCTCTCAATTGAGCCTATACTGCTCATAAACCTCGAAGTTGCTCATGTTCTCAATGGTGGGCCTCACCCTTTCAGCACGAGAACCTCTGACATTCCCCATGCCTCTTTTGGAGACACCGGGCCCACCTGATTCTGTTGTTCAAAACTTGTCCAACAGCACCTACACAAGCTAACTGCAGATCATCCATATTTGCCAAGCCAAGCAGCACAAAGCCAAACAGCAGAGCAAATGCAGTAACAAGGTATGCAAAAACAAATACAAATACAATGTCGATCACCAAGCACGCTTTGGCCATGTGTTTGTGGGATTTATAGTGCGATATGTCCAATGGTAGCATGTTCATAATGATTGCTGATGTATCCACTTGATTGTATGTAAGCGGCGTGAATGCTTTCAAAGTGGGCGTTTTTTTAGGTGTTTGCTGAAATTTTGTTTTCCCCCAATAAATCGTAATGTGAAAGTATAAAATGTAACATATACAGTGCATCTTTGTGATGTTTGTTCATATGCGTAACAAATACATATAAACACGATCTTATAAACCACACGTCCACGCTAATTTTATTGAAAGTGCATACTTGTGTATAATGTGTGCATAGACATGGCATAGAATCAGATCTTTCAATGTTGCTGCAGTATTGTTGCAAAACGATAAAGTATAACTGACATCTGACATCTATAATATTCTATATAAGTGATTGGCGAGATTTCAATATTTTACATGTCCCATTGAAACCGCAATAATAATGAAGATCTTCCAACCTCTCGTCTACGTATATGTAATATTGTAATATTGAGTGATGAACTGCTGAAAGGGGTGGTACAGTCCTAATGCTGTAATCTGTATGGTTGAAGCTTCGAATGATGTCATCATATTAGCAACATGCCTGTCTATTTTGCAAATCTTCGTTGTGTTGTTGTATTTTGCAACATTCTTCTTGTGTGCTGATTAAAAAGATAAATGTGTGTTTCATCTGGTGAGCCTATGTAGATATGCTGTTCATCCAAGCATATGACTTGAATAAATGAAATGCTATAATAGACGTAAATAATACAAGTGTTTGAAATTGCCTACTGTTTGTGAATAATGAACTGTTAAAAACAATTTTTTCTGTCCGTTTAAATATGATTCAATTCATGAAACCAATTTTGTATTGTTGATGATAGAATTGATGGTGATTTTTAGTTGATGTAATGTAATTTCGTAAAAGAATGTGATGTTGTAGTGATGTTCACACACGTAAAACCCATAACTCCAGTGTGAAATAGTCTATTTCTTGATCTATTTGTCATAGCGGGACCAACGCAAGAATGAATGAATTAGCGCTACAATTGTAACGCTGCTATTACAGGTTTTAAAGGAGAAAAATATCTTGTGCGTTAGGGAAATCTGCTGGTTGCGTGCACAAGCACGTATTCCCCATAGAAGTCAATGAAGGAGAGAAATTTCCTTCAAAAAACTTCCAACACTTGTGTTGAGCGTAAAGTGAGTGACGTCATGTCCTTTTGTGAAAAAGTAGCTAAAACGTGTTACTTTCCGATTTGAAAAATGTTTTGTGTACGTAATGTGCTGTATATTGTTTATATGTATCTAATTCTGTATGTATGTGATGCTATTTGTACGTAGATGTAGCTAGATGAGTGTATGTTAACGTATGTCTATGTACGTCAATGTAAAATGGGTTTGTGTGCATTTTGTTCAAACACCAGAGATCTCGTAACTTTTATCCGTTATATATTTTTTTTTTTAAACTTTCTTTTTTTATTGAGATTATTGGCAGTTATAACATAGTAAATAATGTTCATTCACAATAACAGATAATTTTCATAGCACATACAATATGAAGATAGATAATACAGATAAAAGAGAGTAGGACCTATTTGCATGTTTAATATGAAAGTGGTAGAAGAGACAATTTTTGAAATAAAAATTTTCTGGGCTCTTCTCTGTAGGTCTATTTATAACTTCACTCATGGGCAAGTGAATGAACTTAGGAAAGAGAAATCTCGTTTTTGAATATGGGAGTGGATTAATATATGAGGAAGGAAAAGAGTACAAGGGGTAAACAGCGGACCAAAGCCGCTCTAATATTGAGGGAGGGGGGGGGCATGTCCGGGAGTGTATTAATATAGAATGGACTAGTAGGTTTGTGAGTTTGATTCATAATGTAAATCAGAAGGTGTATTATGAATGTCTCTGAATATGCCACCTTCTTTAATGGAAGACTCAGAGAGCTTCAAATAGGAGATAGTGAGGGGATATATTAAAAAGCTCTTAAGAGAAGATTGCTCTATGGGACCGCCAAATTAAGGGGTAGTTATGAGCTGAATTTATAATGAGGAGTGGGTAGCTCTATGTTAAATGGCCGTGATAGGGGTAGTAGTACGTAGCATGACATAATTGAGGGTTGCGCTATATAGTGGTAATCTGAATGCTGGGAAAATGGGCTGTCAAGGCAAGAAAAGCATTTGGGTGTTACAGAAGCTCTATGTTAAGTGTAACAAAGGATAAATAGACCCAGTTGGGTTTCATTTGAAATGGGACAGCGATAAATCCCTCATTATATTGAGAGCCAAAATATAGATGGTGAACCTCCTAGATAGAGTTATGCGGTTAAGTCTAGTTATATGGTCTTTACAGTTAGTCTCAGCTTCCTAATGAAATATTGCCAGTAATCATAAACCATTGTTATCAACAAACAGCATTAGGAGTATATCACCTCATATATAAATGATAAAAGTTGTATCTATGCTTAACAAATATACTATAGAGTGTGTAGGTTCCCTGATTCAGAAGCAGTGCTATGTACATTAAAGAAAATTCATATAATATCACAATCCCTGTAAAAGAGTCAAGTCTAGATGTATTATAGTTTCATAGGGATGGTTGGGGCTCTAAGTGATATATACTATAGACTAGGGATAGTTTGGCAATAAACTTATAGTAAATGTCCGAGGCGTATACCTATCATGGTTTAACTATAGAATTGCAATAACACTATTCTCATCAATATATCCCGTCAGCCCCACAGTAGGATATATGAGAAGCATATAGGGGATAGCTAGTTACATGGCCATTTAACAAGTAAAACATAGAAACGTGAGGATATGTAGAAAGCAACAAGCTTCTTAATATTAAGCATATAACAGTATTTAGTTAGCTTCTAAACTTATAACCGGTAACCATCGTTAATCAGTAGGTAGAAGGGTGTCCTGTATATCATAGCCTGTAATGTCATTGAGTTACCCAGCATCTCTCTACTATGAACCTCTGGTAAGTGAGGTACTGTTTAAAAAACTGTAGTGTCCATTGTAGGTGGTAGAAGATTAAGGCAGTTCTTTAGAGGGCTAAATATAACAAACCTGCATTCTCTGCTCAGAAAGTCAATAGGACATACAATAATAAGTAAAGCTAGTGTACGAGATATTAGTAATCTTAGCCTTTATGGCTCAAGGCTTTTCAGGTATCCGTTATATTTTTAAAGAAAAAAATTATACTTGAAAAATAAAAATTGTATAGTGTTTGTATGAGTGTAAGTGTACTTTGTATGTATTTTTGAAATGATTCATGAATGTTTTTGGTATCGGTATATCAATAACTACTGAGTCTGGGTGAGCGTTATGTATTTGAGCGTAGATGGGGATATTTGTGGCGCTACGGAAACTTGTAATAGCAGCGTTAGGTAAAATTAAGCATTAGAGTCATAACGCTAAACTCGTAATCTAGCTGACTGTTAGTTTTTTGTTTTTTTTTTGTTTTGTAACAGTATTGGTAAAATTATGAGCAATATCCCATACATCATCTCTGGATTGTATTATGTGAGCATCCACAGAGTTAACTCTTCTTTTATTCTGGACTTCTGTCTTTTTTTCAACCTTATATACTATGTTACTATGTTTGTAAGTTTTACATATATATATATATATATATATATATATATATTAATAATAAGCCAATGGGGCCTAAGATGGTGGCACTAGTTAGAGGGAGGAGGGTTAGAGAGATGTTTGGGAGAAATCAGGAAGCTTGGAGGATAAGAGGGTATCCTACCCTGCAGAAAAAAATAAAATAAAAATGTAATAAAAAAAAGCATTACATTTTTATATTGGCAGACTGTCTGCCAGTATTTAAGATATGGGTGACCAGTAAGGGGTGACGGAGGGAAGAGAGCTGTTTGGGAGTCGAAGAATCAGGTAGGTAAGTTTGTAGGTGGTGGATGACTTTGATCGTTTGCATGATATAGTAGAGAGTTGTGTCAATCAAGTAGCAGCTGTAACACGGTACAGGAATCCTTAGTGTGAAACAGCAACAGGAGGAATACTAAAGTTTTTAAATCATTCGCTGGAATGCTCAGTGAGTCAGGAATGATTCTCACGTCACTTGTTAATACCAAGCACCTGAGAGTGTGAGGGATAGGTTTTTATGGAGTGAAAAGTAACAAAGACCTGCCCTCATTTAAAGAGAGAGAACATTGGAAGCAAGTACATAATTCCATAACAGGAGGGTAATATCTACACTAAAGCTAAAATTAACCTTAGAAGCTACCTAATTAACCCATTCACTGCTGGGAATAATAAAAGTGTTGTGCACAGATACAATTAGTCGCCTTCTAATTACCAAAAAAAATGGCAAAGCCATATACAGTATGTCTGCTATTTCTGAACAAAGGGGATCCCAGAGAACCTTTTACAACCATGTGTGACATGATTGCACAAGTAGTATGTGGATAATTTCAGTGAGAAACCCAAATTTATTTATTTTTTACTTGATCGCATTTGGCAGTGAAATGGTGGCATGAAATATACCAAAATGGGCTTAGATCAATACCATGGGTTGTCTACTTAAAAAATATACACTATATAGTTTTGATAGGTAAATAAAAAAAACAAGGCTCTATTTCTATTTAAATGGAGTGATATCAAAAATGCTAAACATTCTCTGGTATTTTGGGCAAGTTTTTCTCTGAAAGTCCTGGTAGTAAAGGGGTTAATACGAAAAGAAAATTTAATTTTTGTGACGAATGTGCATTCATCAAAAAACAAATGCACATCTCTTGTATGTATTGGATTCAAGATCAAATTTATATTCTGCATTATATTTTTATATTTCTGAAATAGGTTTCCTGATGCATGAACATATTTTTCTCCAGACTTTTGTTTCAGCATTTTCAGTGATTTTTCAGTGATATTAGACTTCTCTCCGTTTTGGAAACCTATTAACTATTTAAAAGTTTAATGAATCTGTTGTTCAGATATATGGCCATATTTATCATAGCCTCAACTATGCTACATTAGCCGGCACCAATACGCTCACCTAACATTGCGGCCGCGGACCTAAATACGATCTCCATATTTGTAAAAAAAGCCGGCAAAAAAAAGCCACGCAACAAGTATGGGGCGATGAGCATCGGACTGTTGTTAACTAACAGTCATCGATCTTGCATCTATATTTAATTATACCCTGTCATTAAACCCCGCCGCAATTTTAATAAAGTTATTAACACCTATCCTGCCGCTCCTGAACCCCGCCGCTACTTTAATAAAGTAAATTAACCCCTATCCTGCCACTCCCCGACACCGCTGCAACCTAAATAAATGTATTAACCCCTATCCTGCCGCTCCCAGACCCCGCCGCCACTGTCACGCCGCGCTGCTCTAGCCATTGCTAGGGGTGCGGCATCTCTTTCCCTGCTCGTTGTCAGGGGCAGTGTCGGCTCCGGATGCGTGTGCCGCTGACGTCAGCGCTGCATGCTCCTGATGCCGGGCGGACCTCAGTGTCTCGAATCTGCACCTATTTAAATCTTTGAAGAACCATCTGTCACTGCCCAAGTATAGGTGTTACTTTGTGTGCTCCTGGGTGTGACAGATCTTTCTTTCTTGTGCATCATATCGTTACTGAACCTGCCTGCCTGACTACTCTACCTGCCTTAACCCTTAAACTGCTGGATTTATTGCTGTTGCTGAACCTGCCTGTATGACTACTCTACCTGCCTTAACCCTTACTCTGCTGGACTGTTCTACTGTTGCCAAACCCTGTCTGCCTGACCATTCTAGTGGTGTGCCCTTGGATTGCTTTACTTTTGCCAAATCCTGCCTGCCTGACCATTCTAGTGATTTATCCTTGGACTGCTTTGCTGTTGCCAGACCCTGCCTGCCTGACCATTCTAGTGGTTCATCCTTGGACTGCTCTGCTGTTGCCGCTGAGGACTGTCCTGCCTGTGGTGAGTGCCGCCTAGCTCATCTCATTAACTTTCTCTGCTCTGGGATATTCCCTATCATTCCGGCTCCACGCCTGGATAACAAGACTACTGGCCGAGTTTGGTCTGATAGAGGAGTATTCCACGAGCCTTACAGACACTAAATAAATGTATTAACCCCTAAACCTCTGGCCTCCCACATCACTACCATTAACTAAACCTATTTGTGGAGTTATAACGCCAGCACCCACATCGCCATAAACTAAATTAAGCTATTAACCCCTAAACCTAAAAACCCGCTAACTTTACATTAAAATTACAACATCCCTATCGTAAAATAAATTAAAACTTACCTGTAGAATTAAAAGAAACTAATTCTAAACTATTAATTAACCTACCCTAACTATTATACTAAAATTACATTAAACTACCAATTAAATTAACTATATTACATATAGTTATGATGAAGCGCATGTACACATGCGCAAAACGTGTCAGATAGGGGCTTACCCAGTGTCTCATGAAGAAGCCTGTTTCTGAATAAACTTGTTTGGATCCACTGAGAGTTTCAGCGCCTCCTTTTTCCTCATTCTATACATATTAAAAAACCCTAACCCTACTCAAATTATTTAAATCTACTATTTAAAATTACTGAATTACAAAAAAAGTTACAAAACAAACCACAGTATCAAAAATAAAAAGGAATTACACCTAATCTAATAGCCCTATCAAAATAAAAAAGCCCCCCCCCAAAAAAAAAATAAAAAAACTAGCCTACAATAAACTACCAATGGCCCTTAAAATGACCTTTTGCAGGGCATTGCCCCAAATAAATCAGCTCTTTCACCTTTAAAAAAAAATACAAACACCCCACAACAGTAAAACCCACCACCCAACTAACCAACCCACCCCAAATATAAAGCCTATATAAAAAAAACTAAGCTCCCCATTGCCCTGAAAAAAAGCATTTTATGGGCATTTAGCTCTTTTACCTGCCCAGACCCTACTCTAAAAATAAAACCCACCCAAAAAAACCTTAAATAAACCTAACACTAACACCCGACGATCAACTTACAGTTTTTGAGGTTCCGCTTGAAGGATCCATCCAGCCGGCAAGAAGTCTTCAGCCGGACGGCCTCTTCCATCTTCATCCATCCAGCGAAGTCTTCATCCATGTGGCCTCTTCTATCTTCATCCATCTGGCGGGGAGCGGGTCCATCCTGAAGACATCCGGTGCGGAGCTCCTCTTCAATATGGTCGCCGCCGTAACTGGAACTTGAATGCAAGTGACATCATCCAAGATGGCGTCCCTTGCATTCCTATTGGCTGAAAGGTTCCAATCAGCCAATAGGATTAGAGCTGCTAAAATCTTATTGGCTGTTCCAATCAGCCAATAGGATTTGAGCAGCTATCATCCTATTGACTGTTCCAATCAGACAACAGGATTGAGCTCTCATCCTATTTGATACTGTGGGTTGTTTAATAGTAGATTTAAATAATTTGAGTAGGGTTAGGGCTTTTTAATATGTAATATAGTTAATTTAATTGGTAGTTTAATGTAATTTTAGTATAATAGTTAGGGTAGGTTAATTAATAGTTTAGAATTAGTTTCTTTTAATTCTACAGGTAAGTTTTAATTTATTTTAAGATAGGGATGTTGTAATTTTAGCGTAAAGTTAGCGGGTTTGTTATATTTAGGGGTTAATAGCTTAATTTAGTTTATGGCTATGTGGGGGGCTGGCGGTTTAGGGGTTAATAGGTTTAGTTAATGGTAGTGATGTGGGAGGCCAGAGGTTTAGGGGTTAATGCATTTATTTAGTGTCGGCGGGTTCCAGAAACAGCGGGATAGGGGTTAATACATTTATTTAGTGGCAGCGGTGGCGGGGAGCAGCAGGATAGGGGTTAATAACTTTATTTAGTGGTGGCGGTGTCGGGGAGTGGCGGGATAGGGGTTAATACTTTTATTTAGGTTGCAACGATGTCAGGGCGGCAGATTAGGGGTGTTTAGACTCGGGGCTTATGTTAGAGTGTTAGGTGAATGCATAACTGGTTTTCTACCATTGAAATCAATGGGATATCTGGCAGCATTGAACATAAGCTTTCGCTGCTTTCAGACTCCCATTGATTCCTATGGCATCCGCGGCCTCCAGGGTGGCGGATTAAAAACCAGGTACACTGAGCCGGAATAGCCGCGAGCGTACCGGTTAACTATTTGATAACTTTGAAAAAGTGTCAAATAGTGCTGAATGTGTATTCAGAACATCTGTAATCACGTAAGCATCGATCTGTGTCGGATTGAGACTGGCGGATCGTATGTTACGTCACAAATTTTAACTTTTGCCGGTCTGTAGGGTTTGATAACTAGGTTGGATCAAGCTTGCCACAATTACGCTGCGGAATTCCAGCGTATTTGCGGTTGACAGCTTGATAAAAATACCCCATAGCCTGATTTCTCTTAAAACAAGCAAAAAAAAAAAAAAGGCACATTTTGTGTAAGTATTTCTAGTTTGTGCTTGTGAAAGAAAAATTAACTTTTAAGCAGAAGGCAATGGTTTGGAAGTTGCTAGATCTTCCATGCAAACGTCTGCAAGATGTTACTTTCAACAAACAAAAATTTTGAGCATTTCCACCAACTTGTTGTAGTTGTAACTTTCTTTTTCTGGAATAGTCCCATGATCCTCTGCAGCTTTAAATCATGGGAATGATACTTTATGCATGCTAGAGACCTTTTTTTGGCATTAAAACTATCGTTAGTATCCATAATTTTCCCCACAGCTGTACTCTGGAATAGCAAACATAATTTTGATCATTTGACAAGATAATATTTTAAACATTAATAAATGTGGATTTATATGTCTATTATGAGTCTATTAAAATCATAACTTTGGAGCTGCATTATTTTCTGTATCATTATGATATTAACTGTCACTTATTCCAGTTAGCCTGGAGAAACATAGCTAACATTTTAAAGACAAAAACTATTTCTGCTGTAGTATCTGATGTTGATATTCTGTTTGTTAGGTCACCATGCTCCTGTTTATTGCCTCACTTCTGCTGAGCAAAGTAGTTCCAGACTGACTAAAAGTTTAAAAATATTGATTTTACATTTCAAACCCCTCTTTTTATAGCATTTCTAATCCCAACACTTTCCCCTAACATACTTAACTCAATCCTACCATCCCCACTCATGTTACATTCACTCCCTGTATTCCTCTTGAGCTTTGGAAACCACATGTTACTTATACTTTTTAACAAAGGAAAATATTTTTATTAACACCATTTTCTTACAGGAAATACCAGAGAAAAAAACATAATTTATGTAAGAATTTACCTGATAAATGTATTTCTTTCATATTGGCAAGAGTCCATGAGCTAGTGACGTATGTGATATACAATCCTACCAGGAGGGGCAAAGTTTCACAAACCTCAAAATGCCTATAAATACACCCCTCACCACACCCACAATTCAGTTTAACAAATAGCCAAGTAGTGGGGTGATAAAGAAAGGAGTAAAAAGCATCAACAAAGGAATTTGGAAATAATTGTGCTTTAAACAAAAAAATCATAACCACCATAAAAAATGGTGGGCCTCATGGACTCTTGCCAATATGAAAGAAATGAATTAATCAGGTAAATTCTTACATAAATGATGTTTTCTTTCATGTAATTGTCAAGAGTCCATGAGCTAGTGACGTATGGGATATCAATACCCAAGATGTGGAACTTCACGCAAGAGTCACTAGAGAGGGAGGGATAAAATAAAAAACAGTGATTTTCCGCTGAAAAAATAATCCACAACCCAAATTATAAGTTTATTCTTTAATGACAAGAAAAACTTAAAACATCAGCAGAAGAATCAAACTGAAACAGCTGCCTGAAGAACTTTTCTACCAAAAACTGCTTCTGAAGAAGCAAATACATCAAAATAGTAGAATTTAATAAATGTATGCAAAGAGGACCAAGTTGCCGCTTTGCAAATCTGATCAACTGAAGCTTCACTCTTAAAAGCCCACGAAGTGGAGACTTATCTAGTAGGATGAGCTGGAATTCTCTGAGGTGGGGTCTGACCGGACTCCAAATAAGCTTGATGAATCAAAAGCTTTAACCAAGAAGCCAAAGAAATAGCAGAAGCCTTCTGACCTTTCCTAGGACCAGAAAATATAACAAATAGACTAGAATTCTTCCTGAAATCTTTAGTAGCTTTAACATAATATTTCAAAGCTCTCACCACATCCAAAGAATGTAAGGATCTTTCCAAAGAATTATTAGGATTAGGACACAAGGAAGGGACAAACATTTCTCTACTAATGTTGTTAGAATTCACAACCTTATGTAAAAATTTAAATGAAGTCCGCAAAACCACCTTATCCTGATGAAACATCAGAAAAGGAGATTCACAAGAAAGAGCAGATAGCTCAGAAACTCTTCTAGCAGAAGAGATATCCAAAAGGAACAACACTTTTCAAGAAATAAGTCTAATGTCCAAAGAATGCATAGGCTCAAATGGAGGAGCCTGTAACGCCTTCAAAACCAAATTAAGACTCCAAGGAGGAGAAATTGATTTAATGACAGGCTTAATATGAACTAAAGCCTGTACAAAACAGTGAATATCAGGAAGTTTAGCAATCTTTCTGTGAAATAAAACAGAAAGAGCAGAGATTTTTCCCTTCAAGGAACTTGCAGACAAACCCTTATCCAAACCATCCTGAAGAAACTGTAAAATTCTAGGGATTCTAAAAGAATGCCAAGAGAATTTATGAGAAGAACACCATGAAATGTAGGTCTTCCAAACTCGATAATAAATCTTTCTAGAGACAGATTTATGAGCTTGTAACATAGTATTAATTAATGAGTCAGAGAGGCCTCTATGACTTAGCACTAAGCGTTCAATTTCCATACCTTCAAATTTAATGATTTGAGATCCTGATGGAAAAATGGACCTTGAGACAGTAGGTCCAGCCTTAACGGAAGTGGCCAAGGTTGGCAACTGGACATCCAAACAAGATCCGCATACCAAAACCTGTGTGGCAATGCTGGAGCCACCAGCAACACAAACGATTGTTCCATGATGATTTTGGATATCACTCTTGGAAGAAGAACTAGAGGCGGGAAAATGTAAGCAAGATGATAACACCAAGGAAGTGTCAGCGCATCCACTGCTTCCGCCTGAACATCCCTGGACCTGGACAGGTATCTGGGAAGTTTCTTGTTTAGATGAGAGGCCATCAGATCTATCTCTGGAAGACCCCACATCTGAACAATCTGAGAAAACACATCTGGATGAAGGGACCACTCCCCTGGATGTAAAGTCTGACGGCTGAGATAATCCGCCTCCCAATTGTCTACACCTGGGATATGCACCGCAGAGATTAGACAGGAGCTGGATTCTGCCCAAGCAAGTATCCGAGATACTTCTTTCATATCTTGGGGACTGTGAGTCCCACCCTGATGATTGACATATGCCACAGTTGTGATATTGTCTGTCTGAAAGCAAATGAACGGTTCTCTCTTCCACAGAGGCCAAAACTGAAGAGCTCTGGTAATCTCTCCTCTTGAGATTTACAAACCCCTTGCACTGTCAGAGATCCGCAAACAGCTCCCCAACCTGAAATACTTGCATCTGTAGTGTTCACAGTCCAGGTTTAGTGATGTCGCGAACCTAAAAATTTCGGTTCGCAAACGGCGGACTCGAACTTCCGTAACTGTTTGCGAACCAATCGAACTGGGCAAACCGCCATTGACTTCAATAGGCAGGCGAATTTTAAAACCCACAGGGACTCTTTCTGGCCACAATAGTGCTGGAAAAGTTGTTTCAAGGGGACTAACACCTGGACTGTGGCATGCCGGAGGGGGATCCATGGCAAAACTCCCACGGAAAATTACATAGTTGATGCAGAGTCTGATTTTAACCTATAAAGGGTCTAAATCACCTAACATTCCTAAATTGTTTGGAATAACGTGCTTTAAAACATCAGGTATGATGTTGTATCGATCAGGTAGTGTAAGGGTTGCGCCCGCTTCACAGTGACAGACCAAACTCCCCGTGTAATGCACCGCAAACAACCGCAAACACTCCATTTGCACAACCACTAGATAGATAGATTTGATAGATATATACATAGATTACATAGATCAATAGAAGCAATATACATTTGATAGATACGAATTACATAGATCAAAAGATGCAATATACATTTGATAGATACGAATAACATAGATCAATAGATGCAATATAGATTTGATAGATACGAATTACATAGATCAAAAGATGCAATATACATTTGATAGATACGAATTACATAGATCAATAGATGCAATATACATTTGATAGATACGAATTACATAGATCAATAGATGCAATATACATTTGATAGATACGAATTACATAGATCAATAGATGCAATATACATTTGATAGATACGAATTACATAGATCAATAGATGCAATATATATTTGATAGATACGATTGATAGTTAGATAGATTTGATAGATAAATAGATAGATTTGATAGATATATAATTTCCCTGACAGAGTATTACAATAAGACATGCGGTCTGGAACCCGTGGTGTGTTAAGTAGTACTATTCTTAGCAGTTTAATACCTGTTACTCCCCCTATCGGGGGAGGTCTATATGGCCTGGATTTTAGGAACAGGGAGATGGAAGAAGATGCTTGGTCTGTCCTCCTACTTCAAATTTGGCCGAAACACAAGTGGCTGTCACAAAACAGTCCGGCCACGAGATAGATAGATTTGATAGATAGATACATAGATTACATAGATCAATAGATGCAATATACATTGGATAGATACGAATTACATAGATCAAAAGATGCAATATACATTTGATAGATACGAATTACATTGATCAATAGATGCAATATACATTTGATAGATACGAATTACATAGATCAATATATGCAATATAGATTTGATATATATACGAATTAAATAGATCAATAGATGCAATAAACATTTGTTAGATACGATTTACATAGATCAATAGATGCAATATACATTTGATAGATACGAATTACATAGATCAATAGATGCAATATATATTTGATAGATACGATTGATAGTTAGATAGATTCGATAGATAAATAGATAGATTTGATAGATATATAATTTCCCTGACAGAGTATTACAATAAGACATGCGGTCTGGGACCCGTGGTGTGTTAAGTAGTACTATTCTTAGCAGTTTAATACCTGCTACTCCCCCTATTGGGGGAGGTCTATATGGCCTGGATTTTAGGAACAGGGAGATGGAAGAAGATGCTTGGTCTGTCCTCCTACTTCAAATTTGGCTGAAACACAAGTGGCTGTCACAAAACAGTCCGGCCACGAGATAGATAGTTTTGATAGATACATAGATTACATAGATCAATAGATGCAATATACATTATATAGATACAAATTACATAGATCAGAAGATGCAATATACATTTGATAGATACGAATTACATAGATCAATAGATGCAATATACATTTGATATATACGAATTACATAGATCAATAGATGCAATATACATTTGATAGATACGAATTACATAGATCAAAAGATGCAATATACATTTGATAAATACGAATTACATAGATCAATATATGCAATATAGATTTGATAGATATGATTTACATAGATCAAAAGATGCAATATACATTTGATAGATACGAATTACATAGATCAATAGATGCAATATACATTTGATAGATACGAATTACATAGATCAATAGATGCAATATACATTTGATAGATACTAGTGTTACTAGTTTCTGTTTTGTTTTTATCAGAAAACAAATCCCAAAAGTCCATCCTTGTATTGAAAACCAAGATATTGAAGAGTTGTGTGTGTAATACTAGTGAGATCATCTTGTTCAGCAAGAGCGAACACGCACTCTGAGACAAAAAACCTGACGCTGAAATCTACAGCTGGTCTCGGGCAGTTGGAGTCGATCTGCATTACCCTCAGCTGATTGGAAGTTCCAGTGTGATGAGCATTAGCCTTGGGGTGTCTGTCGGGCGACTCAGAACAGTCCCGACTTGTGTTACTAGGCACGCCACTGTGTCGCCCGCCTTGTGAGTATCTGACAGTATCAGGGGGGAACATACCTGTCTTATCGTATAGGAGTGACAATACTGTTTTATGTTTGGCGCCTCTCTTCTCCCCTTTTGTCTTTGATAGATACGAATTACATAGATCAAAAGATGCAATATACATTTGATAGATACGAATTACATCGATCGATAGATGCAATATACATTTGATAGATACGAATTACATAGATCAATAGATGCAATATACATTTTATAGATACAAATTAAATAGATCAATAGATGAAATATACATTTGATAGATACGAATTACATAGATCAATAGATGCAATATACATTTGATAGATACGAATTACATAGATCAATATATGCAATTTACATTTGATAGATACGAATTACATGGATCAAAAGATGCAATATACATTTGATAGATACGAATAACATAGATTAAAAGATGCAATATACTTTTTATAGATACTAATTACATAGATCAAAAGATGCAATATACATTTGATAGATACGAATTACATAGATCAATAGATGCAATATACATTTGATAGATACGAATTACATAGATCAAAAGATGCAATATACATTTGATAGATACGAATTAAATAGATCAATAGATGAAATATACATTTGATAGATACGAATTACATAAATCAAAAGATGCAATATACATTTGATAGATACGAATTACATGGATCAAAATATGCAATATACATTTGATAGATACGAATTCCATAGATCAATAGATTCAATATACATTTGATAGATACAAATTGCATAGATCAATAGATGCAATATACATTTGATAGATATGAATTACATGGATCAAAAGATGCAATATACATTTGATAGATACGAATAACATAGATCAAAAGATGCAGTATACATTTGATAGATACGAATTACATAGATCAAAAGATGCAATATACATTTGATAGATACGAATTACATGGATCAAAAGATGCAATATACATTTGATAGATACAAATTACATAGATCAATAGATGCAATATACATTTGATAGATACGAATTACATGGATCAATAGATGAAATATACATTTGATAGATACGATTTACATAGATCAATAGATGCAATATACATTTGATAGATGCGAATTACATAGATCAATAGATGCAATATATATTTGATAGATACGATTGATAGTTAGATAGATTCGATAGATAAATAGATAGTTTTCATAGATATATAATTTCCCTGACAGAGTATTACAATAAGACATGCGGTCTGGGACCTGTGGTGTGTTAAGTAGTACTATTCTTATCAGTTTAATACCTGTTACTCCCCCTATCGGGGAGGTCTATATGGCCTGGATTTTAGGAACAGGGAGATGGAAGAAGATTCTTGGTCTGTCCTCCTACTTCAAATTTGGCCGAAACACAAGTGGCTGTCACAAAACAGTCCGGCCACGAGATCGATAGATTTGATAGATAGATACATAGATTACATAGATCAATAGATGCAATATACATTTGATAGATACGAATTACATAGATCAAAAGATGCAATATACATTTGATAGATACGAATTACATGGATCAAAATATGCAATATACATTTGATAGATACGGATAACATAGATCAAAAGATGCAATATACATTTGATAGATACGAATTACATAGATCAAATGATGCAATATACATTTGATAGATATGAATTACATAGAACAATAGATTCAATATAAATTTGATAGATACGAATTCCATAGATCAATAGATTCAATATACATTTGATAGATACGAATTGCATAGATCAATAGATGCAATATACATTTGATAGATACGAATTACATGGATCAAAAGATGCAATTTACATTTGATAGATACGAATTACATGGATCAAAAGATGCAATATACATTTGATAGATACGAATAACATAGATCAAAAGATGCAATATACTTTTTATAGATACGAATTACATAGATCAAAAGATGCAATATACATTTCATAGATACGAATTACATAGATCAATAGATGCAATATACATTTGATAGATACGAATTACATAGATCAAAAGATGCAATATACAGTTGATAGATACGAATTACATAGATCAATAGATGCAATATACATTTGATAGATACGAATTACATAGATCAAAAGATGCAATATACATTTGATAGATACGAATTACATGGATCAAAATATGCAATATACATTTGATAGATACGGATAACATAGATCAAAAGATGCAATATACATTTGATAGATACGAATTACATAGATCAAACGATGCAATATACATTTGATAGATATGAATTACATAGAACAATAGATTCAATATAAATTTGATAGATACGAATTCCATAGATCAATAGATTCAATATACATTTGATAGATACGAATTGCATAGATCAATAGATGCAATATACATTTGATAGATACGAATTACATGGATCAAAAGATGCAATATACATTTGATAGATACGAATAACATAGATCAAAAGATGCAATATACATTTGATAGATACGAATTACATAGATCAAAAGATGCAATATACATTTGATAGATATGAATTACATGGATCAAAAGATGCAATATATATTTGATAGATACAAATTACATAGATCAATAGATGCAATATACATTTGATAGATACGAATTACATGGATCAAAAGATGCAATATACATTTGATAGATGCGGATAACATAGATCAAAAGATGCAATATACATTTGATAGATACGAATTACATAGATCAAAAGATGCAATATACATTTGATAGATATGAATTACATAGATCAATAGATGCAATATAAATTTGATAGATACGAATTCCATAGATCAATAGATGCAATATACATTTGATAGATACGAATTGCATAGATCAATAGATGCAATATACATTTGATAGATACAATTGATAGTTAGATAGATTTGATAGATAAATAAATGATTTGATATATATATATAATTTCCCAGACAGAGAATTACAAAGACGTGCGGGCTGGGACCCATGGTAAGGTTACTTCCTTTTGCACAATCGAGTACAGGTTGGGGTCCGGGATTGCCTTTTGTGCAAAGAAATTGTGGCCAGGTACGAATTACATAGATCAAAAGATGCAATATACATTTGATAGATACGAATTACATAGATCAATAGATGCAATATACATTTGATAGATACACATTACATAGATCAAAAGATGCAATATACATTTGATAGATACTAATTACATAGATCAATAGATCCAATATACGTTTGATAGATACAAATTACATAGATCAATATATGCAATATACATTTGATAGATACGAATTACATAGATCAATAGATGCAATATACATTTGATAGATATGAATTACATAGATCAATAGATGCAATATACATTTTTTTAGATATGAATTACATAGATCAATAGATTCAATATACATTTGATAGATACGAATTGCATAGATCAATAGATGCAATATACATTTGATAGATACGAATTACATGGATCAAAAGATGCAATTTACATTTGATAGATACGAATTACATGGATCAAAAGATGCAATATACATTTGATAGATACGAATAACATAGATCAAAAGATGCAATATACTTTTTATAGATACGAATTACATAGATCAAAAGATGCAATATACATTTCATAGATACGAATTACATAGATCAATAGATGCAATATACATTTGATAGATACGAATTACATAGATCAAAAGATGCAATATACAGTTGATAGATACGAATTACATAGATCAATAGATGCAATATACATTTGATAGATACGAATTACATAGATCAAAAGATGCAATATACATTTGATAGATACGAATTACATGGATCAAAATATGCAATATACATTTGATAGATACGGATAACATAGATCAAAAGATGCAATATACATTTGATAGATACGAATTACATAGATCAAACGATGCAATATACATTTGATAGATATGAATTACATAGAACAATAGATTCAATATAAATTTGATAGATACGAATTCCATAGATCAATAGATTCAATATACATTTGATAGATACGAATTGCATAGATCAATAGATGCAATATACATTTGATAGATACGAATTACATGGATCAAAAGATGCAATATACATTTGATAGATACGAATAACATAGATCAAAAGATGCAATATACATTTGATAGATACGAATTACATAGATCAAAAGATGCAATATACATTTGATAGATATGAATTACATGGATCAAAAGATGCAATATATATTTGATAGATACAAATTACATAGATCAATAGATGCAATATACATTTGATAGATACGAATTACATGGATCAAAAGATGCAATATACATTTGATAGATGCGGATAACATAGATCAAAAGATGCAATATACATTTGATAGATACGAATTACATAGATCAAAAGATGCAATATACATTTGATAGATATGAATTACATAGATCAATAGATGCAATATAAATTTGATAGATACGAATTCCATAGATCAATAGATGCAATATACATTTGATAGATACGAATTGCATAGATCAATAGATGCAATATACATTTGATAGATACAATTGATAGTTAGATAGATTTGATAGATAAATAAATGATTTGATATATATATATAATTTCCCAGACAGAGAATTACAAAGACGTGCGGGCTGGGACCCATGGTAAGGTTACTTCCTTTTGCACAATCGAGTACAGGTTGGGGTCCGGGATTGCCTTTTGTGCAAAGAAATTGTGGCCAGGTACGAATTACATAGATCAAAAGATGCAATATACATTTGATAGATACGAATTACATAGATCAATAGATGCAATATACATTTGATAGATACACATTACATAGATCAAAAGATGCAATATACATTTGATAGATACTAATTACATAGATCAATAGATCCAATATACGTTTGATAGATACAAATTACATAGATCAATATATGCAATATACATTTGATAGATACGAATTACATAGATCAATAGATGCAATATACATTTGATAGATATGAATTACATAGATCAATAGATGCAATATACATTTTTTTAGATATGAATTACATAGATCAATAGATGCAATATACATTTGATAGATATGATTTTAAGGAGTGTGTGTCACCATAAGCTAACTGATGTGTTTGTAAAAGCTAGTCCTGAGTGAAATAAAGCAATAGTAGTAGTTCCTTCTGGAACAGGTAGTCCTGTCTGATTCTTTCAGGTATACCAGTTGCAGAGGTTCTGACCCTGCATTCTTGCTGCACCTCTCCCTGCAAGAGAGATCTGTTACAGAGTCTGTGGACCTGTATGCAAAGAGCTGGCCTGCCTGAAAGGAGCAGCAAGGCAGAGGGATCTATTCCAGCCTATAAGAAACCAGAGGGCACGCTACCTGCTGGAAGTGTGCAGTGAGGCAGAGGGATCTATTCGTGCCTAGAAGCAGACAGGCAGAGGGGACGCTACCTGCCTGGGAGCCCACTGAGACCAGCCCAGCTGGTGGAGATACAGCCGCTGGCTTGACCCCGGTCTCAGCCACGATAGCCCTGGTCCCACTATTTGGAGGCAGAGGGATCTATTCCTGCCAAGAAGCAGCCTGGCAGGGGGATTTATTCCTGCCTAGAAACAGACAGGCAGAGGGGACAATACCTGCCAAGAAAGAGCTGCAGGGCAGAGAGGATGCTACCTGACTGGGAGTCCACTGAGACCAGCCCAGCTGGGGGAGATACAGCCTCTAGCTTGACCCCGGTCTCAGCAACTATATCTCTGGTCCCACTATCCGGTGGCCATCCCTGGGTTTGGACAGAGGAAAGGAGACCCCCTAGTGCAGTACCGCTACATCCGGGAGATGGAAAAAGTTGCTTGAACACCCAGTACAGGTCGTTCTCCTTCAGCCTTTTTATACGAGGGTCCCTGACCCCAAACAGGCACGACAGCATGAAAGACCCCATCTGCCATGACTTACTTTTGCACAATCGAGTACAGGTATGGCATTGATTTTAGGAGCCCGGAGATTATTTTTAGGAACCGGGAGATGGAAAAAGATGTTTGGACACCCAGTACAGGTCATTCTCCTTCAGCCTTTTTATACGAGGGTCCCCGAACCTCAACAGGCACGACAGCATGAAAGACCCCATATGCCATGACTTCCTTTTGCACAAAGGAGTACAGGTATGGCATCGTTTTTAGGAACCCGGAGATAATTTTTAGGAACCGGGAGATGGAAAAAGATGCTTAGACACCCAGTACAGGTCGTTCTCCTTCAGCCTTTTTATACGAGGGTCCCCAACCCTCAACAGGCACGACAGCATGAAAGACCCCATATACCATGACTTCCTTTTGCACAATCAAGTACAAGTATGGCATTGTTTTTAGGAACCCAGAGATAATTTTTAGAAACCGGGAGATGGAAAAAGATGCTTGGACACCCAGTACAGGTCATTTTCCTTCAGCCTTTTTATACAAGGGTCCCCGACCCTCAACAGGCACGACAGCATGAAAGACCCAATATGCCATGACTTCCTTTTGCACAATCGAATACAGGTATGGCATCGTTTTTAGGAACCCGGAGATGGAAAAAGATGCTTGGTCGGTCCTCCTACTTCAAATTTGGGGCACTGCGCATGCAATCTACTGTGCCACCAGATATGAGTGGTGTGTTAAGTAGTACTATTCTTAACAGTTTAATCCCTGTTATGTGCCTTTTTTTGGTTTGGGTTTTGTAGCAACAGTGGAGCAGCAGAGGCCAGAAAAATTTGGCATGTACAAATGCCTGAAAAATTAGCTATTGTTGCAGACGCTGCTGTAGCAGCGGCCAGAAAAATTTATGTTTGTTTGACAGTTTGAAAGTGCCCTAAAACATTGCGGCTTGAACCCTAGTTGTTGGCGGATAAGTCACGCAAGTCATCCGGCATTCGAAGATAAAATACAGCAGCGTGTGTACCATTTGTAGCCCAAGGCAGCTCATCTCATCAGGCCATTTTTACTCTAATGTATCGCACAATGTCAGTCCCTTCAGGGATCCATCCCTCATTCAATTTAATAAAGGTGAGATAATCAAGACTTTTTTGACCTAGGCGACTTCTCTTCTCAGTGACAATACCTCCTGCTGCACTGAAGGTCCTTTCTGACAGGACACTTGAAGCGGGGCAGGCCAGAAGTTTGATTGCAAATTAGGATAGCTCAGGCCACAGGTCAAGCCTGCACACCCAGTAGTCAAGGGGTCCATCACTCCTCAGAGATCCACAGTTAATGCGAGGTAGTCTGCTACCTGTTGGTTGAGTCTTTCTCTGAGGCTGGATCCCGAAGGGCTGTGGCGATGCATAGGAGTTAAAAAGGTCCACATGTCCTCCATCAACAACACGTCTGGAAAGCATCCTGTCCTTGCAGGCGTGGTCGTGTAAGGAGGAGGATTACTTTCATCTCTTCCCCTGTTAGATTCCCGTTGTGATGTGACATCACCCTTATACGCTGTGTAAAGCATACTTTTTAATTTATTTTTGAACTGCTCCATCCTTTCCGACTTGCGGGAATTTGGTAACATTTCAGTCACTTTATGCTTATACCGGGGGTCTAGTAGCGTGGACACCAAGTACAGGTCGTTCTATTTCAGCTTTTTTATACGAGGGTCCCTCAACAGGCACGACAGCATGAAAGACCCCATTTGCACAAGGTTGGATGCCGAGCTAATCATGTCCCGTTCCTCATCCTCACTGATCTCACTGAAGGTATTTTCTTCCCCCCAGCCACGTACAACACCACGGGTACAAGATAGGTGACAACAACGACCACCCTGGGATGCCTGTTGTGCTTGGTCTTCCTCCTCCTCCTCCTCAAAGCCACATTCCTCCTCTGACTCCTCTTCCTCACAATCCTCTTCCTGCGTTGCCGCTGGTCCAGCAAGCGATGCTGATAAGGCTGTTTCTGGTGGTGATGGAGGCCACAACTCTTCCTCTTCCTCTTCACGCTCATCTATGGCCTGATCCAGCACTCTTCGCAGGGCACGCTCCAGGAAGAAAACAAATGGTATGATGTCGCTGATGGTGCCTTCAGTGCGACTGACTAGGTTTGTCACCTCCTCAAAAGGACGCACGAGCCTACAGGCATTGCGCATGAGCGTCCAGTAACATGGCAAAAAAATCCCTAGCTCCCCAGAGGCTGTCCTAGCACCCCGGTTTACAAATACTCGTTAACAGCTTTTTCTTGTTGTAGCAGGTGTCGAACATTAGGAGTGTTGAATTCCAACGTGTCGGGCTCCTCACTGGCAGGTTGTTTCACCGCTAGATATCTGACAAGTGCGCCATGGCCGTGTAGGAACGCCTGAAATGGCCACACACCTTCCTGGCCTGCTTCAGGATGTCCTGTAAGCCTGGGTACTTATGCACAAAGCGTTGTACAATCAGATTACACACATGTGCCATGCACGGCACATGTGTCAACTTGCTCAATTTCAATGCCGCCACAAAATTACTTCCATTGTCAGAAACAACTTTGCCAATCTCCAGTTGGTGCGGAGTCAGCCACTGATCCCCCTGTGCATTCAGGGCGGACAGGAGTGCTGGTGCGGTGTGACTCTCTGCTTTCAGGCAAGTCAACCCCAAGACGGCGTGACACTGCCGTATCCGGGATGTTGAATAGTACCTGGGGAGCTGGGGGGTGCCTTTGATGTGGAGCAAGATGCAGCAGCAGAAGAGGACTCAGCCAAGGAAGAGGTTATTTAAGAAGATGGAGTAGGAGGAGTAGAGGAGGTAGCAGCAGGCCTGCCTGCAAGTCGTGGCAGTGTCACCAACTCCTCTGCAGAGCCACGCATTCCATGCTTGTCAGCCATCAGCAGGTTTACCCAATGCGCAGTGTAGGTGATATACCTGCCCTGACCATGCTTTGCAGACCAGCTATCAGTGGTCAGATGGACCCTTGCCCCACTGCTGTGTGCCAGACATGCCATTACTTCCTTTCGCACAATCGAGTACAGGTTGGGGATTGCCTTTTGTGAAAAGAAATTTCGGCCGGGTACCTTCCACTGCGGTGTAGATACAATTTTTTTGAATGCCTCAGACTCCACCAGCTTGTATGGTAAAAGCTGGCGGGCTAAGAGTTCAGACAAGCCAGCTGTCAGACGCCGGTCAAGGGGGTGACTTTGGGATATTGGCTTCTTACACTCAAACATGTCCTTGACAGACACCTGACTGTGGGCAGATGACCAGGAACTGCTACGTAAGAGAGACAGAGTGGTGGATGGTTGAGAGGGGGCAAGGAGTACAGCAGTGGTCGGCGTTTGTGATGTGAGACCATGTGTCTTCGCAAAGCAGTTGTACCTAGGTGGGTGTTGGACTTCCCACGACTCAGTTTCTTTTGGCACAGGTTGCAAATGGCATCACTGTTGTCAGAGGCAGACACACACAAAAAATGCCACACTGCTGAGCTCTGCGATTACGGCATTCTGGTGGTGGCAACAGCATGCATTGATGGCATGCTGTCTGACTGTGCCACTAGCTCCTTGCGATGACCTCCCTCTGCTTCCAACTCATCTCCTCCTCTCTGTCTCCCCATCTGAACTTTCCCCCTCTTGTTCTTCTCTTCTAGCGGGCACCCACGTGACATCCACGGATGCATCATCATCAACCGCTTCACTTGTATCTGACAAATCAACAAAGGAAGCAGCAGCGGGTACAACATCACCATCATCATCACACCATACGTCCATGTCTGTAATGCTGCCTGACTGAGACATATCACTGTTATCTACATCCTCTGTCAATGATGGTTGCACATCACTCATTTCTTCCAACTGATGTGTCAATAACTCCTCTGACAGATCAAGTGAAGCGGCTGTGGTGCTAGTGGTTGTGGTGGCGGCAGGCGGGCGAGTGGCACTGGTCACTTGAGAGGTGCCCGAAGCTAAGCTGGAGGTGGATGGTGCATCAAGGTTAGGAGCGGAAGCTGTAGAAAATTGAGTGTCCTGTGTTAGCCATTCAACTAGGTCCTCCTCACAACTTTTCGCGTTCATGGCACGTGGCCTCTGAACACTGGGCATTATTGTAGGGTCAAAGGGAATCACAGCACCACGACCACGATGGCACCTGCAGGGTGGCCTGCCTCTGCCTGTCATTTTTTTTTAAATGCAGACTTACACTACTATTAAACAAAATATTAGTGGTGCTACTGGGCAAGTGGGCACAGTATACGCTGTGAGCCTGACACAAAAAAAGCAGACTGATGTTTCACAATCCAAAAAGTTTATTTTTTTTAAATGTACACTTACACTACTATTAAACAAGATATGAGTGGTGGCACTGGGCAAGTGGGCACAGTATACGCTGTGAGCCTGACACAAAAAAGCAGACTGATGTTTCACAATCCAAAAAGTTTATTTTTTTAAATGTACACTTACACTACTATTAAACAAGATATGAGTGGTGGCACTGGGCAAGTGGGCACAGTATACGCTGTGAGCCTGACACAAAAAAGCAGACTGTTGTTTCACAGTCAAAAATGTTTATTTTTTAAATATTTAAACTACTGTTACAACAAATATGAGTGGTGCCACTAAATTGGCAAGTGGGCCTGGCACACACGCTGGCAGGCAGGCAAATGCAATAAGATTACAATAGCAGACTGATGTTTCACAGTCCAAAAAGTTTTTTTTTTTAAATATTTACACTACTGTTATAACAAATATGATTGATGGCACTAGTTGGCAAGTGGGCCTGGCACACACGCTGGCAGGCAGGCAACTGCAATTAGATTATACTAGCTGACTGATGTTTCACAGTCAAAAAAGTTTTTTTTTTAAAGATTTACAATACTGTTATAACAAATATGATTGGTGGCACTAGTTGGCAAGTGGGCCTGGCACACATGCTGGCAGGCAGGCAACTGCAATTCGATTGCACTAGCAGACTGATGTTTCACAGTCAAAAAAGTTTTTTTTAAATATTTACACTACTGTTACAACAAATATGAGTGGTTCCAGTAACTTGGCAAGTGGGCATGGCACACAAGCTGGCAGGCAGGCAACTTCAATTAGATTACACTAACAGACTGATGTTTCACAGTCAAAAAAGTTTTTTTTTAAATATTTAGACTACTGTTATAACAAATATGATTGGTGGCACTAGTTGGAAAGTGGGCCTGGCACACACGCTGGCAGGCAGGCAACTGCAATTAAATAACACTAGCAGACTAATGTAAAAGTTTTTTTTTTAAAAAAGTGGTGGCACTGAGGCTGGCAGTGGCAGGCTGGCCTGGCAACTGAAATTAGATTACACTAGCAGACTGATGTAAAAGTTTTTTAAAAAAAAATTACACTAATGTTACACCAGATATGAGTGGTGGAAAACAGAGCAATTAGGCACAGTATATGCTGTGGGCCTGACACACAGGCCTGATGGAAAATGAAATTAGATTACACTAGAAAACTGATGTAAAAGTTTTTTTTTTTAAATTTACACTAATGTTACACCAGATAGGAGTGGTGGCACAGAGCAATTAATCACAGTATATGCTGTGCGCCTGACACACAGGCCTGATGGAAAATAAAATTAGATTACACTAGCAAACTAATGTAAAAGTATTTTTTTTTAAATTTACACTAATGTCACACCAGATAGGAGTGGTGGCACAGAGCAATTAATCACAGTATATGCTGTGGGCCTGACACACAGGCCTGATGGAAAATGAAATTAGATTACACTAGCAAACTAATGTAAAAGTTTTTTTTTTTTTTAATTTACACTAATGTTACACCAGATATGAGTGGTGGCACAGAGCAATTAATCACAGTATATGCTGTGGGCCTGACACACAGGCCTGATGGAAAATGAAATTAGATTACACTAGCAAACTGATGTAAAAGTTTTTTTTTTTTTAATTTACACTAATGTTACACCAGATATGAGTGGAGGCACAGAGCAATTAATCACAGTATATGCTGTGGGCCTGACACACAGGCCTGATGGAAAATGAAATTAGATTACACTAGCAAACTGATGTAAAAGTTTTTATTTACACTAATGTTACACCAGATATGAGTGGTGGCACAGAGTAATTAATCACAGTATATGCTGTGGGCCTGACACACAGGCCTGATGGAAAATGAAATTAGATTACACTGGCAAACTGATGTAAAAGTTTTTTTTTTTAAATTTACACTAATGTTATACCAGATATGAGTGGTGGAACAGAGCAATTAATCACAGTATATGCTGTGGGCCTGACACACAGGCCTGATGGAAAATGAAATTAGATTACACTAGCAGACTGATGTAAAAGTTTTTTAAAAAAAAATTACACTAATGTTACACCAGATATGAGTGGTGGAAAACAGAGCAATTAGGCACAGTATATGCTGTGGGCCTGACACACAGGCCTGATGGAAAATGAAATTAGATTACACTAGAAAACTGATGTAAAAGTTTTTTTTTTTAAATTTACACTAATGTTACACCAGATAGGAGTGGTGGCACAGAGCAATTAATCACAGTATATGCTGTGCGCCTGACACACAGGCCTGATGGAAAATAAAATTAGATTACACTAGCAAACTAATGTAAAAGTATTTTTTTTTTAAATTTACACTAATGTCACACCAGATAGGAGTGGTGGCACAGAGCAATTAATCACAGTATATGCTGTGGGCCTGACACACAGGCCTGATGGAAAATGAAATTAGATTACACTAGCAAACTAATGTAAAAGTTTTTTTTTTTTTTTAATTTACACTAATGTTACACCAGATATGAGTGGTGGCACAGAGCAATTAATCACAGTATATGCTGTGGGCCTGACACACAGGCCTGATGGAAAATGAAATTAGATTACACTAGCAAACTGATGTAAAAGTTTTTTTTTTTTTAATTTACACTAATGTTACACCAGATATGAGTGGAGGCACAGAGCAATTAATCACAGTATATGCTGTGGGCCTGACACACAGGCCTGATGGAAAATGAAATTAGATTACACTAGCAAACTGATGTAAAAGTTTTTATTTACACTAATGTTACACCAGATATGAGTGGTGGCACAGAGTAATTAATCACAGTATATGCTGTGGGCCTGACACACAGGCCTGATGGAAAATGAAATTAGATTACACTGGCAAACTGATGTAAAAGTTTTTTTTTTTAAATTTACACTAATGTTATACCAGATATGAGTGGTGGAACAGAGCAATTAATCACAGTATATGCTGTGGGCCTGACACACAGGCCTGATGGAAAATGAAATTAGATTACACTAGCAAACTAATGTAAAAGTTTTTTTTTTTAAATTTACACTAATGTTACACCAGATATGAGTGGTGGCAGTGAGCAAGTAGGCACAGTATATGCTGTGAGCCTCACACACAGGCTGACAGGCAGGCAAATGCAATTAGATTTAAAAAAAAAAAAAACACTGAAGTTCTAGCCCTAAAAAGGGCTTTTTGGGCTGAAGTTCTAGCCCTAAAAAGGGCTTTTTGGGGTGCTGTCCTTACAGCAGAGATCAGATGAGTCCTTCAGGACTGTAGTGGACACTGAATACACTAGCCTAGCTATCAATTTCCCTATAAAATCACCAGCAGCAGCACTATCCCTCCTCTCACTAAGAATGCAGGATCATAATGAATCTAAAATGGCTGCTGCCCAGGAGCTGGGAGGGTCTGGGAGGGAGTGTCTGCTGCTGATTGGCTGAAATGTGTCTGCAGACTGTGAGATACAGGGTCAAAGTTTCCTCAATGATGACGAATAGGGGGCGGATCAAACATCGCATATGTTCGGCTGCCGCGCAAACGCGAACAAGCTATGATTGCCGGGAACTGTTCTCCGGCGAACTGTTCGCGACATCACTATCCAGGTTGGCCGAAGAAAGGAAGCCCCTTGAACTAAACACTGGTGATTTAACCACCACGTCAAAGAGTGTCGAACATTGGGATTTAAGGATATTAATTGTGATATATTTGTATAATCCCTGCACCATTGATTCAGCATACAAAGCTGGAGAGGTCTCATGTGAAAATGAGCAAAAGGAATCGCGTCCGATGCTCCAGTCATGAGGCCTAAAACTTCTATGCACATAGCCACTGAAGGGAATGACTGAGACTGAAGGTGCCGACAGGCTGCAACCAATTTCAAACGTCTCTTGTCTGTTAGAGACAGAGTCATGGACACTGAATCTATCTGGAAGCCTAAAAAGGTGACCCTTGTCTGAGGAATCAAGAAACATTTTGGTAAATTGATCCTCCAACCATTTATTTGAAGAAACAAAACTAGTTGATTTGTGTGAGATTCTGCAGAATGTAAAGACTGAGCTAGTACCAAGATATCGTCCAAATAAGGAAACACCACAATACCCTGCTCTCTGATTACAGAGAGTAGGGCACCTAGAACCTTTGCAAAGATTCTTGGAGCTGTTGCTAGGCCAAATGGAAGAGCAACAAATTGGTAATACTTGTCTAGAAAAGAGAATCTCAGGAACTGATAATGTTATGGATGAATCGGAATATGAAGGTATGCATCCTGCAAGTCTATTGTAGACATATAATGTCCTTGCTGAACAAAAGGCAGAATAGTCCTTATAGTCACCATCTTGAAAGTTGGTACTTTTACATAACGATTCCAAATTTTTAGATCCAGAACTGGTCTGAATGAATTTTCCTTCTTTGAGACAATGAATAGATTTGAATAAAACCCCAGACCTTGTTCCTGAAAAGGAACTGGCATGATTACCCCTGAAGACTCCAGGTCTGATACGTGAGAGAACAAATCTTCCCATAGGAGGTCTTACTCTGAATCCTATTCGATACCCTTGAGAGACAATGCTCTGAATTCATTGATTTTGGACAGAATTTATCCAAATATCCTTGAAAAACCCTAATCTGCCCCCTACCAGTTGAGATGGAATGAGGGCCACACCTTCATGCGGACTTAGGGGCTGAATTAGTTTTTTTTTAATTTGTTGATGAAGGCTTCCAATTGGAAACAGATTCCTTGGGGGAAGGATTCGATTTTTGTTCCTCATTTCGACGAAAGGAACGAAAATGGTTAGAAGCCTTAGATTTACCCTTAGGTTTTTTTATCCTGAGGCAGAAAAACTCCCTTTCCCCCAGTAACAGTTGAAATAATAGAATCCAACTGAGAACCAAATAAATTATTACCTTGGAAAGAAAGAGATAATAATCTAATTTAGATATCATATCAGCATTCCAAGATTTAAGCCACAAAGCTCTTCTAGCTAAAATAGCTAAAGACATGGATCTAACATCAATTTTGATAATATCAAAAATGGCATCACAAATAAAATGATTAGCATGTTGCAGTAAGCAAACAATGCTAGATATGTCAGAATCCAATTCTTGTTGCGCTAAATTCTCCAACCAAAAAGTTGATGCAGCCACAACATCAGCCAAAGAAATTGCAGTCCTAAGAAGATGACCTGAATATAAATAGGCTTTCCTTAGATAAGATTCAAGTTTCCTATCTAAAGGGTCTTTAAAAGAAGTACTATCTTCCATAGGAATAGTGGTACGTTTAGCAAGAGTAGAAATAGCCCCATCAACTTTGGGGATCTTTTCCCAAAACTCTATAGAAATTGCTGGTAATGGAAACAATTTTTTAAACCTTGAAGAAGGAATAAAAGGTGAACCTGGCTTATTCCATTCCTTTGAAATCATATCAGAAATAGCATCAGGAATAGTAACCACAGGAGGTTTAAAAACAGCATTTAAACGTTTACTAGCCTTAACGTCAAGAGGACTGGCTTCCTCAATATCCAAAGTAATTAACACTTCTTTTAACAAAGAACGAATATACTCTATTTTAAATAAATAAGTCGATTTGTCAGTGTCAGTATCTGAGGAAGGATCTTCTGAATCAGATAGATCCTCATCAGAGGAGGATAAATCATTATGTTGTCGGTCATTTGAAATTTCATCAACTTTATGAAAAGTTTTAAAAGACCTTTCACGTTTATTAGAAGGCGGAAATGCAGACAAAGCCTTCTGAATAGAATCAGTAACAAATTCTTTAAAATTCATAGGTATATCATGTACATTAGAAGTTGAAGGAACTGCAACTGGCAATGTACTATTACTGATGGACACATTATCTGCATGTAAAAGTTTATCATGACAACTATTACAAATGACATTCAGAGATATAATTTCCACACTCTTACAACAAATGCACTTAGTTTTGGTAGAACCGATGTCAGGCAGCAAAGTTCCAACAGATACTTCTGAGGCAGGATCAGACATCTTGCAAAATGTAAAAGAAAAAACAACATATAAAGCAAAATTATCAATTTCCTTATATGACAGTTTCAGGAATGGGAAAAAAATGCAAATAGCATAGCCCTCTGACATAGAAAAAGGCAAGAGGCAAATAGCAATGGGGTAAGAAATTAATAAAAAAAATTGCGCCAAGTATGACGCACAACGTAACTGAAAATCTTTTGGCGCCAACAACATCCGGAAATGACACACTTGCGTCACTAACGACGCAACCCTGTGTAAGGACTCGGCGTCAACTACGGCGCTGGAAATGACAAACTTGCGTCAACGGACGTACTTTCGCGCCAAAAAATTCTTGCGCCAAGAATGACGCAATAAAGTCTAGCATTTGGTGCACCCGCGGGTCTAGTACTGCCCACAATTTGCAAGAAAAATGTAGTCAATCTGAAAAAAAGACTAAACCCCAGGTAAAAAAATATTTCTTAATATGTTTATTTTTCCCAAATATGAAACTGACAGTCTGCACAAGGAAATACATGAACCTGACTCATGGCAAATATAAGTACAATACATATATTTAGAACTTTATATAAATGTCTTAAGTAATAAAAAACATACTTACCGAAAGACACCCATCCACATATAGCAGACAGCCAAACCAGTACTGAAACAGTTATCAGTAGAGGTAATGGTATATGAGAATATATTGTCGATCTGAAAAGGGAGGTAGGAGATGAATCTCTACGACCGATAACAGAGAACCTATGAAATAGATCTCCCATGAGGAAAACCATTGCATTCAATAGGTGATACTCCCTTCACATCCCTCTGGCATTCACTGTACTCTGAGAGGAATTGGGCTTCAAAATGCTGAGAAGCGCATGTCAACGTAGAAATCTTAGCACAAACTTACTTCACCACCTCCATAGGAGGAATAGTTTGTAAAACTGAATTGTGGGTGTGGTGAGGGTGGATTCATAGGCATTTTGAGGTTTGGGAAACTTTGCCCCTCCTGGTAGGATTGTATATCCCATACGTCACTAGCTCATAGACTCTTGCCCATTACATGAAAGAAATATACAATGCAAAATAATAGTGTCTCTAAAATACAGTTGAAATAGATTAGCATCATGATGGACTTTAGATAAGAACAATAAGTTCCATTCACAAATTAGTCTAATGTTCCAGCTAAATTTAGAAAGCGGGGCAAGATGAACCCTGGTATAGTTCAATCAATATAAGTGGTCAGGTAAGTAAGTGTCAAAGGCTGGAGAGCCACTGAGTACATTTTCCTGAGGGTGAAGTCCATCAATAAGATAAAATTAAACAAATAAGAAAAAAGAACAAGGCTCCTTTCCCTAATCTGTTCTATTTTCAAAGGGTGGTAACCCTCCTCCCTATATAAAGTCCAATGTGTCTATAAAGGCATACATTTCTCTAGTGTTTAAAATATGTTTAAAATATTGGCCTTCAGCTCACACATTTGATAATGGTATCCAAATTTGTTCATGACCACTGAGAAAGAGGAGCCTCAACCTTCATATTTCACAATACATACCCTGACAGCTGTGCACACTTTAGCCACAAACTGAGCGGCACTGGAGAAAATCTAGGAGTTCAGCTGATTTTCTTCATTACAAGTTCATCTTGAACTCCTACTATTCTGCCCTTAATCTCTATAAACAACATTACTTCTCTACTCTTATCTCTACTCTTTCTTCAAACCCAAAACATCTGTTCTCCACATTCAACACTCTTCTCCACCCACCGCCACCTCCTAATACAACTTCTCTGTCAGTTTAAGACATTGCCAGCCACTTCAATAACAAAATCAACTCCATCAGAAATGAAATCAGCTCTCAACATAATTCCATTCTCTCACCCCATCGAAGCTCGCAATCAACCACAACCCACATAGCCATAAATTTAGCTCTTTCTCCCCTGTTACTAAGGAAGAATTTTCTGCACTTATACTGTGCTCTCATCTCACTACCTGTCCCATTGACCCTATCCCCTCACAGCTACTCCCCTCCCTCAATTCTTACCCTATACTCACACACATTTTCAACCACTCCCTTAGCACAGGTATATTTCCCTCATCTCTGAAACATGCACTGGTTACACCTATCCTCAAAAAGTTTCTCCTTATCCAACCTCCCTATCCAACTACCGCCCTATTTCCCTACTCCCTCTCGCCTCAAAGCTTCTCGAAAAGCTAGTATATGCATGCCTATCCCATTTCCTAACATTTAACTCCCTCCTTGACCCACTGCAATCTGGATTTTGCCCTCATCACTCCACAGAGACAGCAATCATTAAGGTTACCAGCAACCTACTTACAGCAAAATCAAAAAACAAAGCCACGTCCCTCTGCTTATCCTCCTTGATCTGTCTGCAGCCTTTGATACTGTTGACCACCCTCTTTTGCTCCAAACCCTCCAATCCTTTGGCATTTGTGCCACAGCCCTCTTGTGGTTCTCTTCCTACCTTTCTAACCGTATCTTTAGTGTAGCCTTCTCTGGGGCCTCCTCTGCTCCCTCGCCACTTTTTGTTGGGGTACAGCAAGGCTCTGTCCTCTGTCCCTTTCTCTTCTCAATCTACACGTCATTATTAGGTTTCCTAATAAAGTCCCACAGGCTATAATATCATTTGTATGCCGACGACACCCAAATCTACTTCTCTGCACCAGACCTATCTCCTTTCTTTCTAACCTGTATCACTAACTGTCTTTCTCACATCTCTTCCTGGATGTCCTCTCACTACATCAAGCTAAATCTCTCCAAAACTGAGCTCCTTATTTTCCACCTTCTTCCAAAATCTCCACCCCAATCTCTCTATAACTGTTGACAACTCAATCATTACCCCTACCCCGCATGCGTGATGTCTTGGGGTCACATTTGACTCAGATCTTTCTTTCACTCCTCACTTTCAGTCCTTGGCCAAATCCTGCTGCTTCCACCTTAAAAACATCTCTAACATTATACATTTCCTTACACAAGACACAACTAAGATTTTAATCCACTCTCTCATCCTTTCCCGCCTTGATTACTGCAACTCTGTCCTCTCTGGTCTCCCCAGCTACGGCCTAGCTCCTTTACAATCCATAATGAATGCCTCTGCCAGACTCATCTTCCTTACATATTGCTTTTCATCTGCTGCACCTCTCTGCCAATCCCTTCACTGGCTTACTCTTGCCTCCAGGACTAAACACAAAATTCTCACTCAACTGCACTGCTCCCCCCTAAAACTCAAACCTTGTCTCCAGATACTCTCCCTCCAATCCCCTTCGCTCTGCTCATTACCTCCTACTCTCCTCCTCACACTCCCATTTACAGGACTTCACCAGACTGGCTCCCATCTTGTGGAACTCTACCTCGCTCCACAAGACTCTCCCCTAGTTTTGAAAGCTTCAAGCGCTCCGTAAAGACTCTACTGTTCAGGGAGGCATACAACCTACACTAACCTTTCTTTATACCAGTTCCTCTCCTCCATTGCTATCTCCTTGAACCCCCTTAACATGTAAGCCTAAGAGCCCAGCTGTTTGTAGATCACCTTCTTAAAGGAACATTCCAGTCAAAATGTAAATGGACATAGATGAATTACATTTTGAATAAAAACAGAATTGTAATATACATGTATTGGCAAAAATGCTTCTAGTGAAAGTTATCACTGTTTCAGTGTTAACATTTTTTTCTGCACGTGCATGTGAAGCATAGCTAGATATTGTCACTGCACCCACAATTTATATACTACAGGCTTGTATCATGTCAGCAATTAATACATTTAGTGATTACAAAATGATACAAGCTCCTAAGGCTCTATGAGCATGTGCTGTGTTTAAAATGCTGGTGCACGTGGCATATTTAAATACACGTTTGAAACAGCTATAGCTTTTATTAGAAGCATTTTTGCTAATACATGTATATTACAAAAATGCTTCTATTCAAAACTGAAAAGCACCCATGTGCATTTCATTTTTGGCTGGAATATCCCTTTAAGAGCTGACTACAACAGTGCGACTCTTGGCAGGGCCCTCTACCTGTTTGATCCCTATAAATGTTGTCTTGTATTCCACCTATGTTTATAGCACTGATGAATCTGTTGGTGCTCTACAAATAACCAATAATAATAATAATAATAACTTATTTACGGCTAGATTTAGAGTTTTGTCGGTAACGACCGGCGTAGCTAACGCTGTTTTTTTTCCCTGCACCTTTTAAATACCGCTGGTATTTAGCGTTCACAGAAGGGCTGCGTTAGGCTCCAAAAAGGGAGCGTAGAGCATAATTTACCGCCACTGCAACTCTCAATACCAGCGGTGCTTACGGACGCGGCCAGCTTCAAAAACGTGCTCGTGCATGATTCCCCCATAGGAAACAATGGGGCAGTTTGAGCTGAAAAAAACCCAGCGTTCAGCTCCTAACGCAGCCCCATTGTTTCCTATGGGGAAACACTTCCTAAGTCTGCACCTAACACCCTAACATGTACCCCGAGTCTAAACACCCCTAACCTTACACTTATTAACCCCTAATCTGCTGCCCCCGCTATCGCTGACACCTGCATATTTTTTTTAACCCCTAATCTGCCGCTCCGTACACCGCCGCAACCTACATTATCCCTATGTACCCCTAATCTTCTGCCCCTAACACCGCCGACCCCTATATTATATTTATTAACCCCTAATCTGCCCCCCCAACGTCGCCGCTACCTACCTACAATTATTAACCCCTAATCTGCCGACCGGACCTCACCGCTACTCTAATTAAGTTATTAACCCCTAAAGCTAAGTCTAACCCTAACCCTAACACCCCCCTAAGTTAAATATAATTTTATTCTAACGAAATAAATGAACTCTTATTAAATAAATTATTCCTATTTAAAGCTAAATACTTACCTGTAAAATAAACCCTAATATAGCTACAATATAAATAATAATTATATTGTAGCTATTTTAGGATTAATATTTATTTTACAGGCAACTTTGTATTTATTTTAACCAGGTACAATAGCTATTAAATAGTTATTAACTATTTAATAGCTACCTAGTAAAAATAATTACAAAATTACCTGTAAAATAAATCCTAACCTAAGTTACACTACACTACACTATCAATAAATTAATTACATAAAATACCTACAATTATCTACAATTAAACCTAACACTACACTATCAATAAATTAATTAAATAAAATACCTACAAATAAATACAATTACATAAACTAACTAAAGTACAAAAAATAAAAAAAGAACTAAGTTACAAAAAATGCTCTACCCTATTCTAAAATACAAATAGAAAAGCTCTTTTACCTTCTATTGGCTGATAGGAGCAGCCAATAGAATGCGAGCTCAATCTGATTGGCTGATTGGATCAGCCAATCGGATTGAACTTGAATCTGATTGGCTGATTCCATCAGCCAATCAGAATTTTTCTACCTTAATTCCGATTGTCTGATAGAATCCTATCAGCCAATCGGAATTCGAGGGACGCCATCAAGGATTACGTGCCTTAAAGGAACCGTCATTCTGTGTTAGGACTTCGGAAGAAGAGGATGGATCCTCGCCGGAGGTCTTGAAGATGGAGCTGCTCGTCGTCCGATGGAAGAAGATAGAAGATGCCGCTTGGATGAAGATGTCTACTGGTCCGGATCTCCTCTTCTGCCTGGATAGGATGAAGACTTCTGCCCGATGATGGATCTCTTCAGCCCCCGCTTGGGCTTGGATGAAGACTTCGGAGCCTGGACCGATCGGTGATACCCGTCGTGGTGAAGATAAGGTAGGAAGATCTTCAGGGGCTTAGTGTTAGGTTTATTTAAGGGTGGTTTGGGTTAGATTAGGGGTATGTGGGTGGTGGGTTGTAATGTTGGGGGGGTATTGTATGTTTTTTTTACAGGCAAAAGAGCTGAATTCTTTGGGGCATGCCCCGCAAAAGGCCCTTTTAAGTGCTGGTAAGGTAAAAGAGCTTTTCTATTTGTATTTTAGAATAGGGTAGGGCATTTTTTTTATTTTGGGGGGCTTTGTTATTTTATTAGGGGGCTTAGAGTAGGTGTAATTAGCTTAAAAATTTTGTAATATTTTTCTACTGTTTGTAAATATTTTTTTATTTTTTGAACTTTAGTTAGTTTATTTAATTGTATTTATTTGTAGGTATTTTATTTAATTAATTTATTGATAGGGTAGTGTTAGGTTTAATTATAAATAATTGTAGGTAGTTTAGTTAATTAATTTATTGATAGTGTAGTGTTAGGTTTATTTGTAACTTAGGTTAGGATTTATTTTACAGGTAATTTTGTAATTATTTTAACTAGGTAGCTATTAAATAGTTATTAACTATTTAATAGCTATTGTACCTAGTTAAAATAAATACAAAGTTGCCTGTAAAATAAATATTAATCCTAAAATAGCTACAATATAATTATTATTTATATTGTAGCTATATTAGGATTTATTTTACATTTATTTTTTAAATAGGAATAATTTATTTAAGAAGAGTTAATTTATTTCGTTAGATTTAAATTATATTTAACTTAGGGGGGTGTTAGTGTTAGGGTTAGACTTAGCTTTAGGGGTTAATACATTTATTATAGTGTTGGCGAGGTCCGGTCGGCAGATTAGGGGTTAATACTTGAAGTCAGGTGTCGGTGATGTTAGCGAGGGCAGATTAGGGGTTAATACTATTTATTATAGGGTTATTGAGGCGGGAGTGAGGCGGATTAAGGGTTAATAACTTTATTAGAGTAGCGGTGAGGTCCGGTCGGCAGATTAGGGGTTAATAAGTGTAGGTAGGTGGCGGCGATGCTGGGGCCGGCAGATTAGGGGTTAATAAATATTATGCAGGGGTCGGCGGTGTTAGGGGCAGCAGATTAGGGGTACATAGGGATAACGTAGGTGGCGGCGATGTGCGGTCGGCAGATTAGGGGTTAAATTTTTTTAATAGAGTGGCGACGATGTGGGGGGACCTCGGTTTAGGGGTACATAGGTAGTTTATGGGTGCTAGTGTACTTTAGAGCACAGTAGTTAAGAGCTTTATGAACTGGCGTTAGCCCAGAAAGCTCTTAACTCCTGGCTTTTTGCTGCGGCTGGAGTTTTGTCATTAGATTTCTAACGCTCACTTCAGCCAAGACTCTAAATACTGGTGTTAGAGAGATCCCATTGAAAAGATAGGATACGCAAATGGCATAGGGGGATCTGCGGTATGGAAAAGTCGCGGCTGCAAAGTGAGCATTAGACCCTTACCTACACGACTCTAAATACCAGCGGTAGCCCAAAACCAGCGTTAGGAGCCCCTAACGCTGGTTTTGACGGCTAACGCCAAACTCTAAATCTAGCCGTTAGAGATTTAGTTTTAGGGGAAGGTGCATCAAAACCTGTTGTGATGTCAAATTTATATATCTGTTCAAGATGTAAAGTGATATGAAACAGTGCTGCTTTAGTAAAAACAAAGCGTTAAATCAAAGTGAACATAAAAAGAAACCGCACATGTAAGAATCAGCAATCAGCTTACTTGTTTTCTGAGCAAAACTGACTTACTGTCTCTCTAGCATTATTTGAATAGTAAAACAACTTAAGTTACTGTAGAAGATTTAGAGTAGACCTATGACAAGAAGTAATGGACCATGCACAAATGAAGTAAAATAAATAAATAGATAAATAAATAAATACATTGTAAAATCATTTTAAAATTATGAATAATACATATTTCCGTGATTTCTATTAAGTATAACCCACTGCTTAGTGCTTTTTTACTGTAACAATAAAACAGACTGATAAATATCCCTTGCAATAAGAAGTTTTATGCCATAAGACCACAACATTTTATAATGAGTACCCCGTTCCCCACATCTCCTGTAACAGTCTATATTATTTTTTGAGGAAACTTTTAATAAACAGTGGTGGGGGATTTAGGTACAACCAAAATGTTAGGGTAATTTTCTTTTACACAACTGGAAAAAAGAGAATCCTTTTGTAACATAAACACCATTAGATGTCTTGTGGCCTATCGTATTGAAAAATGTGCATTTTGGGGGGGATTGGAATACTGCTTTTAAAAACAGTGGAAATAGCTAACTCTAAAGAAATAGAATTAGAATATGCTGCTTGGGAAGTAAGTATATACATATACTTGACTAAACATGCATCATATACAAAAATATTTAAACTATTGGCTTGCCGGAAAGTCCTTAAATGTGTTCTCCCTCAACAAACTGTCAAATAATGTAAATTGCTATGAAAATATAGGGCTAGATTACAAGTGAGGCACTATCTTAAAGTTTGCTTGTAAAGAGGCAAATGTGTCCCTTCACAAGAACTGCTGGTGCAATGATAAATGCCAACAGCGTATGCTGTCGGCAATTATCGATGTACGACGGACATGATACGTTACATCGTATCATGTCTGTCCGCACAATTTTAAATTGACCCCTTAGTGATTGATACTTATATCTGTCCACTTATTACTCACACTTGGAATTGAATTATCCAGTCATGCCTAGCTGTGTCTAACTACTGTTTTATCTAACTGCCTTGTTTTCTCAGTATAGGTGGGCAGGAGGCATGTCCATCTTGCCCAATAGGATGGCTAGTCTGCCACTGGCACACAGTAATCATTCACTGGACGAATCCAGCCGGTGCTGTATCAGTACTGCGACAGCCTGGCATGCAATATTATTGTAGGAACTGGCCATTGGAGGATGCACACTCCTACCACCTATGCTTCAGTCTGTAAGTATTTACTTGACACAATGGTTATTGTACTATTTACCTTACATGTGTTAACAGTACAGTGCGGCGAGCTATGTTAGCTATGAATCATTTTGCCTATGATCTTGCCATGTGAGTTATTTTATGATGCAGTCTGAGCTGCTATGAACTACATCCTGTAAGGGATAGTTTATTACCATCTGGGTTCGTTAGCTGTACTAAGATATATTCGGAACCACATTTAGTTATAAACCACATAGGATGTTCTCCCCCATATCTTCAATGATCAGCATGCTCAGTAATTAACAGGGATCTATGTGATCAATCATTGATTGTTTTCAAGGTTTTCAACTAATCCGTTGTTTTAATCATGTTTTGTTTTTCCGATTATTATGGGATATGTTTGTGTTTCACTTACACATCTAGACACACTTTATTCTGATGTTTCTATCTGGTAGCCTATTTGTGACATGGATGATTACTATGTTACACGTAAACAAAAGAAGCAGCACCACCAGTATCTTAGAACGGATTTATTCAGCTTAACAGCTTAAACAGTCAGACCAAAAAATACAACGTTTCGGATCTTGAGGCATATCTATCAAGCTCCGTATGGCAAAGACCGCTGCTCCATAACCTGTCCGCCTGCTCTGAGCAGGCGGACAGACATCGCCGCAATTCAACCTGATCAAGTACGATCGGGTTGATTGACACCCCCCTGCTGGCGGCCGATTGGCCGCAAATCTGCAGGGGGCGGTGTTGGCTCTTGTGAGCTGCTGGTGCAATGCTGAATACAGAGAGCATATTGCTCTCCGCATTAAGCGAGGTCTGTCAGACCTAATCCGCACTGTTGGATCAGGTCCGACAGACCTAGTCCTTAATCATGTACATGGTTCGAAACGTTGTATTTTTTTGGTTTGGCTGTTTAAGCTGTTAAGCTGAATAAATCTGTTCTAAGATACTGGTGGTGCTGCTTCTTTTGTTTGCAATTACTCTTGGGGTATTGTGCTTTACCCTTGGAGCTGGCACACCTACGTGGAGCTCAGGTGCTGGAAGATTTTGGACTGACTATGTTACACGTACACATTGTCTGCTATTGATACACTGTATTTTTATCTTTTCTGTATTGCATATTTAACATTTTGACTTAAATCACGAGCATAAAAGAATATTGTGTGGGCGATCCTCAATTCCTCAAAAGAGAATAAGAAATGCATAGACATGTGCGATTCGGTTCTGTTCGATTCGGAAATTCGGAAAATTCGGCAAATTCAGAGATTCGGATCGAACTGAATCTCAGAATTAAAAAAGTGCCGAATCGGGGCGTGTCTAACCACCGACAGTGATGGCTGCATTCCAACTAGGGCTCCACAGAAGAGCGTTTAAAACTGCTGTTTTTCACTCTTATATACCAGATACAAAGCTTGATTCAAGATAATTAGTGCTGCGGAACAGTAGTGGTCATTATTTGCTGTTCAATCTTTGCCCAGTAGTCCAGAATTTATGAGGTACGCAGCAGAGGCCTGCTGACGGCCTGGAACCTCATTCACCCCTCCATATTTCTGATGCAATCAGATATTACCAGCCAGTTGTGCTGAAGAATGAAACACATCCTACACATCACTCTATCACAAGGGTAAGAAGACAAATTGTGCCTTGATCTTTTTTTTTTGTTCAACCCAGTTACAAAAGTGGGGTTACTCTACAGTATTTTCTATGGCTTTCGCTATGGAGGATCTCTCGCAGAAACTGCAGCTCATCTTTTACAGACTTTGAAATCTCCATTATGCGGGCATTGGACTGTATGCTTTGGCCCACTTGTCAAGAGACGGCACAATATCCGGAGCTCATGATATTTCCCCCAGATGACCTGTTACTTGTAGAGGTACAGAAACAGGACAGCACCAAGTTCACCTATAATGACTTAACCTTGTGTAATGCGGCTGACCCTGGGGAGCAGGACACTACATTTCTAGCGTGCATCAGAGTTAGATCAACGGACTCAAACGTCAGTATGAAAACTATCCCACCGCACATGTCACTAGCGTTGAGACCAAGGATACAGGAGCCTTGCGACTTGATCTGTGATCACCACCTACCTGTGTGTCACTGAGGGGTTTTCGGCACGATGGTTTGAAGCAGTGCCGGATTCCACGTCAACTCTAATACCGGGCTGTCTCTATCAAGAGGCTGAAGAGGTAGGGTTTATATCTGTGCAACAACCCAATAATATTCCTGTCACGCAAGAGTTTGAGGACACTGGAGTGGGGTAGGCTACTTTGACTTTCATAGCAGAAACTGCATTAATCCTTTGGTGCGGTAACTGCCCAAACACTTCTGCTATTCTGCTATACCTATTGGAACTATGCATAATGACACTGAGGTTTACAGCCGTAGACCTCATGAAAGATATAGATCCCTCAGCTGGATATGCAGTCTCATCTTGCTGGACTCTCAGTTCTGGTTATTGGCCATATATAGTTTACACTAAGTGTTTTTCTTTCTCAATGTTTGAAGTTTTTCTTATAGAATATGTTAACTATTTTTCCTGAACTTCATCTTCTGTTCCATATGGCTCTGACAAATTTCAATACTAGAGACATACTCCATGTTTTAGTTCATATAGAATGGCTTTGATAATACATATAACAGACTATCAAGATTTATACTCAATAGGCGCTAAGAGTAGGGTTAGACTGCAGAACTAAGTAACTATATGTTAGCAAGTTTTATCTCCACTTGAACCTGCTATATTCCTGTTGCTTTTTTTTTTTAATTATTAGCTGCTACGGCCATATATAGACAATAGATTGATAGCACTTTTGCCTGAGAATTTTTTTTTAATTTTTTTTTTTTTTTATGGATACCTGATACCTTCCCTAGATGGGAGTAGAGATCTAAACATGATTTCATAGATTAAGCAAGTTCCTCTTAGCTTTACCCACTTCAGGGAAAGATCCATAGCTGAGGAGAGATTTTTGGGATACAATATCGAGTGGCCCTCATTAAGCATAAACAATCATAAACGGCTCCATCCATATATGTTCTTGTCAAGGGATCATGCGTGACCCTATATCTTTAAAGTTTTAAATATGCCCTTTTTTCATACCCCTCTTTGATTCACATTTACATTAGTGGTCCAAGAGTGACCACCTGTTTGAAGGGTTGACTTTACTATGTTACACTAGATTTAAAAAAAAGGAAAAAATGAGGTTACCAATTAAAATGTTCAGAACCTACAAGACTCACTGAGGACTTGTCCTAGGAGGTATCTTTGAGTTATAAGATTAATAAGCTTAAATTTAGCATTTAGCTACAGCTTACATTTATTTGCGCGAAGGGATATACATGTTAATTTCAGCTGGCGAAATACTATGTTGAATTGCTAGACGGTCGCTCACAAGTTATAGAGTGATCATATTTCAGCCTCTGAATGGTGCCTCTCACGAGACAGACTGTTACAGTACCACAAGTAGTCCTATTATCTGAAATGTCGTGTATGCTTATAACTATTATATCTTTATAATGTAAGGTTTTTTATTCTGTTCCCTCCTGCTGGCTATTTATTTTTATTTTCCTCTGTGTGCCTTTTTATAACCTCAATAAAAATATTAAAAAAAAAAAAAAAGTGCCGAATCTACCGAATAAATCCGAATTACTTCGGATTTATTCGGATTTATTCGGTAGATTCGGATGGCCATGGATTACACTAGTATTGTACAGTATATTAGGTTATATCACTCTGCTATGGGTAACACCTAATGTACAGTACATAATACTAGTCTAATCCCACCTAACACTTACCGAAATTCCGAATTTCCGAACCGAATCGAACCAAATCCAGCCGAATTTATTCGAATCCGAATGAATCCAAAACAAATCCGAACCGAATTTATTCGAATCCGAATGAATCCGAAACAAATCCGAACCGAATTGATTCAAATTTTTCCGAATTCGAATCGCTCCTGACCGAAATTAGAAAAAATCCGAATCGATCCGAACCGAATTTTTTCACCATGCACATGTCTAGAAATGCATATAGCGCGATATTGTTAAAACAACTTATTATAAATTATACATGTTAAATGGCTAGTCACATAAACCTAAGCTATCGTCAGCTCAGGTATGATTGTGGTCCTGAGTACAAAGCTGTAAGGATCAGCTATTTCTGTGCGTGTACCTCATCAAAATCTCCAAAGAAAAAAAAAAAAACTGAGATAGTGTGATATTGTATAATTCCAACTAAAATGCTAAAGATTTTTGAAATATTACTCACACTTTCTGGGAGCTAGTCATAAGCTCCACTTAAAATGCAGACCGGATCTTTGGCTATTAGGTAAAGCCTTACTGAAGGATTCCAGAACCGTTTCCAAGCAAATATTTATTAAAAATGATAAAATGTATCAAAATAAAAAAAATGCAATCTGGATAACATAGTTATTCAGGGCTACAGTGCAAAAATGTTACAATTTACAAATTACACTTAGTCTGTTAACAGGATGGCAACAGATTAAAACAATGTATCCGTATACTAGCCAGAGTCCTTACAGAGAAACAGACCACCCTTCAGTATAACGTATGCAAGATGCGTAGTGTCTCGACGTACATTTTGCCACGCCCCCATGGTTTTCTCAAGAGTGACTTTAGTTATATTTAACAATTTTTTATGCTAATTGTTGTTGGTTGTCATGACAACCTGTTTGGTGGTGTTTCTGTAATTGAGGGAGGGTCTAAGTGGGTTTTAACAGTTGTTTGCCATGTCTGATGGCATGAGAACAAGGCTCCCATTGGAGCCTATGGAATGTGCGCTCTCATGATCACTTGCCTTCCAGGCAATGCACACGCGAGGTTGCTTTCCTATTGCGCTTCACTTGTAATATCAGTTCACGTGCGCTAGTATTACTGAATGGATCGCAAATATCGCATGCGCGTAATCGCAATATTGTGCTCCACTCATAATCTAGCCAATAGAGAGAATTTCTTCATTTACAAAAGTATTTTCACGAAAATATTCAAACTGTTCACTTACTTTCTCTACCCAATCAATTGAAACAGAAAGCTTTACAATTTAAACATTTGATACATTAAAAATGGTTATGAAATGAGTTGCAATGTACATGTTGTGTCAATTAAATTTAGATTGTTCTTTCTGAACAACCATTTACTTTCATATTTTACTAATGATTCTAATCTTGGCAAATACCTCATGTTTATGCAAAGTATATTGTTAGAATGCTGGGATTTGTTCTTGCTTTCACTAATTAGTTTTTAGTTTTGGAGCTGGAAAACATATTTTTCACAAGCAACTCTTACTCAATGCCCTATTTATGCTTGCTATTATTTTTCCAGCTTTGAACACATTCCTCCTTTCCATTTCCAAATGATTATTTGCATAAAAATTTGCATTTAAATTGATGTTGAAAGACCATTATTAACACCTACACTAACAAAGCAAATGCGGCTTAAAATTTGTTTCCACTGGATATGAAAAAATACGTTTCAGTCTCTGGCTTATGAGAACTCTGCAGGTGAATGCTTTCATGTGCACACATAGCAATAAATTGTTGAAATATATTATACTTACTGTATGTGCACCATTCATTTTTAGAAAACTTAAACAAAACATCTAAAAAATAATATAAATTTACACAACTCTATGGTTTTATTCCCTACACTTCTATTTATTTTCTAATGAAATATTTGCATAAATAATACCAAATCATCAAGTTTTGATAAAAAGGGTATCATACTCATTTTTATTTTCTCCCATTTAGAGCATTTCAGAATGTATTAGTTTCCTACTTTTAATTATATTTCTGGACAAATATAGCAGTGGGAGTTTTCTCATTTTTACCCTGAACAATGAAAACAGTATATAAATATTTTTTTTAAATGTGTAATATAAAATATTTGTTTGTATCATCCTTAAAGGGACAGTAAAGCCAAAATAATAATAAAAATGTTACAAGTTATCTCCATTAACAAATGAATTAGTCTTTTTTATATGCACAGTTTATGAAGCACCAGCTGCTACTGAGCATGTGCAAGAGTTCACAGTGTATACATATATGAGTCTGTATTTCACTGATAGCTGTTATATGATACAAGGTGTAGGGAAATGGAAGGAAATTTTGAAATTTGTCAGTAATAATCTCCCGCTCATTTGAAATTCACAGTAAATGAAATTAATCATTTGTTGATTATACAATTCAACTGTATTAAATGGTTCTTTAAAAGCAGTTTTACACAATTCTAAATGATATTAAATATACCAGTGATCAGTAGTATATGCTTAAAATGTTATAAACAATGGTTGACCTCTCCTGTGCAAAGCTTAATACAATATTCTATCAGGTATTACTTTACATATTTACTAGATTGCACTTTTTTCTTTTGATATTTCTTTTAAAATTAGGCACAGCAATGATCTAACATTACACTAGACACTCCTACTCGAGCGTTAAGGGCGCTTGAAGTAAGCTTTTTGCACGTGTCGGGTTGCACTTGTATTACAAGTTGAAAGTAAACTGTTTTTGCTCACACGCTAACCCAACGAGCGTATAAAGCCAAACTTACAATATCACGCACGCGATTACCTATCCTCCCATAGAAGTCAATGGAGCAAAAATACACACTACTCACCCACAAACCTGTGCGAACGACATGAAAATTTGAATATCTCAAATTCCAATGTTATTCACATAGCAGAATATGTTCTGTTTACTATACATATTTCTACATATATCTGAGGGTATTTTGGTAAAATATATATCTATACTTAATAGAAGCGAAGAAACCTGGCACTCACAAACACTGCGATAAACCCCTTATCACTCGTGCATAACTGTTAGCACTCCACTTGTAATCTAGCTCTAAATTCCCTCTCTGACTCGCTCCACACTGCACGCCCACATAGAACAGTAGCAGCAGTAGAACTTGCAGCCAGGCGGCGGGCACAGATTGATGCTGAGCTTACGTCACGCTTTGTCTGGCAAATCCACATTGACACCTACCGCTCTCGGTGCTATATGTTTTCCCATTGATGTTTGTCCATGTACGGAATACATCAAGTAAAAATACAATCACAGAAAACAACAAATAATGACTCTGGCTGTGAGCTCTGTTCATCAAGGCAAACAATGTGATATGCGATTTTATGTGACCTTGAGAAATGCCCAAGTGTGGGCTGAAATGTTGGATGTAACCCACCATAAAATAACAGTGTATTTGAAGAAACAATGAGTCTTCTTTCTTGAAATATCTATACATAGTAAGAGTTAGTACAACTTACTTGTTTGGAGTGCCTAATCCACTTGGAACAAGTATATATATATATATATATATATATATATATATATACTGTACATACATACATATATATATACTGTACATACATATATATATATATATAACCTAATAAGGGCCAGATTATGTGAAGTGCGCTAACTGTTGCTCACAAGCTATATCAGGTTTATCGTAGCTGTTAACAACTCGTCCAAAGTAACAAAGTCCTTTTAAAACACCAACCCACCTGGCTGGGTAACAATCTGATAGGCATAAATCAGGCTTCCTTTTAAACTTTCAGAGCTTCAATCATGAGCCACACCTGTGACTAACAAGCTGCTTAATAAAAAATCTGGCATGGACAGCTTCATAGCTGTTGGAATAGTTATTCCAACCCCAGGGACCCAGAACACAATTTATAAATTGCACAATTCAAACACACAAGGTCAGATTACAAGTAGAGTGACAATGTTTGGGTTTTTGTGTTTGTTTGCATGCAGGTTAAATTGCGCTGGTATTACAAGTTGAAAGTAAATGTAATCGCTTGAGCGCAATTTAAGTTAACGCTTATTAGGTTATTGCGTCCTGAGAGCTCTGATTAACTGTTTCGTGAAACAAAAAAGTGTGACAAAACACATCCAAAAAACATTACAAATTACAGTTACACTCATAATAACACCATCTAATAAAAAATATTTTAAAAAGAGTTGCATAAAAAAAGTTATAAGGGCTCAATACTATTTAAAAGGCTTGCTGTTTCATACCTCCCATTTATTACCAGTTGTAAGTATTTATTAGTTTCTTTCAAATTGATTTTTAAGGCATAGTACTTACCTTAACATGCTCTGGAGAGAGCGCTAACCCGATCCTCTTCTCGCCAGGTCCCTGGCCGTGCTAACAGGAGGCTTAATGCACTCTGCACCCAGAATCTGCACTAACTTTAGTGCAGGTCCTGGGAACCAAACTTCTAAGCCTTCTGTTAGTATGGCCAGGGCTCAGGCAAGAAGAGGATCGGGTTGGTGTGCTCTCCAGAGCACGTTAGAGTAAGTATGTAGCTTCAGGTGAACTTAATTTTAATTAAAAAATTATGTAAATGTTAAATGAATATTCGATTTTTGCTTAGTTTTAAACGAAACAAAAAAACAAATAGTGCAAGGGATGAATATTCAGGGAAACAAATTTCCTCTATATATGTGTATTCATGTGTATATATGTGTGTATATGTAGGCATATACATATTTAAACACATAAACACATGACTACACTTTTGTATACAGATATACACATATTTATTTATATTTAATTGGTTAAACAAATTATTACTAAATAACTAAATTGAATCAGTGCTAAACCATTGAGTTTGTGCTATATCTGAATATTAGTTTGCGATTGGTTAGCAAGGGTAATTTTGTTCAGGGGAAAGAGAGAGATATATCAACAGCGCCAAAAATGCTACCACACAGGCTTCTCCCCAATATTTTGTTCAGCGGTTCAGGGAAGTCAGTGGAATGGAAAACCTAAACCAATATACTCATTTGACAAAGTAAAGCTGCAGTTTTCACTGCAAAGGTATTCTCAGATATGATGGTTCATAATCATGTAGTTTACAACTTGTGTTTAATGTCCTTTTAATATCTCTACTCACAAATTATCTAAAGTAGAAAAGGAGGTTTTGAAAAAAGGGATCTATTGTACCATCAATAGGTGCTGAACCATTTGAACTATTTATTGATGTCAACAAATTTAAAATAAACTTCAATAAGAACAAGGTTTTTCCCTAGGATGATACCTTGGGGATGATGACCTTGGGACACCAGTGATTCTAGAGGATTTTGTTTGTAGAAGAGAATGGATGTAACACTATTAAACATGTAAGTGAAAAATACTGTCACATACTTAAATCATTAAATGTGAAAAAGTTCTAATTTTGTGAATAGGGATAATGTGCCATGCTATCATAACTCTGATTAATGCCCCATGCTCACATAGTCTGTGCAGTCATTATACTAATGTCCAGTTCAAATGTATTAATTTTTAAATGCCAATTTACTCACTTCTTATGCAATGGGGACATAACACACCACTGCACTACTACTAGGTCCATTCTTCAGGCAACATCACCTTGCTCTACGGCTATTCCATGCACCCCACTTCCCTTTACTCAGTGGTGCATGCAGCTCTGCCTTTCCACAGAACTCTCAGCCACACGATAGTTGATGACATTGTCCATTCCTCTTCTCTGTATACAGTGAGTGCAGAATTATTAGGCAAATGAGTATTTTGACCACATCATCCTCTTTATGCATGTTGTCTTACTCCAAGCTGTATAGGCTCGAAAGCCTACTACCAATTAAGCATATTAGGTGATGTGCATCTCTGTAATGAGAAGGGGTGTGGTCTAATGACATCAACACCCTATATCAGGTGTGCATAATTCTTAGGCAACTTCCTTTCCTTTGGCAAAATGGGTCAAAAGAAGGACTTGACAGGCTCAGAAAAGTCAAAAATAGTGAGATATCTTGCAGAGGGATGCAGCACTCTTAAAATTGCAAAGCTTCTGAAGCGTGATCATCGAACAATCAAGCGTTTCATTCAAAATAGTCAACAGGGTCGCAAGAAGCGTGTTGAAAAACCAAGGCGCTAAATAACTGCCCATGAACTGAGAAAAGTCAAGCGTGCAGCTGCCAAGATGCCACTTGCCACCAGTTTGGCCATATTTCAGAGCTGCAACATCACTGGAGTGCCCAAAAGCACAAGGTGTGCAATACTCAGAGACATGGCCAAGGTAAGAAAGGCTGAAAGACGACCACCACTGAACAAGACACACAAGCTGAAACGTCAAGACTGGGCCAAGAAATATCTCAAGACTGATTTTTCTAAGGTTTTATGGACTGATGAAATGAGAGTGAGTCTTGATGGTCCAGATGGATGGGCCCGTGGCTGGATTGGTAAAGGGCAGAGAGCTCCAGTCCGACTCAGACGCCAGCAAGGTGGAGGTGGAGTACTGGTTTGGGCTGGTATCATCAAAGATGAGCTTGTGGGGCCTTTTCGGGTTGAGGATGGAGTCAAGCTCAACTCCCAGTCCTACTGCCAGTTTCTGGAAGACACCTTCTTCAAGCAGTGGTACAGGAAGAAGTCTGCATCCTTCAAGAAAAACATGATTTTCATGCAGGACAATGCTCCATCACACGCGTCCAAGTACTCCACAGCGTGGCTGGCAAGAAAGGGTATAAAAGAAGAAAATCTAATGGCATGGACTCCTTGTTCACCTGATCTGAACCCCATTGAGAACCTGTGGTCCATCATCAAATGTGAGATTTACAAGGAGGGAAAACAGTACACCTCTCTGAACAGTGTCTGGGAGGCTGTGGTTGCTGGTGCACGCAATGTTGATGGTGAACAGATCAAAACACTGACAGAATCCATGGATGGCAGGCTTTTGAGTGTCCTTGCAAAGAAAGGTGGCTCTATTGGTCACTGATTTGTTTTTGTTTTGTTTTTGAATGTCAGAAATGAAAATTTGTGAATGTTGAGATGTTATATTGGTTTTACTGGTAAAAATAAATAATTGAAATGGGTATATATTTGTTTTTTGTTAAGTTGCCTAATAATTATGCACAGTAATAGTCACCTGCGCACACAGATATCCCCCTAAAATAGCTATAACTAAAAACAAACTAAAAACTACTTCCAAAACTATTCAGCTTTGATATTAATGAGTTTTTTGGGTTAATTGAGAACATGGTTGTTGTTCAATAATAAAATTAATCCTCAAAAATGCAACTTGCCTAATAATTCTGCACTCCCTGTATACTTGGATCAAATGAGACCTACAATGGGCTGTGGGTTAGAATTCTATCAGCCAATCGGAATCTAAGGGACGCCATCTTGGATGACGTCATTTAAAGGAACCTTCATTCGTCTGTAGTCATCGTCAGAAGAGGATGCTCCGCGTCGGATGTCTTGAAGATGGAGCCGCTCCACGTCGGAAGGATGAAGATAGAAGATGCCGTCTGGGTGAAGACTTCTGCGGGCTTGGATGAAGACTTCGGCCGCTTCGTTGAGGACTTCTCCCGGCTTCTTGGAGGATGGATGTCGGATCTTCAAAACTGTAAGTAAATCTTCGGGGGTTAGTGTTAGGATTTTTTAAGGGTTTATTGGGTGGGTTTTAGTTTTACATTAGGTCTTGGGCTGCAATAGAGCTAAATGCCCTTTTAAGGGCAATGCCCATCCAAATGCCCTTTTCAGGGCAATGGGGAGCTTAGGTTTTTTAGATTAGCTTTTTATTTGGGTGGTTGGTTGTGTGGGTGGTGGGTTTTACTGTTGGGGGGGTATTTGTATTTTTTTTTACAGGTAAAAGACTTTGGGGCAATGCCCTGCAAAAGGCCCTTTTAAGGGCTATTTGTAGTTTATTGTAGGTTAGGGTTTTTTTTTTATTTTGGCTGTTTTTTTTATTTTCATAGGGCCCTTAGATTAGGTGTCTAATTAGTTTAAAGCTTTAATAATTTCTTTTTTTATTTTTTGTAACTTAGTGTTTTTTTTTTGTGTAACAGTGTTTGTTATTTTTTGTAACTTAATTAGTTTTTTGTAACTTTGTAATTTTTTAGTGTATATTTAAATTATTTGAGTAGGGTTAGGTGTTTAAATATATAATATATTTAATTTAATTTGTAGTTTAATGTAATTTTAGAATAACAGTTAGGGTAGATTAAATTAATTAGTTTAATATAGTTTAATATAATTTTAGTATAACAGTTAGGGTAGATTAATTATTAGTTTAATATAGTTTAATTTAAATCTAAAGTTAAGTTTAAGTTTATTATAAGATAGGGATGAGTTAATATTTAATGTAAGGTTAGCGGGTTGTTAGGTTAAGGGGTTAATAGTTTAATTTAGTTTATGGCGATGTGGGGGGCTGGTGGTTTAGGGGTTAATAGGTTTAGTAAGTGGTAGTGATGTGGGAGGCCAGGGGTTTAGGGGTTAATAACTTTATTTAGTTGCGGTGGGCTCCGGGAGCTGCGAGATAGGGGTTAATAACTTTATGTAGGTGGCGGCGGTGGTGGCAGGAGCGGCAGATTAGGGGTTAATAACTTTTATTTAGGTGGCAGCAGTGTCGGGCGGCAGATTAGGGGTTAATAACTTTTATTTAGGTGTCGGGGTGGCAGATTAGAGGTTAATAAGTATAATGTATGTGGCGGCGGTGTCGGGGCGACAGATTAGGGGTTAATAACATTATGTAGTGGTGGCGGTGTCGGGCGGCAGATTAGGGGTTAATAAGTATAATGTAGGTGGTGGCGGTGTAGGGGCGGCAGATTAGCGGTGTTTAGACTCAGGCCTTATGTTAGGGTGTTAGGTGTAAACGTTACTTTTATTATACCATAGGAATCAATGGGATATCGGGCAGCAGCGAACATAAACTTTCGCTGCTTTCAGACTCCCATTGATTCCTATGGCATCCGCCACCTCCAGGGCGGCGGATTGAAAACAGGTACGCTGGGCCGGAATAGTGGCGAGCGTATCTGGTAGATTTTTGATAACTAGCAAAAGTAGTCAGATAGTGCCAAATTTGCATTCGGAACATCTGTAGTGACGTAAGCATCGATCTGTGTCAGACTGAGACCGGCGGATCGTATGTTACGTCACAAAATTCTACTTTTGCCGGTCTTTAGCCTTTGATAAATAAGGCGAATCAAGCTCTCCACAATTACGCTGCGGAATTCCAGCATATTTGCGGTTGACGGCTTGATAAATAGGCCCCATTCTATCTGCCTAGGAAACCTTTAGATGAGATAGCGCCTTCATTAACAAGTTTTTTTTATAAGGGACACGCTTCTATGTCCAAACTTGGTCTCCTATAAAAACATGTTAATCACAATTTAAAGTAAAACTGAAGTCAAAGTTAAAGATTCATGATTTAGATAAACCATGCAATTATAAAAAAACAACTTTCATAATTACTTTCATAGTCAAAACATGCACATCCTTTTTATATGCACACTTTCTGAGGATTCAGCTCCTACTGAGCAGGGGCAAAAATGCACAGTATGTACGTATTTGTCAGGATGATACAGGGGAGCGGAAAATTGGATCAAAAAATATTCTATGGCGCATTTCAATTTCAAAGTTAGTTATTTTTTATTGTGTATTTGTCAATTATTAAATTCTACAGTATTTAGTGGTCCTTTATAATAGTGAGAGGTTTGCATTTAATAATCTTAATAAAAATATTGTAATTAGAGAAGCAGGCAAATGTGGGGGAGTGGTTGTTCAAAATAGGGAAGAGATGCTTTAACAAAGCAAACAGAGGTTTAACCCCTTGAGTGCTAACGATGGCTCTGAGCCGTCGCAGAGTTTCCCTCTCTCTTGCTAACGACGACTCAGAGCCCTCGGAAGCACTCTCCCACCTTGAGTGAGACCTGGGGGCTCCCACCCGCTCCTACCCCGGTGATCGTGCCTGTAGATTGACAGGCATTGCCGGGGCTTCCCATTTTGCGTGGTGACGTAAAGCGCAATAACTTGATGACGTCACCGCGCAGCTTTATTTATACTTAACAATGTTAAGTATAGGAGCAGGGGGCATGCTGCTTAGAAACCTGTATCTCAGGCATCTAAGCAGCTACAGACCCCCAAGACCCACCATTGGAAAGGTAATCGTCTAACCTTTCCAACAAATTAATAAAAAATATTTTTAAAACCTTATGGCTAGATTACGAGTTTTGTGTTATGAGTGAAAAAGCTGCATTATGGCTCTTTTTCACTACCGCTGGTATTACGAGTCTTGTAGGTATAGCTGTACCGCATACCTTTTTGGCCGTAACGCAACGTAACAACCGCACTTTTTAAAAAGTTCTTTTTCAATGGGACTTCCACAGCGCCAGTATTACGAGTTTGCCTTTACGGACAAAAAGTTAGCGGTACAGCCCATAACTACAAGATCCGTATCAAAAACTGAAAGTCATGAGTTATGGGTTTCACGCTACAAATCTGTAACATAAAACTCATAACTAAATGGTTACAAAGTAAACTAACACCCATAAACTACCTATTAACCCCTAAACCAAGGCCCTCCCGCATTGCAAATACTAAAATAAAATTATTAACCCCTAATCTGCCTCTCCGGACATCGCCACCACTATAATAAACATATTAACCCCTAAACTGCCGCACCCCTGCATCGCAAACACTAGTTAAATATTATTAATCCCTAATCTGCTGCCCCCAATATCACCGCCACTATCCTAAAGTTATTAACCCCTAAACCTCTGGCCTCCCACATAACTAACACAAAATAAATATATTAACCCCTAACCCTAAGTCTAACCCTAATACCCCTAACTTTAATATAATTAAAATAAATCTAAATAAAACCTACTATCATTACCTAAATAATACCTATTTAAGACTAAATACTTACCTGTAAAATAAACCCTAAGCTAGCTACAATATAACTAATAGTTACATTGTAGTTATCTTAGGTTTTATTTTTATTTCACAGCTAAGTTTGTATTTATTTTAACTAGGTAGAATAGTTAGTAAATAGTTATTAACTATTTACTAGCTAACTAGTTAAAATAAATACAAATTTACCTGTAAAATAAAACCTAACCTAAGTTACACTAACACGTAACATTACACTAAAATTAAATAAATTACATTAATTAAACACAATTAACTAAATTACAAAAAAAAAATAAACACTAAATTACACAAATAAAAAATAAATGATCAAATATTTAAACTAATTACACCTAATCTAATAGCCCTATCAAAATAAAAAAGCCCCCCAAAATAAAAAAAAACCCTAGCCTAAACTAAACTGCCAATAGCCCTTAAAAGGGCCTTTTGCGGGGCATTGCCCCAAAGAAATCAGCTCTTTTACCTGTAAAAAAAAAAATACAAACAACCCCCCAACAGTAAAACCTACCACCCACACAACCAAACCCCCCAAATAAAATCCTATCTAAAAAACCTAAGCTCTCCATTGCCCTCAAAAGGGCATTTGGATGGGCATTGCCCTTAAAAGGGCATTTAGCTCTTTTTCGTTGCCCAAACCCCTAATCTAAAAATAAAACTCACCCAATAAACCCTTAATAAAACCTAACACTAACCCCTAAAGATCCACTTACAGTTTTTGAAGACCGGACATCCATCCTCATCAATCCTGCCCCCGAAGATCCACTTACAGTTTTGGAAGACCGGACATCCATCCTCATCAAGCCGGGAGAAGTCTTCATCCAAATGGGCAGAAGTCCTCAACAAAGCCAGGAGAAGTCTTCATCCAAGCAGCAAGAAGTCATCCTCCAGGCGGACAGAAGTCTTCATCCAGACGGCATCTTCTATCTTCATCCTTCCAACGCGGAGCGGCTCCATCTTCAAGAAATTCGGCGCGGAGCATCCTCTTCTTTCAAATCCTCTTGAAGAATGAAGGTTCCTTTAAATGACGTCATCCAAGATGGCGTCCCTTGAATTACAATTGGCTGATAGAATTCTATCAGCCAATTGGAATTAAAGGGTAAAAAATCCTATTGGCTGATGCAATCAGAGAATAGGATTGAGCTTCAATCCTATTGGCTGATCCAATCAGCCAATTGGATTGAGCTTGCATTTTATTGGCTGTTCCAATCAGCCAATAGAATGCGAACTCAATCCTATTGGCTGATTGCATCAGCCAATAGGATTTTTTACCCTTTAATTCCGATTGGCTGATAGAATTCTATCAGCCAATCAGAATTCAAGGGCGCTATCTTGGATGATGTCATTTAAAGGTACCTTCATTCTTCAAGAGGATTCGAAAGGAGAGGATGCTCCGCTCCGGATGTCTTGAAGATGGAGCCGCTCCCCGTCGGAAGAATGAAGATAGAAGATGACGTCTGGATGAAGACTTCTGCCCGACTGGAGGATGACTTCTTGCCACTTGGATGAAGACTTCTTCCGGCTTCGTTGAGGACTTCTGCCCATTTGGATGAAGACTTCTCCCGGCTTGATGAGGATGGATGTCCGGTCTTCCAAAACTGTAAGTGGATCTTCGGGGGCAGGGGCGTATTATCGCCTAGGCCAACAACGCCGGTGCCTAGGTCAACAGATTTGGGAGGGACAGCACATCTGCCCTATCTTCTCTCTAAAAGCCAGCACACAGTACAGTGAGCAAAAAAGGTGCAGGCTTTTAGAGAGAAGACAAAGCACGTGCGCTGATTAAGGTTGCTCTTCACAGGCAGTGCTCCTTTAAACCGTTGCTTCATTTAGAGCCGCCGGCATTTTTGCAGTGGAAGGGTTCTTGGTGAGAAACTTGCCCGGGGATATGCTTACAAGGTGAGTCTGGAGGAGAAGACCTTGTGCCGATATGCTGCCTTTCCTTGTCAGCTGTAGTGAGTCTGTGAGCGCAGTGCTTATTGCAGGTCTTAGTAACTAACAGACTGGATGCGTCTATGTACTGCTTAAAACAGCTTGTGATGTCTAATCATACAATCTAATAGCTAGCTTTCTCTGCATTCAATAACCCACAGAGTAAATAGTAAACAGACACTTAAAAAGTTTCATTACTTGAATGGTGGTAATTACTGCATGTTGTTGCATGTGAAGGGCAGTGATTGTTTCAAAGTGTATTCTTCTTTCCCTCCCTTCCTCTTCTCTCTCTTCTTTCCATTTCTCCCTCCCTCCCTTCCTCCCTCAACTCACTCCCTCAACTCCCTCCCTTCTTTCCCTCCATCCCTTCTTTCTCTTAACTCCCTCCATTGCTCCCTTCTTTCCCTCCCTTCTTCACCCCCTTTTCTCCTCTCCCTCCCCACTTTTCTCTTTTCTCTCTCTCTCCCTTCTTTCTTTTTCCTCCCTTTTCTCCCTTTCCTTAGGGAGAAAATGGTATGAGATTAATGCAATTCAACCCACCTGTATGTAAGTCTTTTGCTAGACCATTTTCTTTTGAATTGTTATGAAAAAAACCCCAATAAAAACGAATTTATTTTTACACACTGACCCAAAAAAATATTAAGGGTAAAAAGGCCTAAAACCTTTTGGGGGGAGGGCAGCAGAATTTTGAGTGCCTAGGCCAGCACAATACCTAAATACGGGTTTAGTGTTAGGTTTTATTAAGGGTTTATTGGATAGGTTTTATTTTTAGATTAGAGGTTTGGGCATTGAAAAAGAGCTAAATGCCCTTTTAAGGGCAATGCCCATCCATATGCCCTTTTCAGGGCAATGGGGATCTTAAGTTTTTTAGATAGGATTTTATTTGGGGGGTTTGGTTGTGTGGGTAAAATAGTTGATTTCTTTGGGGCAATGCCCCGCAAAAGGCCCTTTTAAGGGCTATTCGCAGTTTAGTTTAGGCTAGGGTTTTTTTATTTTGGGGGGCTTTTATTTTGATAGGGCTATTAGATTAGGTGTAATTAGATAATTTCTTTTTTATTTTGTGTAATTTAGTGTTTAATTTTTTGTAATTTAGTTAATTGTATTTAATTAATGTAATTTATTTAATTTTAGTATAATGTTAGGTGTTAGTGTAAGACATGTTAGGTTTTATTTTATAGGTAAATTTGTATTTATTTGAACTAGATAGTTAGTAAATAGTTAATAAGTATTTACTAACTAGTCTACCTAGTTAAAATAAATACAAACTTAGCTGTGAAATAAAAATAAAACCTAAGCTAGCTACAATGTAACTATTAGTTATATTGTAGCTAGCTTAGGGTTTATTTTATAGGTATTTAGTTTTAAAAAGTAAATATTTAGTTAATGATAGTAATTGTTATTTAGATTTATTTTAATTATATTAAAGTTAGGAGTGTTAGGGTTAGACTTAGGTTTAGGGGTTAATATATTTATTTAGTGTTAGTGATGTGGGAGGCCAGAGGTTTAGGGGTTAATAACTTTAGTATAGTGGTGGTGGCGACATTGGGGGCGGCAGATTAGGGGTTAATACATTTATGTAGGTGGCGGCGACATTGGGGGCGGCAGATTAGGGGTTAATACATTTATGTAGGTGGCAGCGATGTCGGGGGTGGCAGATTAGGGATTAATAAGTGTAATGTAGGTGTCTGCGAAGTTGGGGTACCAGATTAGAGGTTAATAAGTGTAATGTAGGTGTCGGGGTGGCAGATTAGGGGTGTTTAGACATGGGGTTTATGTTAGGGTGTTAGGTGTAAAAATAAATTTTCTTTCCCCATAGGAATCAATGGGGCTGCGTTACAGAGCTTTACGCTCCTTTATTTCAGGTGTTAGGCTTTTTTTTAGCCGGCTCTCCCCTTTGATGTCTATGGGGAAATAGTGCACAAGCACGTAAAAACCAGCTCAAAGCAGCGCTGGTATTTGTGTGCAGTATGGAGCTCAACACTGCAATATTGCCTGCTAACGCAGGTTTTTTGCAAACCTGTAATAGCAGCGCTATTAAAGGTGAGTGGTGGAAATAACTTGCAAGTTATTACTGAGCCGCTCATAACATAAAACTTGTAATTTGGCCGTTAGACTTTGTTCTTAAAAATATTTTTTTAGCATAATATGTATTTACAGATTATTCTGACTACAATAGGGCTAATATGCCCCCAGATAAATGCTAGATATAATGATGCATTCAAAGAAAAGATTAGTTGGAGAATAACATGTAAATGTATATTTAAAGTTTCATTAGCTGTTTAAAACAATGGGGGCTGTTATGTTGTAATTTAAGTTACCTTCTCTGCTGTGGCCAATTAAAGATAGCTATAAATAGGTCACTAGTGTGTGGAGCCAATTGCTGTTAGCCTACTGATTTTAGGTATTTTAAAAATGGGAAAACTATGCTGCATATTATTGTAAACTTGCAGGCTTAGAGCATATGAGACCAGTTACTAATATGAACTGTTGTTTGACAATGTTGCATAAATATTCATAATATTAACATTCACTTTGGAAGCTCTTAGGTAATATTGCACTCTACTAATCAGCTGATATGACATAACATAGACAGTTTACTATGACTGTGATTATTAGGTGTGACAGTGACAGTATTTTATTATGATTGCTGCTATTTGGTGTCACAGCCCATAAATGCGCTGCTGACCTTTCTCTCTTTGTAAGTTGTAAAAGTAGTTGTAAAAATTATTTAGGTGCCTACCAATTGCTTTTAAATACATAAAGCTTGAAGAAGAGTATCTAAAATAAATAACACTCTTTGTCAAAATTAAATTTTCATAATTCAGATAGAGCACACAATTTGAAGCAACTTTCCATTATCTAAATGTGCACAATCTTTTTATATGCACATTTTTGAGTCATCAGCTCCTACTGAGCATGTGCAAAATTCACAAAATATATGTATATGCATTTTGTGATTGACTGACGGCTGTCACATGATGTGTTAGGAAGGAAAATGTTACTAACTGACATTTTCAAAAGAATTAAAAAACATTTTTACATTTGTCTGTTTCATGTTAATATGTTGAGAACTCATTAAACAGATAATAATGTAAGCAAATTTAATTAAATATTTGAATAATTATATCACATTAGTAATTACTCATCATTACTCCTCTAATGTTCATAAAACAAATACAGGTAGATTACGAGTTATGCACGCTATAGGGAATTTAACGAATGCAAAAAAAGTTGCATTATTTAACCCTCTATAGCGCAGCCATTACAAGTTTTGAAACAGCCGGTTTGTGCGTGCGATATGGTGGTTTTTAGCTCCATACTGCACAAAATAAAAGTGCTGTATTGACGTGCTCGTGCACACTTTCCCCATAGACATCAATGGGGAGAAGGTGTCAGAAAAAAACCTACACCTACAATTGCGGAATGAAAAGCTCCATAACGCAGCCCCATTGATGTCTATGGAGAAAAAAACACCCTAACATAAACCTCATGTCTAAACACCCCTAATCTGCTGCCCCCGACATCACAAACACTGACACCTATATAATGTTAATAACCCCTATAATAACCCCTATATAAATCTATCAAATCTATTAACCCCTAATCTGCCGCTCCCGATATCCCCACCAGTATACTAAAGTTATTAACCCCAATTATCCTGCACCTCAACATCGCCCACACTATAATAACCGTGCCCCGAAATCGCCACAACTAAATAAAGCTATTAAAACCTAACCCTAACACCCCCTAACTTTAACATAATTAAAATAGAGCTAAATTAAAGTTACAACTATTAACTAAATAACACCTATTTAAAACTAAATACTTACTTACATGTAAAATAAAACCTAAGCTAGCTACAATATAACTAATAATTACATTGTAGCAATCTTAGGTTTTATTTTTATTTCACAGGTAAGTTTGTATTTATTTTAACTAGGTAGACTAGTTAGTAAATAGTTATTAACTATTTACTAACTACCTAGTTAAAATAAATACAAACTTACCTGTGAAATAAAACCTAAGCTGCCTTACACTTAAACCTAACATTAGAAAAAATAAAAAACACTAAAATTACAAAAAATAAAAAAACCTACCATTACAAAAGATAAAAAACAAAATGATCAAAAACAATAAAAATTATTCCTATTCCAATACCCTTTAAAAAAACAAAACACCCCAAAATAAAAAAAAATGCTTATCTATAATAAACTACCAAGGGCCTTTTGTGGGCCCTTAAAAGGGCCTTTTGTAGGGCATTGCCCTAAAGTTAACAGCTCTTGTGCTAAAAAAGAAAATCAAACACCCCTGATTTGAACAGCCAATAGAATTTCAGAAGCTCTCATCCTTTTCGCTGTTTTGAACAGCCAATAGGATTTCAGTAGCTCTCATCCTATTGGATGATTTGAATTTCCAAAGTCAAATTAGCCAATAGGAATGCAAGGGACGTCATTTTGAATCGCGTACCTTGCATTGAAGATTCAGCGGCGACCATATGAAGAGGTTGCTCCGCACCGGATGTCTTCAGGATGGACCCGCTCCGCACCGCCGGGATGAAGATAGAAGATGCTGCCTGGATGAAGATGGAGCCGTCTGCCGCCTGGATGAAGATGCAGCCGCCGGAATGAAGATCCTTCAAGCGGGTCTTCAGCAACTGTAAGTGGATCTTCGGGGGTTAGTGTTAGGATTTTTTAAACTTTTTTGGGGTGTTTTTTTTTTTTAGTTTAGGGTTTGGGCTTTTCGTAAAAAAAGAGCTAAATGCCCTTTTCAGGGCAATGCAAATGAGCTAAATGCCGTTTTAAGGGCAATGCCCATACAAATGCCCTTTTCAGGGCAATGGGTAGCTTAGGTTTTTGTTAGAGTTAGGTTTTTTTATTTTGGGGGGTTGGTTGGGTGGTGGGTTTTGCTGTTGGGGGGGTCTTTGTATTTTTTTTTACAGGTAAAAGAGCTGTTTAACTTAGGGCAATGCCCTACAAAAGGCCCTTTTAAGGGCTATTGGTAGTTTATTGTAGGCTAGGTTTTTTTTATTTTGGGTGGGCTTAGATTAAGTGCAATTCTTTTTTATTTTTTATAATTTAATTTGTTATTTTTCGTAATTTAGTGTTTGTTATTTATTGTAATTAGAGAGTTTGTAATTTTTATAGTAGTGATAGGATTTTTTTAATGTGTAATATAGTTTATTTAATTGGCAGTTAGTTTAATTTTAGTTTAATAGTTATATTATTTTAATTGTTAGTTTAAACTTATTTTTTTTAGTTTGACAGGTAAGTTTTAATTTATTTTAAGATAGGGAAATTGTAATTTTAATATAAAGTTAGGGGGGCATTAGGTTTAGGGGTTACTAGTATAAATTAGTTTATTGTGATGTGGGGGGCTTTCGGTTTAGGGGTTAATAGTTTAATTTAGTATATTTTGTTGTGGGGGGCTTGCTGTTTAGGGGTTAATAGGTTTCTTATAGTGGCGGCATGTAGGGCTTAATAACTTTAGTATAGTGGGGGCGATGTGGGCGGCGGCAGATTAGGGGTTAATTATATTCAAATTGTGTTTGCGATGTGGGAGGGCAGCGGTTTAGGGGTTAATAACTTTATTATAGTGGCAACAATGTCGGGGAGCGGTGGAATAGGGGTTAATACATTTTATTAGTGGTGGATTAGGGGTTAATAACTTTAACATAGTATTTGCGATGCGGGAGGGCCTTGGTTTAGGGGTTAATTGGTAGTTTATGGGTGTTTAGTGTACTTTGTGACAGTTTAGTTATGAGTTTTATGCAACAGTTTTGTAGCGTAAAACTCAAAACTACTGCTCTCAGATAGTGGTACGGATCTTGTTATTATAGGTTGTAATGCATGCTTTTTAGCCTCACCGCAAAACTCTTAATGGCAGCCCTATGGAAGTCCCATAAAAAAATGTAATTTTTACGTGTGCGGGACTGACGTTGCGTTACAAGACTTGTAATGGCTGTGGTGCTGTTTTAATGCTGAAATTTAAAAAATTTCAGCGTTAAAACACGAGCGCACAACTTGTAATCTAGGTGATATTGAGTTTATTTTATAGCATGTACAGTATTTGTAAGCTATTTATTTCAAAATTTAAATTACAATTGTCATTGTTGTATAGTTTATATTCATGTTTTCATTAATTTAAACTAATATAATCTTTCATGATTTTGTTAATTGAACATTAACTAGATATATATAATAAAAAAATGTAATCTAATAACTATTACTATAAAAACTGTTTTGTTTTGTTTTTTAAGATTTGATTTTCTAAATTCATATATTTTTTTTACAGAACTCCTCAATAATGTTGCAATGTTTGTAACATGAGTCAAAATAAAACAGAAATACAGGTAAATATTAAGTATTTGATACACTTCACATCAAATGAAGCATTAAGCTCATATGGGTATATTTAAAGGAACATTAAACCCCCAAAAATATTTTATGATTCAGATAGAGAATACAATTTTAAACAACATTCCAGTTTACTTCTATTACCTAATTTGCTGCAATCTTTAGATATCCTATGTTAAAGAAATATCAATGCACATTGGTGAGCCAATCACATGAGTCATCTATGTGCAGTCACCTATCAGAAGCTACTGAGCCTATCTAGATATGCTTTTCAGGAAAGAATATCAAGATAATGAAGTAAATTAGATAATAGATGTGAATTAGAAAGTTGTTTAAAATTGTATTCTCTATCTGAATCATGAAAGAAAAAAAAAATTGGGTTTAATGTCCCTTTAAGTAATATATATATAGAATAGATCCATAAACCAAAACATATTATTACATATGTAGTATAAATCTAAGTATACTTAAAGCATTTTGTAACGTAGATATTCACTCTGCATTTTATGCAGTTGCACCTTATATTGTTGAGAGGCAATATTTAAATAGTATGGGTAAATGTCTCTATATGAGTGCAATAAGATAACATTCCTACACTAGGCCATGCTGATCTGGTTATTGATACATTCAGAGCAGGATTTATCAAAGCAATTCAAACCTCTGGTTAAAAGAAAAAGTTGACCAAATTGCCCACAAAATAAACAGTAGTTTAACATAAAAAATAAAGATGAGCATTTTATTTTTTCTTAAAAAAAACCCTGTACAAAGCAGTTATAAAGGGTTAAAGTAAAAAGCAGAACCTAATGTGCCTTTACATAGGAATTGAGCATTTCTCATGGACTTGGAGATCATTTGAACATCAAGTCCCATGAGAAAACAATGGAAATGGACATTTTATTTTCTCTTTCAACACCCACTGGGAGTGGGATTTCTTCTAAAATGTCTTCTTTACATAGTTTTTTTAAAATCTGTACTTGCGTATTAAAATATTCAGTATAAGTGGGGTTGCAACCAGCAAAAACAGCTATTTCAAATGATAAAATAAAGGTAATGTGGCTATTTTTAAAACAATGTAATACACCCAGCAGGTAAAATGGATAATTGAGAACACATTTAAGGGGAGAAAAGTTGAAATTTGTAATTTATACTACCTTGAAGAGCAACAAAGTAAACAATTAAAACAATATTTAATATCACAACTTATTTACAAAAATATGCAACTTAGAAAAAGAAAAAAAAGAAAAAAGAATCACTGTAGCTTAAGATTTTTTTGTTGTTTATTTATTTAAAAAAATGTCTTCCACTACAATCTTTTTACGTTATTCTAGCTCATTAAAGAAAATGTGGAATTTCAACAAGATGAAATAATTAGCAAACCATTTCTTTGCAGTCCTGCATGATCTTGTCAAAACATGTGTTGGGAAACAAACTAATTTTCTGTATCTGCCACCATTTGCAAACTTTCAGATGCTGTCTGCCTAGTTTAAAAGGCCTCTTGATATAACAGAACCTGACACTGTTTACTTCAGCCTATTATTCCTGTTACATTCACTGAATGCTCCAGTGGAAAAGGAAAATCGAAAGAAGGCTATTCATTTTAATGCCAGCTGCTTTTTTTATTTTCGAAAAAAAAGGAAATCAATTTTAGCTGACGCTCAGTGTGTGCTCAGCAGATCCTGAATGACACACCACAGCCAATATCAACAACAATAGTTTCATTTTTTTTTTCTTTGGCAGAATTCACAAAGCAGCTTATAGAACACTGATGTCCACAATGCATTTTATTTATTCTATGCTGTGATCAATCCTCCTCAGTAGTTGTTCTTTGAAAATATTCTGTGTTGAAAACAAAATAAAATAGATTATTTTACAGTCTAGAAAATGAATCTATTCTTATAAGGCATTTCTGGACATGCAGAAAGTAGTTAATATTCTAGTATTAGTATGTACTATATGAAATATCATAATATGATTTAATTGCATTAAATATTTCTTGGCTTGGTGCAAAATGCATTCTGGTATAGATATGAATATTTTAGCAAAGTCCTAAAAATTTAGATTTATGTATTTTTTTTTCTTATTTTTTTTTTATATAAGGCAAATCTTTATTTATATTCAAACATACATATAAGGATTACATACAGCAATGGTATATGTGTACAGTGAGAGCTTAGCCAGACAAGGCTCAGTTAGTCTATAAGTTCAAGTGTCTTAGAAGCGTTACAGGGTCTCACTTAGTTGGTAGAAAGGGGGCCTAAAGCCCCTGCCATTGCCAGTTCTTGCGGTTGATTTGCCCTTATTTTAACATTTTACAAGCCTTAAATCAGAACAATAAATGTTAAACATTCTTGTTATATACCTTCTCTCTTAAAATAAAAGAGAAAGTAAAAGAAGAAAAAAAAAAAAAAAAAAGGAGGAGGGGAGGGTAACACAGGAGGGTCAATTATGGGTTATAGAAAAAGGGGGGGGGAATTTATGATGGGTGATGCAAACCTATTATGCGGCACTATGTTAACATTTTCACCTAATGGGGTTCCCTTCCCATGCCATTAGCATGAGTTCATGTACGTCAGGTTGTCCTATTTTGAGGTAGTGAAATCTTTCAAGCTGAAGCTGTGAGGAGAGACTAATGACCTCTACTCAGTGAGATTGGGGATTGAGTCAGTTTTCCATTTTTGGGGGATTAAAGATTTGGCCCCATTCAACATGATCATGAGAAGTGCTTTATCGTGTGCGATAGTAAGTCTTGGAAGGTCATGATAGAATAAAGTCATGGGGTTTGAATGGATTGTCGTCTCTAGTTTTTGACTGATCTCATCATATATCTCATTCCATAATCCTCCTATTTTGGGGCAGTCCCACCAAATGTGTATCATGGTACCCGTTTGGTCACACCCCCTCCAGCACCTATCCGTTGAGTTGGGATATATTTTTTTGATTCTTTGAGGGGTCAGATACTACCTGCTCAGGAATTTATATTGTGTTTCTTGAATTTTGGCAGATATTGAGCATTTTTTGGTGGCTTCAAAGATTTTGACGCAATCCTCGGGTTCTAATTCGATCCCTAGTTCATTGTGCCAGCTCAGCAAATACGAGGGAATATTCTTAGAGCCTTCATTTTGAAGCATGTTGAATAGAATTGAAATAAGGTGTTTAGGTGGTTTATCTTGTGTGCATAGGGTTTCAAATGGTGTGAGAGATCTGAGGAGCGAGGGTCTATGCCTATGTGTGGCAATGTAGTGATACAATTGGGCACAGTGGAACCAAGAGGAGATGTCAGAATCCCAGTCCTCAAGTTCTTTTTTGGGTTTTGAGGTTATTTTGGTTCAAGGCATTATATATGGCTAGTTTTTTTAAAGGTAGTTTATTTTTTGTTTTCTTTGCAGGTGTGCAGATGCCTATGGATGGGTTGTTGTGTACCGATACCAAGGTCAAGGTAGGGGTTGTGATGTTGCTCTGTGTTGCAGCAATACCATCCCATGTGGCCAGCATCTCTTTCAATAATGGGTATATTGGTATTTGGGGGTGGACGGAGTCTATGCGGGGTCCACAACAGGGAGCCCATATTATGACATTTAAGGATATCAGAATCCAGTCCTATCCAAGCATTATGAGCCAGGTTTTGGCTCCATTCAATGGCCCATTGTAGCGTTATGGCCTGTCTGTAAAGGTGTAGGTTAGGCAAACCCAGTCCACCCATTGACCTTGGCTTGTATATCGTGTATTTATTGATTCTTGGTTTAATTCCCTGCCATGTATATTTTTCTATTGCATTTTGTATGTGTTGGATATGTGGGGTAGTTGGTGGGATTGGAATCGTTTGTAGCAAGTATAAATCTCTAGGTAGTATGTTCATTTTTACTATGTTAATGCTTTATGTATTTTTTAATTATGAAAAGAAGGATTTTAATTCTTACCACCACCCAATTTAAAGGGACAGTCTAGTCCCAAAAAAACTTTCATGATTCAGATAGGGCATGTAATTTTAAACAATTTTCCAATTTACTTTTATCACCAATTTTTCTTTGTTCTCTTGGTATTCTTAGTTGAAAGCTTAACTTAGGAGGTTCATATGCTAATTTCTTAGACCTTGAAGGCCGCCTCTTAAGAATGCATTTTAACAGGTTTTTCACCACTAGAGGGTGTTTGTTCATGTTTTTCATATAGATAACACTGTGCTCGTGCACGTGAAGTTACCTGGGAGCCATCACTGATTGGATAAACTAGAAGTCTGTCAAAAGAACAAATAAAGGGGCAGTCTGCAGAGGCTTAGATACAATATAATCACAGAGGTAAAAATATATAACTATAACTGTGTTGGTTATGCAAAACTAGGGAATTGGTAAACAAGGGATTATCTATCTTTTAAAATAATAACAATTCTGGTGTAGACTGTACCTTTAAAAGTTTCTATAGGTACATAAACCATTTTTTTGCTAGTGCATTTGTGCAAGCCTGACAGGGACTTAACTAAATATATATATATATATATATATATATATATACACACACACAATCAAAACAGTAGCACACCAGGATTTTCATCAAATGAAAAGGTCACATTTATTGACGTTGCGGGGATATATCTCCCCTTCTTCAGAACATAAAAAAACACACACAAGTGCAGTGCTTAAATAGGCAAACAAATAAATCACAATACCTTATACTTCCTGCATTGACATACAGGTATTCACCTTTTGAATCGGAAGTGTTAATCCACCACTTCCGGTTGGTTCACATTAACTTCATGTGGCTCAATCGAGTATATAGGTGTAGGGGTGTGTCATAATTTGTGCAAACAATATTCATAGTGATTATAATAAAATACATACTAAACAAAATGCAAAATACATATAAAATGAAAAAACATATATTGTCCAAATATTACGTCATATCCAGTTTTCAAACATCGGAGCTAAAAATGCCATCTTTAAAAAGGCTCAAATTATGAGTGTCTAAAAAATTAATATAATTCAACATCACTGCCCAATTAAATATTTACCTCCTAACTGTGATCCCTGTATAACCTGGGTGAGCACTAAAAAAATTACGGCCAGTGACGCCACCCACTCTCTTACATCTAAAGAGATATCCGCCAGACGTTGCGTCACTTCCGGTATTCAATTTGAACCGGAAGTGATCTTAATCACGCAGTGTGTGGCGGAGACCAAACTTGCTCCAAATGTAAAAGTTACCAGTAGATACCAGCATGTGGTAGGTATGGAAAGCATGTCTAAACCTGTATACAGAATGTGATAGCCGAGAACAATGTTAGCCTGGACAAATGAAACATTAATCTGTGTCAAATAATATACAAACTCTCAATCCCATAAGATAGAGTCACAAAAAGAGACAAACAAATAAAGGTTAAAAACAAACATTTGGAAATAAGTGTAATGTCATATGTATACACAAGAGACCATAAATGTACATGACAAAAATGTCCAACTTAGATTGGTACTGCTCAATAAAGGTGAGGAAAAGCAGAATTTTAGAATATGTAGGGACAAAAAAGACAAAGTAGCCTGAGGGTAGATGAGGAGAACCAAGCATGCAGAATGTCATTGGGATGAAAGCCAAAGTAGGTCTAGGGGCCATCATGTGAACCAGTGGATTAACCAAATCCAACTGTACACTTGACATCACACAAGACAGAGTCATGGGCATATCTACGGTCTATAGCCGCAAGATGCCCTGACCTGTCCCCATCCACAACCATGCAGACACCCGGAGATACATATCTACAAACCCGTCCCTTAGGATGAATGGTGTCCAATCGGAACATCCATTCTGCTTCTCTTCTTAATAATGCTTTATTCTTATCTCCACCACGTACAGGTTTCAGAATGTGATCAATCAGGATAACTCTCACTGTAGAGACTGGATGCTTAGCTTCCATCCAATGATGGGCCGCAGGTGGTTCAGACAATCCCCTCTTGACAGCTTGTCTCATGGCCATCCAATGGTTTGCCATTCACTCATGGACGTCTAATGTAACCAGTAAGTCCTGATCATCCAATTTGACTTCCATTAGGAGTCTTAGTAATTCACTTGAATCCAGCAAAAATGCTTTAGTATCTTGGACTACTGGTTGCAATAGAATGTTCACATATTGTGCTACAGATTGAAGCAATGAGTCTCCGGAGGATACTATGGGGCATCCCGGGGTTTTGTGTATGGTTTTATGGATTTTGGGTATCTTGTAAAGGATCGGTATATTTGGATGTTGTGTAATCAGATTCTTTCCCAATGACTCTGTGAGGTAAACCTGATTGACACCAATATCCACCAGTACCTCCAACTGTTTTTTAAAATTTTCAGTTGGATCAAAGGTCAATTTCCGGTAAGTATTGATGTCACTCAATTGTGACATAATATCCTCACGATAATCACAATAGTCAAGTAGGACTATAGTGCCCTCTTTGTCCGCAGGGCAGATGACTATGGTATTATCTCTCTGTAGATTCTTAATGGCTTCAGGCTGTCCTTTTGTAAGATTATCTTTAAATTTAGTCTTGGCAAATCTGCTCAATTCCTGATCCTGTACCATCCTTACAAAGGTTTGTATACTATGTTTTTCTTAAGCCTCTTGTTATTAAGACTGATTGCTTTATACAGGACACTACAGACTTCCTTAATAAACTTAACCAGATAAATGAACTACCTAGAAACACTATTCTAGTTACTATGGATGTGGAATCGTTATACAGCAACATCCCTCATAAGGATGGTATTGAGGCCTGCAGTAAATTTCTCTCATCCCACCAAACAACACACAAATATGATAGTGCAACTATTGCCCAGCTTATAGAATTCATACTCACACACAACTATTTCAGTTTTAACAACAATTACTACCTACAAATGACAGGGACAGCGATGGGCACAAAAATGTCACCCCAATACGCCAATCTTTTCATGGCATACCTAGAATACAGATTCTTATGTACTCAGCCCCACAAACCTTATACATATTATCGTTACATCGATGATATTTTCATAATATGGACAGAAGGAGAAGAAAGCCTCTTAGATTTCCACAAATCATTTAATTCATTTCACCCGTCAATAAACCTTAAAATGGACTTTCAAATCATAGTGTGAACTTCTTGGACTGCACAATAGCTGTCACCAATGGCATCCTTCATTCATCTATATACAGAAAACCGACAGACAGGTACAGCTACCTCCACAATTCCAGCTTCCATCCCAATCACACCAAACAAGGTATCATCTACAGCCAAGCTATCAGATATCACCGCATTTGCTCTGACACAAAAGACAGAGATCAGCACCTGAGTACACTGTCAGAGTCATTTAGGCAAAAGGGCTACAAGGAAAGGACAATATCTAAAAAAATCAAATCTGCCCTAAAAACACCATGGGAAAGACTCCTACAATACAAAGAAAAGGAAAACAAAACAAGAACCCCTCTAGTAGTCACTTACAACCTTACTCTGGAAGGAGTGCGCAAAATTATTAAAGAGCTACAACCACTAATTTCAGAGGACCCCACACTCAAAAAAATATTTCCTGAACCCCCCATACTAGCATTCAAACAACCGCCTAACCTGAGACAGAGATTGGTCCGCAGCAAATTAACCACAGAACAGAAGCTTACACAGAATGGCACTGCACGATGCAACAAATCACTCTGCAAACTGTGTCAACATATATGTGACAACAACACAGCCAGACACAACGCGTCATACAATATTAAAGGATCCTATTCGTGCTCATCTGCTAATGTGGTGTACATGATACAGTGTACAGCGTGTGACAGAGGTTGCTACATTGGAGAAACTGGCCTAAAGCTGCATCTCAGAATGAATCTACACAGACACTCGATCAAAATCCACAAGGAAAATGAATATTGTACCCCTGTTGGTCATCACTTCACCCAGACTGGTCACTCCATCCTTAACCTCAGGATTAAAATTCTTAAAGGGAATTTCAAAGACTCTCATGAACGAAAGACGTTTGAGATGAAAATGATCACACATTTCAATACCAGAAATGAAGGACTTAATGTAGACTCTGGCTTTCTCACACACTACCATAACTTTCTATAATCTCTCATCTTATTGTCCTATATTGGTTTCTTTTTCCTTTTGTTTTTCTTCTCATCTGGCCTATTTACTCTCCTCTGTTTATTTATTCTTTCTGGCTATTCTCAGCTATTTTCTCCTTCAGACACATTCTCTGCTTTTATGACCCCCCTCTCACCCCCCTCCCTCCCTTCCATTTGTTGTATGTGATGTGTATCTATATCAGAATGATCAGTATTGCTTTAGACCTGAGGAAGAGAGGAAAACTCTCGAAAGCTTGTCTTTTAAATATTATGTTAGTCCAATAAAAAAGGTATCACTGCATACTGCAATACTTTGTTTTTTGAGCATCTATCTACTGGACTAACATGGCTACTCCAATCTTCACTATATATATATATATATATATATATATATATATATATATATATATATATATATATATATATATATATATATATATATACAGGGAGTGCAGAACTATTAGGCAAGTTGTATTTTTGAGGATTAATTTTATTATTGAACAACAACCATGTTCTCAATGAACCCAAAAAACTCATTAATATCAAAGTTGAATAGTTTTGGAAGTAGTTTTTAGTTTGTTTTTAGTTATAGCTATTTTAGGGGGATATCTGTGTGTGCAGGTGACTATTACTGTGCATAATTATTAGGCAACTTAACAAAAAACAAATATATACCCATTTCAATTATTTATTTTTACCAGTGAAACCAATATAACATCTCAACATTCACAAATATACATTTCTGACATTCAAAAACAAAACAAAAACAAATCAGTGACCAATATAGCAACCTTTCTTTGCAAGGACACTCAAAAGCCTGCCATCCATGGATTCTGTCAGTGTTTTGATCTGTTCACCATCAACATTGCGTGCAGCAGCAACCACAGCCTCCCAGACACTGTTCAGAGAGGTGTACTGTTTTCCCTCCTTGTAAATCTCACATTTGATGATGGACCACAGGTTCTCAATGCGGTTCAGATCAGGTGAACAAGGAGGCCATGTCATTAGATTTTCTTCTTTTATACCCTTTCTTGCCAGCCACGCTGTGGAGTACTTGGACGCGTGTGATACAGCATTGTCCTGCATGAAAATGATGTTTTTCTTGAAGGATGCAGACTTCTTCCTGTACCACTGCTTGAAGAACGTGTCTTCCAGAAACTGGCAGTAGGACTGGGAGTTGAGCTTGACTCCATCCTCAACCCGAAAAGCCCCCACAAGCTCATCTTTGATGATACCAGCCCAAACCAGTACTCCACCTCCACCTTGCTGGCGTCTGAGTCGGACTGGAGCTCTCTGCCCTTTACCAATCCAGCCACGGGCCCATCCATCTGGCCCATCATCATTTTGGGCACTCCAGTGATGTTGCAGCTCTGAAATATGGCCAAACTGGTGGCAAGTGGCATCTTGGCAGCTGCACGCTTGACTTTTCTCAGTTCATGGGCAGTTATTTTGCGCCTTGGTTTTTCCACACGCTTCTTGCGACCCTGTTGACTATTTTGAATGAAACGCTTGATTGTTCGATGATCACGCTTCAGAAGCTTTGCAATTTTAAGAGTGCTGCATCCCCCTGCAAGATATCTCACTATTTTTGACTTTTCTGAGCCTGTCAAGTCCTTCTTTTCACCCATTTTGCCAAAGGAAAGGAAGTTGCCTAATAATTATGCACACCTGATATAGGGTGTTGATGTCATTAGACCACACCCCTTCTCATTACAGAGATGCACATCACCTAATATGCTTAATTGGTAGTAGGCTTTCGAGCCTATACAGCTTGGAGTAAGACAATATGCATAAAGAGGATGATGTGGTCAAAATACTCATTTGCCTAATAATTCTGCACTCCCTGTATATATATATATTATATATATACTGTATGTATATATATATATATATATATATATATATATATACATATACATATCTCTATATCTATATATATGTGTGTGTTTATATATAGATGATAAATAGATAGATAGATAGATAGATAGATAGATATAAACATTGGAGCCCTTTCCAGTGAAACACCTTGCTATATACCATATCCCTTTTTAGCCCTTTTAAAATATTTTTATCAATATTAAACTGATATTATTTAATAAAAATGTGAATATATGGTTTTAATACTTTATTTTAATATGTTTTTTTAATGCTTTTGTGAAAGTTTTCTATCCCTTCACGTCTCAGGACACGCTACTTCTTCTAGCGCTTTTGGGGCTTTCGCTGGAGCACAACCCATAACATACAACCTGTGATATCCGATCTATTTAGCTCAGTTGTGATATCCATTGAAAGTAATGGGTGTGCTAGAGGAAAATCTAATTTACAATGGACTTGTAATATAAAGTTGTGTGCTAATGTTAACGAGGTCCAGCGATACTGCTTATCAAATCCTGCACTATCATTTGTGTGCCACTTGTAATCTGGCCCAAATTCAGTTAAGCTTTAATATAATTTTTTATTTTCAGTGCTGCGGAATCTGTTGGTGCTCTACAAATACCTGATAATAATAATAATAATAATAATAATAATAATAATAATAATAATAATAATAATTTGGATGTTAATATCACCTAGAGCACCTGTTTAAATTCCTTTAAAATCTCTATTGGGAAAAGTTCTATTTTATTTTATTGCATTATTATTATTATTTTTATTTTTTGCTAAATGTTAAATATTATCTGCCGGAAAAAAAATGAAATGTAATATGCAAATTACTAATTTATAGATGTATAAATATTATGCTGAATAAATACAGCCTAATTTAAACAGACACGACATTCAAAATTTGCTCAAGTGGAAAATCAAAGTAACATAGCATAACATTTTACGTTTCAAATGCCAGATTTCAGAAGTATATTTTATGAAGGATGTTGATCATTCCTCAAAGGAACGAACAGTGTATATATCACGTATTATTGCTATGACAGTGGGTTTAAGACTTGGTGAATAATAGGAAATTATACACTGGATGATTAATATATTGGTTAACACAAGTAATCAACCTATTGATAGATCTGCTTTCTGATTACTAAATGAAGGATTTAATACAAATATTATTTATTTTTTAAATATTATACTAATATACTCTTACTATTATATTACTTTTGCACTATTATTATTATATATTCTATAAAATATATGAAAGAGTTTATGGGCCTCACTTAACAAGCTGTGATAACAGCTGTGAAGCCCTGTGATGAACTCCGGCTACCCCAACTGGGTATCTCTGCCAAAAGGTTCCTTCCTGTACTGGGAACCTGCCTCTATGTAGCGGAGAAAGTGATTTTAGGCAATCCCACCCAAATAACTAGATAGACTAGTATTCAGGTGAAAACACAAAGTACATCTTTATTGGTAAAACACAGTTTTTATACACAATCTCATCAAGATAAGAGCCTTATCATTCCCCCAAATCTCCTTCCAAGGTGTCGTTGGAAAGCCCTCAGTCCCCAGTTGCTACAGTCCAAAAAGCAACATGATCCATGGCTGGGGGATAGAACTATGGGTGAATTAACGTACACCAGGGGAGTGGGGGTTGTAGAGGTGGGTCAGGAACCCCCAGTTCCCAAGGGAGCTCCCTTCCAGCAATCACCCCACCTCCTGCCCTCCCCAAGGGGTACCAATCCCCAAAAGAGTGGAGCTTTGGGACAAGGGGCCTCTGGAGCAACCTGGGGTAAAGGACACCAGGGATGCGGGCCTAGGTGGCCAGATGATAGTTCCAGGGGCCCAGCCAGCTGGAGAGGGACTAGGCAGTCAGTTCACTTTCATGAAGATGTGTAAACCATAAAAGCAAATCAAAGGTCTGGGATCACGGTCACGGTTGCTCCAAAAACCCAAATCGACTGAGAACAAGAGGGGGCTAGGTAGTAGGGGGTGAAGGTTTAACCCTTGCAGCCTGGTATCTGTGACAGCTGCCCCCTTCCAGTTTGCAGAGCCAGCTAGATCCACACACGGGTCAGCCTGGGGCGGTCTGAGGAGCTATGCCACTTCAGTTTGCCAGGAAAGTCCATCAACGTTTCCATTGCTTTTTCCCAGCCTGTACTGTATGTCAAAGTTGAAGGGCTGCAAGGCTAAACTCCACCGCAGCAAATGTCCATTGTCCCCAGAAACTCGGTTGAGCCAGACTAGGGGGTTGTGGTCCGTGATGCCGTGAAGGGCCTTCCATAGAAGTATGGTTGAAGCTTCTTAAGGGCCCACACCAGGGCCAGGCACTCCTTTTCAATCTCCACGTAGCCTACCTCCCTGATGTAGGCTACCGGGTGGTCCTGCCCTTCCTTGTTCACCTGGCTTAGTACTGCTCCCAACCCAAATAATGAGGCATCTGTGTGGGCACAAAAAGGTTTGATTGGGTTAGGAGCGGCCAGGACAGGGGTGGAGATCAATGCAGTCTTAAGGGTCTGGAAAGCAGTTTCAAATTCTGGGGACCACAGGTTAGGTTAGTCAGGGGTATTGAATTCTGACTTGGGGATGGATCCGGGGGCCAAGGGGATCTGCCAGTATCCCTTTGCAGAGGTCTAGGGTGGTCAGGAGTGGCCATGGGTGATCTGGTCTAGTAGGTAATTGACCCGGGGCATAGGGTAGGTGTCAGTCGTGGTTCTGTTATTGAGCCCACAGTAGTCTATGCAGAACCTGGGGGTCCCATCCCGCTTGGGTACCAGCACCACCGGGGAGGCCCAGGGACTGTTGGATAGTTCAATAACACCTAGGTCCAGCATTTCCATAAGATCTTGGTCGCCTGCCCAGGAGTCTCCACTCAGTGTATTGCCGCCATGGTGTACCCAGGGGTAGTCTCGTCTATCCACTAGCATTTGATGGACTTGCTCCTTCTGTCTAGTCCCTAGCCTCTCATCCATTTGTATGTCTGCTATGCCTGGGGGGACCTCATCTCATCCGGGGAACTCCGGCATGGAAACACTCTCGGAGTCCTCCACAGCTGGAGCACAAATGGCAGCCACATCCCTGGCCCTTTCTAGGTATGCCTTCAGCATATTCACATGAAAGGTCCTGCGGACTCGGTCATCTGAACATTTAGCTACCAGATATGTGGTGTGGTTCAGCTGCTCTACCACTCGGTAGGGTTCCTGCCAGGAGGCCTGTAGCTTGTCTGTTTTGACAGGCTTCAAGGCTAGGACCTTCTGCCCCACTGCCAGGGTCTGGTTATGAGCATTCTGGTAGTACCATCACTTCTGTCTGCTTTGAGCGACTTGAAGGTTCCCTCGCATCCTTTCGGTGAGGTCCTTCAGTCGGTACCTGAATTCAATAACGTACTCCACAACGGAGTGTCTCTCCACTTCTGTGGATCCCTCCCAGTGGGCTCTTAAAAGGTCTAGGGATCCCCTTATTTTCCTGCCATACACTAGCTTAAATGGGGAGAATCCTGTGGATTCCTGGGGCACCTCTCTGTATGCAAATAGGAGGTGCGGCAGGTATCTTTCCCAGTCCCTGTGAGAGGCTGAGAATGTCCTAAGCAACTGCTTCAGGGTCCCGTTGAACCTCTCACATAACCCATTAGTCTGGGGGTGATAGGGGGCACTGTGCAGGGGTTTGATCCCTCACAGTTTCCATAACTGCCGGGCGATCTCCGCAGTGAACTGGGTTCCCTGGTCGGAGATCACTTCCTGGGGAAAGCCTACCCTGGTGAATATCCAGAGCATTGCATTTTCCACTGTCTCAGCCTGTGCATCATCCAAAGGGATTACCTCCGGGTATCTAGTGGCGTAATCTACCACTGTGAGTATATATTTCTTCCCTGTGGGGCTGGGTCAGGCCAAGGGACCAATGATATCTACAGCGACCCTGCTGAAGGGTTCATCAATTATGGGGAGGGGGTGTAAGGAGGCTTTGGAATGGTCCCCTGTTTTCCCTACTTTCTGGCACACTTCGCAAGTCTGACAGTATCACTTAATATCAACTGTAATCCCTGGCCAAAAGAATGTCTGGGTTAGTTAGTGATGGGTCCTGGACTTTTCTAGATGTCCTGCTAGGGGGATATTATGCCCTATCCGCAGCAGGTCGTACTGATATTTCTTTGGTACCACCAGCTGGTGCTTGGGCACCGGCCCTTTTCTCCTCTCTGAGATTCTGTACAGGAGCCCTTTCTCCCACTGAAAATGTTCCTCCTCGGGGCCCTGGGGGTTAGTCCCTACTCGGTCATGGTAAGGGCCTAGGGTCGGGTCACTCAGAGTCTCCTGGGCGAAGTCAGAAGGGGACACCCAGGAGATTTGGTCATGGGGTAGGGTAGGAGTCGTGGCAGAATTTCTTACCTGGGTTCCCAGATCAGGTGCGGTGGCTTAGCATCTGGCTTGCTGGTAGGTGGTAACTGTACCAACATCCTTGGGGTTATCCCACACAAAAGCTGAGGCAAGGTGGCCGAGGTCATTTCCCAACAAGACCTCAGCAGGCAGATGGCTCATGACTCTACCTTTCACAGCACAGGAGCCAACACCCAAATCCAGGTGCACTTGTGCTGTGGGGGTCCTTAGTACACCACCCCCAGTCACCAAAATGGCAAGTGACCTCCCTGTGTGGTCTGAGGTGGGGGCCAGGTAGGGTTGGACCAGGGTGACTGTAGCTTCAGTGTCTCTTAGTCCCCGGGCCAACTGCCCATTGACCCAGATGTCCTGGCTATGGTGTCGGCGGTTGTTGCCAGTCACCTGGTCCACCTCATACAGGACCCCGACTTCTTCTTCTGCCCAGTCGGCATAATTGGTAGGGCCCTCTGCATACAGACAGTGGGCAGAAGCTTGATAGATCCTGACAGGAGCTTTTGCCCACTGAGCCGGAGGGGGGTTCCTTGGTGGCTTCACCGGAAAGTCCTTTCTGAAGTGGCCCGCTTGCACCCGTAGCATCTCCAGGTGTACTGGGCCCACCGGGGTGGACAGGTGCTAGCCGTGTCGGTGGCTGTCGAGGAGCCGCTGGAGGGCAGGCAGGGGCTGGAGCAGAGTGAGGCTCTGGTTGTGGCTCAGGGCAAACCTGACGCTGGTCATTCAGGTACTGGTTGGCCAGGATGGCTGCTTGGTCTGCTGTTTTGGGTCGCCGATGGTGGACCCATTCTCTTACCTCTGCTGGAGCATGGTTGTAGAAGTACTCCAGCAGGATGCGCTGTGTGCCTTTGGCCAAGGTGGTCACTTTGCAGCCGGTAAACCAAGACTCCATAGCACGGGTGAATTGGTGTGTCCACTCCATGAAAGGCTGCCCCTCTTGCCACCTCTGTTCTCGGAATTTTTGCTGGTGAGCTTCCGGAGTGAAGCCATATCGGGCAAGGATACGCTCCTTAACTTTGTCATAGTCTTTCCTGTCCCCAGCAGGGACAGTATGGAAGGCCTCCAGGGCTCAGTGAGACACCTTCCCGAACAAGATGGTAACTCTGTCGGCATGGGCTACTACCTGCAGCTCACACTGTGTCTCGAAGACCTGGAGATAGCTGTCTATTTCTTCCACCTCATCCTTGAAGGCACAGAAAGCATCATGAGGCAACATCGATGGCTGGGAAACCTACATTAACTTGAGCTGGGTGGCTTCAGACAATATCTTGTTGATGACCTCCACTGTTGGGGTGGTGTTGTAGAGCGCCAATTGCCACTGGACCTCTCTTTGTACCTCTGACAGGACCGTCTCTACTGTCGATGCCATACTGGGCCACTCACTGCTTTGGTCGCTATAGGACCCACCAGCCAACTCGTTAGCACGATTGTCTCCATCAGTTCCTTAATGATGGCTGCCTTAGACTTATTGCCGGCAATTTTCCCCAAGTCTTTTAGTGTTTCCTTTTGGAACCCAGCATACTGCTCCATCCAAAGAAGTCTTCAGTTGGTGGCTTGGACATTCCAGGTAGATGGAAGTATCCCACCACTGCCAACCAATGCGTCAGACTCCGGCTACCCCGACTGGGTAGCTCCGCCAAAAGACTACATCCTGTACCGGGAACCTGTCTCTCTGTAGTGGAGAAAGTGATTTTAGACAATCCCACCCAAATAACTAGACAGACTAGCATTCAGGTGAAAACACGAAGTACATCTTTAATGGGAATACACACTGTTTTTATACACAATCTCATCAAGATAAGAGCCTTATCAGTCCCCCAAATCTCCTGCCCTTTCTGCCCCTCCAGACAGGCTGGCACTTTCCACAGAGTTCATTGTCCCATAGTGTCCAGCGGTAAAATGATGGTAGTTCCGGGGTGATCACGGGGGAGCAGCAGGATTTCCAGGGTGTCTTTTGAAAACCCTCGATCCCCAGCTGCTATAGTCCAAAAAGCAATCCATGGCTGGGAGCCAGAGTTATGGGTGATTAAACGTACACCGGGAAGGCCACTGAGGAGTGGGGGTTGTAGGGGGGTCCGGAAACCCCAGTTCCCAAAGGAGCTCCCTTCCGGCAATAACCCCACCTCTTGCCCTCCCCAAGGGGTACCAATCCCAAAAGAGTGATGATGTGTAAACCATAAAACAATGCAAATCAAAGGTCTGGGAGATCGCAGTTGCTGTAAAAAAAACAAACAAATCCACTGAGAATAAGAGGGGGCTAGGTAGTAGGGGTGGAGGTTTAACCCTTGCAGCCTGTTATCCATGACAAGCCCTATAATTTCAGGTTCAAGTGAGCGAGCTTAAAATGCTAGTTAAATAGTAGCAGTCTTAAGACCGCTTCTACTTTACCTCTCCACTACCTAAAGTGTGTGTTGAATATCAATCACGTCCAATCAGATCCGATCAGGATAATTGATAGCCCCCTCTTGTGCATGATTGGCCACACTAGAGCAGTGGTGACAATGCAGTAGCAGCTGCTTGTGCATTGTTAAATGTGGATGCATATTGCTGTCTGCTCACTTCAAGGCAGGGCATGCAAGGTTCATGACAGCAAACATCATCTGCCCATCTGCTACTTAACCTCAGCAGAGTTAGATCATCCTGGTCAGGATCAACAGTGGGGATTGACAAGCCCTGCTCTTGTGCAGTTGGTAGTGAGAGAGCAGGAGGAGTGCCTGCACAAATTATTGCTTGAGCAATAATTACTGCAGGCAGTTGATGCTGCCCAATCTCTGTGATGCCGGGAGGATAAGGTTCATGGATGAGAACCTTGTCCATCTGATGTTTTAAAAATGTAGCCTTACAGTGGGTATTGAAAAGAATCACCCCCCTTAAAAATAATCACATGTTGTTGCTTTGCAGCCTGAACTAAATACAGACACATTTTTTGTTTATCCAGTTGTAATTACTCACTGAACTTATAACATCCAAGTGAAAGATATAACACCAACATGTCAGGCAAAAATAGACAATTCAAAAACAGAATCACTAAGTTGGAAAAAGGATCACTCCCTGTGCAATATTTGCCCACTTTTCTTTGCAGAACTGCCCCAGTTCTGTTACATTTGATGATGATCGTTTGTGGACTGCAGTCTTCAAGTCATGCCACAGATATTCAATGGTGCTTAAGTCTGGGCTCTGACTAGGCCATGCAAGGACATTCACCTTTTTTCTCCTTCAACCACCATGTGGTCATTTTTGCTGTGTGCTTTGGGTCATTGTCATGTTGGAAGGTAAACCTTCTTCCCATTGACAACTTTCTGGCAGAGGGCGGCAGATTTTCCTCAAGAATTTGACAGTATTTTTCCCCATCCATTATTCCGTCTATCCTGACCTAGGCATTGATAAAGCCTTTGATATTTTCTTGTATTCATTTCCTGACTTGTGCCTGTCCACAACATTATCTCAGAGATCTTTTGACAGTGCCTTGCCACCCATAGTTGATTGTTTGCTTCAGTTGCACTACCAGGGACTTAGATGCCCCAGGAAAGCTAACAGCTGATCACAGTTGAAGGTCAAATAGCTTTGTGTGTGCCGTTGAGAAGGTGATTAGCTACACCTGACTGAGATTACAAGTAATTTTAGGAGGGCGTGATCATTTTTCAAACTCAGTGATTCTGTTTTTGATTAGTCTTTATTTTACAGAACTAGCCAGCAATAAGTCAAGATTTCAATCCCATAGAGCACCTGTGGAGAGATCTCAAAACAGCAGTTCGGAAAACGAACCCTTCCAATCTTAGAGACCTGGAGCAGTTGGTGAAAGAAGAGTGGTCCAAAATTCTAGTAGAGAGGTGTAAGAACTAATTTAGGGTTACAGGAAGTGATTGATTTCAGTTATTTTTTCAAAGGGGTGTTTACCAAATATTAAATTGAGGGTGCCAATAATTTTGTCCAGTCCATTTTTGGAGTTTTGCATGGAATGTGAAAGAGTTGGCATTTTTTTTCTTCACTTTTTTGTGTCATACCAGTACAAACAAGAGAAATAAACATGAGAATGCCTAAACATTTGTAATTGCAACAAATGCACAATTCTGGGCGAAGTGGTGCATTATGTGACAGAAATGCAGGGGTGCTAATATTTTTGGCCATGACTATATATAAATATAATAAATTTTGATATTGGTTTGTGAAATTCCTGCGAGTGCAATCGTTTTTTACTATATATATATATATATATATATATATATATATATATATATATATATATATATATATATACTGTATATATATATATATATGCAGTATATATACATATATATACATATAAATATATATGAAGGAGATCATTTCTCCGAAAACGTTCCAATAAATTATGATTTTGGCTTGTGAAAGTCCGGTGAGTGCAATCGTTTGTTACTATATTGAATCATATCTTTGTACCCAGGAAGCTGGCATCTGGTGGGTTGATCTGAAGACTGGATTACTATATATATACTGTATATATATATATATATATATATATATATATATATATATAAGATATATATGATTATAAGTATAGATATATAAAGATATATATAGGAATATATGTTTATAAATACATATAACAAGAACATTGGATTGTGAAATATATAGTTAAAACCTTTATTAAATATAAATATTGCATAAATATGTTTTTTTCATTTTTTCATCTACTTAACTGCAAAGGGCTCTATTGCACTTCTGTATATGTCTATATATGTGTTCATATGTATGTATGTATTTTTATTTTTATATATGTCTGTAAATACATATATATATATATATATATATATATATATACACACACATACATACATATCCATCTTTATATATGTACAGTATATGTATGTATCTTAATATTAAAGCCATTTGCCTGGCTTTTTTTTCCTAACACCTGAAACCTCATATCTTTGAGCCTTTATAACTTTTTTGTGCAATATTTTTTAAAAATATTTTTTATTAGAGTGTATGTACATTGTAATGTATTTTTGATGTGTTTTGTGCAACTTTTTTGTTTCGCGAAAGAGTTAACCACAGCTCTGAGGATACGGTAATCATTCTAGTGTAAATTGCAATTGAGCTCAAGGCGCAATCACGTTTACTTTCAACTAGTAATACCAGTGCAAGTTATCCTGCCTGCAAACGATCGCAAAAACCCAATATCACTTGTGTGCAAACATAAGGGCTACACTCGTAATGTGGCCCGGTATTTGCAGTGTTTTGAAAAGACCCAGTTGCAAATACATTTAGATAATTTAGCAGTTTTACAAGTCCTGAAATAGCACAGCCTCTCTGGGTTTTTAGGCTCTAAATCATTATTTATTTGTTCATTCTGATTTATCATTACATGTTTTGGTATTCTAAATCACTGATGAATATTGGCAAAAGTAAGATCTGAATATGTTTATGTCTTTAAATGTTGGTCTTTTGAATACTGACATTAATAGCTTGTTGTCTTTAATACTTACTTAAAAATTAATAGTATGATAAAAAAAATTACAGCTGGGAACAATTCTTTACACTACAATTTCTATGTAGTGTAGTATGCAAATGCTTTGAAGGATTAACATATCCTTTTAAAATGCTTATTCTACATTATTGGTTAATTTAGAAATAGTTTTGATTTAAAATTTTATTTTAAGGAAAACAATTATATTTTTAAAAAGCTTTAGTAAAACTTTTAATGTTTATCAAGTTTCATGTATCAGTATCAGGTAAAAGATTGCAACTTTTAGTTTTAATAGTGAGTATTTACAAGAAACTTATGATGAACATAAAACAACATGGTGATGAACATAAAACAACTGTGAATAATATTTAAAAATTAATGTTGTATAAGTAAGATACTTCAAACAAAATAATTTAAATATAAAACTACAAATGTAAATAAAACATAATCTTCAAATAACTGTTTCTATGTGGGTAAATAAAGTGAACTAAAGGGGTTAGAAGAAAATTTGTGTAATGAAAATGTGAAGAAAAGTGTTAGACAAGCCACTGGAAAATCACTATAATATACATATGATATATTAGTTTACTGTGTTTTTGGATTAGTGATCTTTTGTATCGTAGATTTCCTGGAATATGTGTCAGTTAATGAATTAAATTTAAAATCTTTATAAGGTGGTCAATTTTTTGAGCGTTAACTCATACATGTTTGTGTTTTTAAAGGTCTAGATTACAAGTGGAGCAGAAGAACATTATTAAAGGCTCAAGTTGACAATATTGCCCCTATTCTTGGGTTCATATTACAAGTTAAACGTAAAACATTTTCGATTGAGTTAAAGGGGCCAATTTATCAAGTGTCTGTCTACTTAGCAGGTCATGTCCAACAGACATCGCTGAATGCCGACAGCATACGCTGTAGGCATTTAACAATGCACAAGCAGTTCTGGTGAACCGCTTGTGCAATGCTGCCCCCTGCAGATTCGCAGCAAAATCGGACGCTAGCAGGGGGTGTCAATCAACTTGATCGTATACGATCGGGCGGATTGATGTCCGCTGACTCAGAGGAGGTTTATGAGTTAAGGAGAAGCGGTCTTAAGACTTGTTAAGATTGTTGTGAAAATGAATTTAAAAAGCATGTGGTAAGAGGCAGCCTTCAAGGGTTTAGAAATTAGCATATGAGCCAACCTAGGTTTAGTTTCAACTAAGAATACCAAGATAACAAAGCAAATTTGATGATATAAGTAAATTGGAAAGTTGATTAAAATTACAAGTCCTGTCTGAATAATGAAAGTTTAATTTTGACTAGACTGTCCCTTTAAGACTGAAACAGATTTTGTTCAGTAAGCCTTTTGCCTATGCCTATTGCTTGCATTTATTGCTTCTGTTTCATATGAACTATATATACTTGTAAAGCATGTTTAGCTATAGTTTGTTTAAATGTTTTTCATAATAGGCTGCTCATAATAAGTGATAAAATGTGTTTTAATTGCTATTTGTAATATTTTAAGATTACATTATTATTATTATTATTATTATTATTATTATTATTAAAGCTAATAATTTTCATATGTGATGTTGTCACCTATAGATTGCTGATTTCACCCATAAATTAACAACATTATGCATTTCTCAACAACTAAACATATACTGTATATATATATATATATAATAGCAAAAATGTCAAAAATTCCCTGGTACTTGAGGCAAAATTTGGACAAAACAGGGTTAAGGAAATTTAAAGGGTTACATTTGTGTTATTGTTTTAAATATAGGATTTAAAGTTATTATCATATCCTATACCCAACTGAGCTGGAAGAGCCTGCAGCTGTCTAAAGCTTAATTATGCATGAATGAAAGCCCAGATGCTTAGCCAATAGTGCCTCAGCAGACTACTGTTTCTCTTGTTTGTCTGAATAATAAAAGGATACATCTATATGTTATGGTACTTACCATTTATGTAAGGCAAATTCTATTTGATAATAAAAAATTTTTGTTGGCCAATGCATTCTTTTTTTTTTAAAATTTAATAGCTTTTATTACAAAAAAAAAAAACTACAATGGATTTTAATTCTATATTACTCCAGATGGTTGCATGGTAAAACATAAATAGTTAAGCTAAACCTGGCATCTGTGTTAAAACAAAGAAGGCTTAGAGCCAAGGCTTTATAATAGAATGATGTACTGTCAAGCGATAAGTCAAACACCTGCTAGAAGATATTAATAAAAACACAAACTGTGGTGATGACGATCCTGAACCTTTACAGTGGAAAAGAAAACCCTCTCATTTAATCATATAACGTACTCATTGATGTTTTTTGCAAAAAAAGTAATAATTCATACCCACACCATTTTATTTCAGCTTGTGCATTGTGCCAATAGTGTTAGTAATAAATCAGAAACATTTATGCATTCCTAATCAGGAGCATTATTTGTCATAGATTTCTACAGCTTTAAAAAACATAGTAGCATTGTATGCTTTGGTAGTGTTCCAAAACACCTGCTTCATCATAATTATATACCTTAAAAATCTGTTTAAAAGTGATGATAAACCTTACATGTTTTAAAATCAGGTCTAGAATGTAAGTGATAATTTAGATGGGCTTGAATTGATCACTTCTAATAAAGATGTGCTGTAACTTACTTTTTAATCTAGATGTTAGCACTGCGGAATCTGTTGGCGCTCTACAAATAACCGATAATAATAATAATAATAATAATAATGTGCCAGTCTAATACCACACACTCTGGATGCTCACTTCAAAACTATTTTTTTATGGTGAGCTAACGGTTTGAATTGTCCTACAATTGGCGCTCTAGTTGTACAGCACTTTTTTGTTCCTAATCTTGGATGAAATAAATAAATCAAGAGCAGCACAAGCTGAGTCAAAGAGAATATTTGGATAACACATAGTGCTCACTCTGCTCCATACACTGTATTTACAAATTTGAATAAAATCTATTCACTCCACACTTAAAACTAACACACTTCAGCTCCTAGTTTCTAACTCACATGAATGCCACCAACATGACAAGCTTTGTCCACACACTTGAAATGGGTTAGATTAAGAGTGGAGCACTAAGTGTAGCGTGCAAGCAGTAAGGGGTATATTGCTACTCTTTTGAGTTGAAAGTAAACGCATTCACTGGAGTGCAATCAAATTTATCGCACATTGGGTTAGCATGACTCCAGAGCTCTGGTTAACAGTTTTGCAAGGCAAAAAAGTTGTACAAAACATATAAAAAATACATTTAAGGGGGCTGAGCCTGGCCAAGCAGGGAAATGGCCGCAAAGTAAAAAAGGCTCTTAAGCTCTACTCCTTCCTTTGGGGTCTTAACACAACAATCCCGGTCAGATCTGTCACCGAATGACATAACAGACAGGAGCACAACAAGCAGATACTTCACAGCGCATATCAGCCCCACTTGGGATCCTCACACAGAGGAATAACAGCAGAGGAGAAGAACGGTAATCTGGCCAGCAATAATCTTCAGTAAATAATGATCCAGATCTCCTGGCTGTGGAAATAAATCAAAGAGCTCATCGGAAGATCTCTCATACACCGGCAGGCAAGTTGTTGAACGGGTTGTTGGGTTTTCTGCTTAGGGCCTCAGGCATACCCACGTGGGCAGTTGACACAGACTGAGCTTATTTAAACTACATGCAGCAAAGGGGACATAAAGGACTCAGCATCTATGGTGGCTGCTACTTTTTGCGGCTTAATATATTTACAGCAGCTGCAGCCTTTTATACCTGCTGGTACACAGAAAGGGGATATCAATGGGCAGAGTTCAACAGCTTTAAACAGTGACTTCACTTATTTAGCACAACACGTAACCACTTATACGGAGTGGGGGACGTGCAGAACTTGTTACTTGTTGACCTGTGCGGGCTGCGGGAAATCCCTATGAGGCTTGCTGGCGAGTGGAGTCACACTAACTGACACACCCCCGCCCCTTTTTCCCTCTGGGCCTACATACTTTACCACCAAGGATTCACAAACCAGCTTTTGTATCCTCACTAATACAATATTGGTGCAATTCAGGAGTGTCCACTCACAGTTTACTATACTTTCTGCTGAATATTTTGTAATGCCCTGCAAAAAGGGAGCTAAGATGGATAAACCCCTTAAAACCACCACTTTAAATCAATATTTAAAGGTAGCAGACTCGCAACCAGAACCTCTGCTAGACTCACATAGGGGGCAAGCACGCAACTCCATTACTGATGGAGACTCCCCTCTTACTAAAAATGACCTAAAGTCCTTATCATCCAAAGAGGATATCAAAGAAGTCTTAAAAGAGGTCAGGGGCCTATTTGGCGAACTACGTAAGGACATCACACAGGTTAAACAAAGAATGTCTAATCTGGAAGGTACATGACTAACTCTGTGTGATGAGGTACATCAATCATCCAAACAGCTTCACAACCATGAAGAGACCATAGGCTTCTTGCTGGACAAAGTCAAAGACCTCGACAATCGAAATAGAAGAAATAACCTCCGGATCAGGGGTATACCGGAATCTATCATCCCATCTGCTCTGCAGGGATGCCTACAGGACTTGTTTAGGTCAATTAAAGGTATGCCAATGGCCCCAGAAGTAATTCTTGAAAGAGCCCATCGGGCACTGAGGCCAAAACCCCCTGCAAAGGCACCCCCTGCGGGATGTTATAGTGCGCTTCCTGAATTTCCTGGATAAGGAAGAAGTGTTGAGAAATACCAGAGCTAAATCCCCTGTAACGCACGCGGGGGCCCCTTTACAGATCTTCTCGGATATAAGCCCTGCCACCCTTCAAAAAAGGCAAGACCTCCGCTTTATCACAGATGCTCTCTGGGCAGCTGGAATTCAGTACCGCTGGGGTTTCCCAGTAAGCATTATTACTTCTAAAAATGGAGAAACCATCTCATACCGCTCCCCAGAGGACCTGTGTGAGGTATTGTATGTATACACCTAGGCTAAAAAAATGTTGACTCTCCCCATTCAGGTTACACCTTAAAGATGTCTCCCACAAAAGACTCTAATGTATGCTCTTTAATTAAATTTGTATGCTACGTTGTATTTTGTTTTCATCTTCTACTGTGGCAACACTTACATACCGTCCTGGATCCCCGGTTATGGGGAAGTCATAGACGAGGCAGTTTCCTTCCGTGCCTTGTGGCCTAATACTCTAGACCCATATCTTATCCCTGGACATTCAGGGAATATGGCATATATTCCAATTTCCATCTTAATGTATCCAAATCAGAAATTTTAAATGTCACTCTACCCCAAGGTAGCTTAGTTTCCCTGAGGGCCTCCAGCTCTCTAGTTATCTAACCTTCCAAAATGAAATACCTCGGCATATTTCTTACTGCAGACCCCCAGCACCTATTTCAAACCAACTATAAGCCCTTAAAAGATAATTTAACCAATGATTTGTCTAGTTGGAGCAATACACATATCTCTTGGATAGGCAGAACACAGGTTGTCAAAATGAATATCCTCCCAAGGATTCTTTACTTATTCCAGACTCTCCCTATCCCTCTTCCCAGATACTACATGTCCGGTCTCCAAAACATCATAGGCCAATGCATATGGCAAAAGACCAGGCCCCATATCACTAGGGCCACTATGTACCTTCCCAGGCTTGGAGGGGGACTGGGGGTCCCTAATGTTGAGCTCTACAGACAAGCTGCAATTTTACAACACCTAGTAGAATGGTGCCACAACTCATTAGACAAGGAATGGGTTCAACTGGACAGATCAATACTACAGATAGACAACATGGGCACCCTGGCGTGGACACTTCCAAGGGCGAGACCTACAAAAATCACCCACTATCCCCTCTGGACAGAATTCTTTGTAGTCTGGGACAGGATCCTAAAAACATCCTCCCATGTGTCCACCCAATATGCCCCTATGACTCCTTATAGATCGAACTTAGAAGTGATCCCTCGCGCCTTTCCCCAACTGCATAACTCCTCCCCACATATTAAGACACTGATCGTGAAAAACATCCTAAAAGGGACCAAACTTCTACCAAAAGAAGATATGGAGGAAAGAAGTGGAATGTCCCTCTCATCCTGGCTTGACTACACAAGTCTGGCCTATTATATACAAACACACAAAAATAGAGATGACCTCTAATCCACTCATGGTATTTGAAAACCTATGCGCACAGCACACACAACCCAGACATACCATCTCAAAAATCTACACTATACTCTCAACCAACGGCGGTATGACATATTCGTCATTTACACATCGATGGGAGGCAGACCTTGGTAGACAAATTGACCCTCAGGAATGGGTTAGAGCCCTTAAGCAACTGAAGGAGGCTACTGTCTCCTCTAGTGTTATGGAAATGAACTATAAACTAATGGCCAGATGGTACTTAACCCCCGCTAGAATATGCCATATCTATGGGAGGGGAGGTGGGAGATGTTGGCGGGGATGCGGTGAAGAAGCAGATATGCTACATATCTAGTGGTCATGCGAGAACTTGGGCTCTTTGTGGTCTGACGTGATCACAGAAATAAATGAAAAATTAGGGATACAAACCCCAAATGACCCATGTTTTCTTGGGTCTACCCAGGGCGAGGAGCAAACCCAAAAGGTCTCTGCTATACCTTATGTTAAATAGCATTAAATCTCTCATCCCGAGGAAATGGAAATCCAGGGCTGTCCCCTCTCTGGCAGAGTGGAGGGCTCAGGTTTCCTCGCTGTTACAAATTGAAGGATATCACTGCATGAAAAATGGGAATGTAGACATCCATGAAGCTATGCTGGAGCAAATGGGTAAAACTTGATTCCAGTGGTCAGGTGGCTTGTATCTGATCCTTACTATCTTTCCACCCCACAAATATGTAAAACTCGATTCCCGTGGCCAGGGGGCTTATTTCTGCCCCTTACTGTTTTCCCTCCCCCCCCCCCTTTTTTTTCCCGTCTTACTTCCCCTCTTCTTGAATTCCTTCCTCTGCTCCTCCATTTCTCTGTATATTCCTTCCTTAGACTTACCATAAAACATATTTGCACACAACCTCTGATACTTGTTGATGAGACTTTATTGTTGTTTAAAGTCCCCTGTTGGGTCTTCCATTTTAACATTAGTTTTTACAGTTTCTTCTTCATGATAGGACAATAAATTAAAAATGAGCAACAACCTACACCCATGGGTCTATTGAATAGATTACCCTGTGCTCTCTTTCAGGGAGTTATAATCTTCCATATTTTACCACATTAGATTCAACCCATGTTAAAATTGTTTTCATTGAGACTATGGCATCTATTTATCAAGCCGTCAACTTACTTGCATTTGACGGCACCAATACGCTCGCCTAAGATCGCCTAACATTGCTGTCAAAAAGCCGCGCACTAAGTACGGTGCGATGAGCAGCGGACTGTTATTAACTAACAGTTATCTATCTAGCTGCTCTTCAGCTTTTTTACAGCTTTCTTTTTACCCTGTCACTAAACACCCACACTATGCTAAACTGTTTACCCCCTATACCGCCCCTCCCAGACCCCGCCGCAACTCTAATAAATGTATTAACCCCTAAACCGCATCTCTCGGAGCCCGCCGCAACTAAATAAAGTGTTTAACCCCTAAACTGATGCTTCCGGAGCCCGCCGCAACTAAATACAATTATTAACCCCTAAACCGCCGCTCCCGGAGACCGCCGCAACTAAATACAATTATTAACCCCTAAACTGCCGCTCCCGGAGCCCGCCACAACTAAATACAAGTATAAACCCCTAAACCGCCACAACGAAATACAATTATTAACCCCTAGACCACCGCTCCCGGAGCCCACTGCCACATACATTATATTTATTAACCCCTAATCTGCCCCCCCTACACCACCGTCACCTACCTACATTTATTAACCCCTAATCTGCAACCCCCAACGTCGCCACCACTATATTTAGCGCTGCGGAATCTGTTGGCGCTCTACAAATAACCGATAATAATAATATTAAATTTATTAACCACTAAACCTAAGTCTAACCCTAACCCTAACACCCCCTAACAAATATGATTTAAATAAATCTAAATAAATATTACTATCATTAAATAAATTATTCCTATTTAAAACTAAATACTTACCTATAAAATAAACCCTAAGATAGCTACCATATAACTAATAGTTATATTATAGCTAGCTTAGGGTTTATTTAAATTTTACAGGCAACTTTGTATTTATTTTAACTAGGTACAATAGTTATTAAATAGTTATTAACTATTTAATAACTTCCTAGTTAAAATAAAGACAAATATACCTGTAAAATAAAACATAACCTAAGTTACAATTACACCTCATTACACTATAATTAAATTAATTCCCTAAACTAAATACAATTAAATACAATTAAAAAAAATTATCTAAAGTATCAAAAAAACAAACACTAAATTACAGAAAATAATAAAACAATTACAAGATTTTTAAACTAATTACACCTAATCTAATCCCCCTAACAAAATAAAAAAGGCCCCCCAAAATAAAAAAGCCCTACCCTACACTAAATTACAAATATTCCTTAAAAGGGCCTTTTGCGGGGCATTGCCACAAAGTAATCAGCTCTTTTACCTGTAAAAAAAAATACAACCCCCCAACATTAAAACCCACCACCCACACAACTAACCCTACTCTTAAACCCACCCAATCCCCCCTTAAAAAAACCTAACACTAACCCCTTGAAGATCACCCTACCTTGAGAAATATTCACCCAACCGGGCCGAAATCCTCCATGAAGCCGACAGAAGTGGTCCTCCAGACTTGCAGAAGTGGTCCTCCAGATGGGCAGAAGTGGTGCTCCAGATGGGCCGAAGTCTTCATCCAGGCGGCATCTTCTATCTTCATCCATCGGGTGCAGAGCGGCTCCATCTTCAAGACATCTGACGAGCAGCATCCTCTTCTTTCAACGTCTTCTTGCTGAATGAATGTTCCTTTAAATGACATCATCCAAGATGGCGTCCCTTGAATTCCGATTCGCTGATAAAATTCTATCAGCCAATCAGAATTAAGGTAGGAAAAACCTATTGGCTGATGCAATCAGCCAATAAGATTGAAGTTTAATCCTATTGGCTGATCCAATCAGCCAGTAGGATTGAGCTTGCATTCTATTTGCTGATTGGAAAAGCCAATAGGATTGAACTTCAATCCTATTGGCTGATTGCATCAGCCAATAGGATTTTCCCTACCTTAATTCCGATTGGCTGATAGAATTCTATCAGCCAATCGGAATTCAAGGGACACCATCTTGGATGACGTCATTTAAATGAACATTTATTCAGCAAGAAGACTTTGAAAGAAGAGGATGCTCCATGTCGGATGTCTTGAAGATGGAGCCGCTCCGCGCCTGATGGATGAAGATAGAAGATGCTACCTGGATGAAGACCTCTGCCCGTCTGGAGGACTACTTCTGCCCGTCTGGAGGACCACTTCTTCCGGCTTCGTGGAGGACTTCAGCCCGGTTGGGTGAAGACTTCTCAAGGTAGGGTGATCTTCAAGGGGTTAGTGTTTTTAAGGGGGGATTGGGTGGGTTTTAGAGTAGGGTTGGTTGTGTGGGTGGGGGGTTTTAATGTTGGGGGGTTGTAATTTTTCTTTACAGGTAAAAGAGCTGAGTACTTTGGGGCAATGCCCCGCAAAAGGCCCTTTTAAGGGCTATTTGTAATTTAGTGTAGGGCTTTTTTATTTTGGGGGGCCTTTTTATTTTGTTAGGGGGATTAGATTAGGTGTAATTAGTTTAAAAATCTTGTAATTATTTTATTATTTTCTGTAATTTAATGGGGGGTTTTTTGTACTTTAGATAAAAAATTGTAATTGTATTTTATTGTATTTAGTTTAGGGAATTAATTTAATTATAGTGTAGTGTTAGGTGTAATTGTAACTTAGGTTAGGTTTTATTTTACAGGTATATTTGTCTTTATTTTAACTAGGAAGTTATTAAATAGTTAATAACTATTTAATAACTATTGTACCTAGTTATAATAAATACAAAGTTGCCTGTAAAATAAAAATAAACCATTAGCTAGCTACAATGTAACTATTAGTTATATGGTAGCTAGCTTAGGGTTTATTTTACAGGTAAGTATTAGGTTTTAAATAATTTATTTAATGATAGTAATATTTATTTAGATTTATTTAAATTATATTTAAGTTAGGGGGTGTTAGGGTTAGGGTTAGACTTAAGTTTAGTGGTTAATAAATTTAATATATTGTCAACGACATTGGGGGCGGCAGATTAGGGGTTAATAAATGTAGGTAGTTGGCGGCGGTGTAGGGGGGGCAGATTAGGGGTTAATAAATATAATGTAGGTGGCGGCAGTGTAGGGGGTGGAAGATTAGGGGTTAATAAGCATAATGTAGGTGGCGGTGGGCTCCGGGAGTGGTGGTTTAGGGGTTAATAAGTTTATTTAGTTGCGGCGGGGTCCGGGAGCGGCAGGATAGGGGTTGATAACTTTTATTTAGGTGGCAGCTGTGTCGGGATGGCAGATTAGGAGTTAATAAGTGTAAAGTAGGTGGCAGCAGTGTAGGGGGGGCAGATTAGGGGTGTTTAGACTCGGGGTACATGTTAGGGTGTTAGGTGTAAACATTCCTATAGGAATAAATGGAATATCGGGCAGCAGCGAACATAAGCTTGAAAACCAGGTATGCTGGGCCAGAATAGTGGTGAGCGTACCTGGTAAATATTTGATAACTTACAAAAGTAGTCAGATTGTGCCGAACTTGCTTTCGGAACATCTATAGTGACGTAAGCATCGATCTGTGTTGGACGGAGTCCGGCGGATCGTATGTTACGTCACCAAATTCTTCTTTTGCCATTTTTTTAAAAAAGAAAAACAGCACACCTTCTCTGCTTGTAGTGGGGCACAGAATAAAGGACTTGCCAGGTCCCAGTCAATCCAAGTATAAAGAATATTCCAGCCTCCAATTTCTTTAAAAGACCTTTATTTCATATAGGGTCCTGAGTAGAAATTACAATGTTTCAAGCCTAAACAGGCTCCTAATCATGTATAATTGAATACACACAGGTACATGTCTTTATAAACCCTTACCTGTTTATTCAACATCCTGTGTTAAGCTAATTGCACAACAGTGCCATCTTGTGGATATAAAATTCAATGCAGCACAAAGTTATCACAGGATGTGCACAAACATACAACAAAACATTAACTTAAAAAAACACATATATCTATGTGCAAAATTTAAAAGAGGTACATAACACAACTTTTTAGAAAAAATGTGTGGTTCAACTCATGTTTTCTTACATATTATTCAAAATATATACATAATTCTTTTCTCAATAATTATTCAGAAAAAAAGACTCCAATCAAAATCCTTGTTCATGCCTTTTGGTCTCATTGATTCCAATTTATATACCCAAAACATTTCCCTCATCTTCAACAAATGTTCTCTATCTCCACCCCTTCTAGGCCTATCTACCTGTTCTAATATTTGAAACCTAAGTTGGCTGATATTATGACCCATAGAGAGGAAGTGAGAGGATACTGGAGCTTCTTTATTTTTACATCTAATGTTGGATTTATGCTCAGTTATACTCTCCCTTACCTCTCTACAGGTCTCGCCAATATAAATTTGGCCACATGGGCATTTGATAAGGTAGATACAGTATGTAGCTCTACAAGTTATATATTTGTTAATTTTAAATCTCTTCCCAGTGGTGGGATAATAAAAACTATCTCCCTTGATCATGGAACTGCAGTTGCTACAATTCAGGCATGGGTAGCAACCTAGTTTCTTAGGCCCAATAGTTCTCTGGCTTTCTTGTTTATGGCTACCAATGTCTGAATGCACCAACATATCTCTAATGCTCCTGTTCTTTTTATAAGCCACCATTGGGTTTTCTCTGAATTCAATAATTTATGGGTGGCACTCTCTTATTATACGTCAATTCTTCTTTAGAATACCAGTGACTTTGTTGCTCAACCTATTAAATTGTGTAACAAAAATCATACGATTAGTTTTTGGTTGCTTACTTATATTATCTGTTCCCTCCAAAATCATATCCAATTGTTTAGAAACAAGCAGAGGAGGATAATTTCTATCTATGAACTTACTGGCCATCTGCTGCAGTCTATATTTACATTGGTCCTGATCTGTTACTATTCTTTTAACTCAAGTAAATTGACTCTTAGGGATTGATTGAAAAATGTTTTCTGGATGACAACTCCCATATTTTAACAAATTATTCCTATCTGTACTCTTAACATAGAGGTCTGTATGTAAGAACCCTCCCTTGTTATACACAAACGTATCCAAATATTCAACTCCTACTTCATTCATGTTCAATGTAAATTTAAGTCCCATAACTGAGTCATTAAGATCTTGTACAAATGACAAGAGGCTACATACGCCAACATTTTCATGAATAATTTTGAGGAATATTTTGTATATTCCCATTCATTATTCCAACGATATGGCGCCTCCTGGTGGAGATATATTGATGATGTGTTTGGCGTGTGGGGGGGCGACGTTGGTAGCCTCTTGAGGTCTCAGGTGTTAGAATAAAGGCTTGCAAAGGGCTTTAACATAGAGATACATAGATACCCATGTCTAAATGTGTATGTATGTATATATATATATATATATATGTGGACAGATGTATTTATATGTTTTACTGTATATTTACTGTACAGATTTAACATTTCAATGTTTTTCATTTACAGGATAATGTACTTTTGTTTGTAAAAATAAATATATATATATATATATATATATATATATACACCTGTGAATCTATTCCGATAGATATATAGGTATAGATATGTATTTTACATGAACAGTATCATATATATATATATATATATATATATATATATATATATATATATATATATATATAAATAAATATACAGTATATATATATATATATATATATATATATAATTAAAAAACATAACTCATTGTGTAGTTCATTAACAAATCTAGACAGGCCAGAAGGCTTGTTTTTCCCACAGAAAACCTCTGAATTACATTGTTTCCAATGCAGCAAATGATTCTGGGTAAGGTATGCAAATTAGGTTCAAAATGATACACCTTTTTACTTCAAGTCTGCTTTTCAGCAGATTCCCTTTACACTAAATCATCGCTGTTCACACAGACTGTTTCGTGGTTTTTGTCACTCATCAGCTGGGAGAAGGTTTGAATCACTGCTGAGTGAAGTTGATTTCAGGGCAAAATACAACAACATTTAAAATTAGGGCGAGGTAAAAGGTGAGTTTAAAATCCTTTTACCTCCCCCTAATTTTAAATGTTGTTGTATTTTGACCCAAAATCAACTTCACCCAGCAGTGATTCAAACCTTCTCCCAGCTGATGAGTGCCAAAAACCACGAAACAGTCTGTCCTGGGATGGTTATGAATCACTGCACTAACCCTAGCTAAGCTTATAAACTGTGTGAACAGCAGAGCTTTGGCATAAAGGGAATCGGCTGAAAAGCAGACTTGAAGTAAAAAGGTGTGTCATTGTGAACCTAATTTGCATATCTTACCCAGAATCCTTTGCTGCATTGGAAACAATGTGATTCAGAGGTTTTCTGTGGGAAAAACAAGCCTTCTGGCTTGTCTAGATTTGTTAATGAACTACACAATTAGTTATTTTTTCAATATTTTGTGCGTAGTGGAGGATTTTAAACTCACATTTTACCTCCCCCTAATTTAAATGTTGTTTTATATATATATATATCTTAAACATTGTGTTTAGGGATTTAGATTTTAAAGTGATTGGATTAGAGCATATGAAAACGTAGTAAACTTAAAACACATTATTGAAATATTACATATAAAATATTTTAAAAAATTATTAAACAAACTGTAAAATATATAGATTATTAATTTTTATTATTTTTAAAAATATTTTATATGTAATATTTCAGTAGTGAAATTAAGTGTATTGGATTAACAGAAAATGTGCAATATGCATCAAAACAAAATTAGACAGGTGCATAAATTTGGGCACCGTTGTCATTTTCTTGATTTGAATACCTGTAACTACCTAGCACTGATTAATTGGAACACACAATTGGTTTGGTGAGCCCATTAAGCCTTAAACTTCATAGACAGGTGCAGCCAATCATGAGAAAAGGTATTTAATGTGGCCAATTGCAAGTTGATGTTCTCTTTGACTTTCCTCTGAAGAGTGGCAACATGGGGGCCTCAAAAGAACTCTAAAATGACCTGAAAACAAAGATTGTTTAACATTATGGTTTAGGGGAAGGCTACAAAAAGCTATTGCAGAGATTTAAGCTGTCAGTGTCTACTGTGAGGAACATAGTGAGGAAATAAAAGACCACAGGCACAGTTCTTGTTAAGGCCAGAAGTGGCAGGCCATATAAAATTTCAGAGAAGCAAAGGCAAAGGATGGTGAGTGGTCAAAAACAGCCCACAGTCCACCACCAAACACCTACAACATCATCTTGCTGCAGATGGTGCCACTGTGCATCGTTCAACAATTCAATGCACTTTGCACAAGAAGCTGTATGGGAGAGTGATGTGGAAGAAGCCTTTTCTGCACACACACCACAAACAGAGTCGCTTGATGTATGCAAATGCACATTTGGACAAGCCAGCTTCATTTTGGAAGAAGGTGCTGTGGACTGATGAAACAAAGATTGAGTTATTTGGTCATAACAAGGGGCGTTATGCATGGCAGCAAAAGAACACAGCGTTCCAAGACAAACACTTGCTACCCACAGTAAAATTTGGTGGATGTTCCATCAGATACTTGAGAATAATGTTGAGGAATCAGTCACAAAGTTGAAGTTACGCCGGGGCTGGATATTTCAACAAGACAACAACCCTAAAACACTGCTCAAAATCTACTCTGCAGAGGAACAAGTACAATGTTCTGGAATGGCCATCCCAGTCCCTAGACCTAAATATCATTGAAAATCTGTGGGGTGATTTGAAGTGGGCTGTCCATGCTCGGCAACCATCAAACCTAACTGAACTGGAGATGTTTTGCAAGTAGGAATGGTCCATAATACCTTCACCCAGAATCAAGACACTTATTACAGGCTATAGGAAGCGTCAAGAGGCTGTTATTTATGCTAAAGGAAGCTCTACTAAATATTGATGAAATATTTCTGTTGGGGTGCCCAAATTTTTGCACCTGTCTAATTTTGTTTTGAAGCATATTGCACATTTTCAGTTAATCCAATAAACCTAATTTCACTACTGAAATATTACTGTGTCCTTCAGTTATTTGCCAGATCAAAATGAAATTGCTGATCCAAACACCCAATTATTTATAAATGAAAATCATGGAAATTGTCAGGGGTGCCTAAATTTTGCATACAAATATATATATATATATATATATATATATATATATATATATATGTTTTTAAGAATAAATAAAACATATTATGGTATGTGAAGAACATTGGAATGTGAAATATTAATATTTCATGTTGGATTTAGCACTCTTAAATATATGGGGTGAGGTTAGTACGTGGGTATTTTTATGTTTTCACGCTCCATTGTCTTCTATGTGAGAAAAAGTTAATGTGCTCACAATATTTTTTTTTGCAAAACGTTTTGTATCCAACTCATAATACTAACTCAACCTGATGCATGCAAAATGACTCTGTCTAGTGAAATTAACGCATGAACAGGAATTTATTTATATAGCACTGGTTAATTCTAGCATAGGATTTACCATCACTTTAATGTTGTAGCAGTGGCTTCTACATGCACTCAACTCCCACAGATCTGGGGAGTAAGCAAGCATATCAGTAAGATGGGGCTCAGCTGCTCCTGCTGCCTTTCACCCAGCATATCATATAAAAAACTAACTAAAGTATAAAATCTCCCTTACCTGTCTAACACGCCTCCCAAAAATAGCCCGACACGTATACCCCTATATCCGCTATCCCCCCTCTCACTCCTAATAATAAATGTATTAACCCCTAGATCGACAACCCCCCACAATGCAATAAACCTAATTATTAACCCTTAAACTGCCATAGCCCACACCGCAATAAACCTATCCTAGTATTAACCACTAAACCACCGCTCCCGGAGCCCACCACCACCTACATTATATGTATTAACCCCTAAACCGCCGCTCCCGGACCCCGCCGCCACAAAATAAAGTGTTTAACCACTAAACTGCTGCTCCCGGACCCCGCCGCCACTAAATAAAGTGTTTAACCCCTAAACCGCCACTCCCGGACCCCGCCGCCACCTACATTAAATTTATTACCCCCTAATCTGACCCCCCTACACCGCCGACACCTACATTAAATATATTAACACCTAATCTGACCCCCCTACATCGCCACCACCTACATTAAATATATTAACACCTAATCTGACCCTCCTACACCGCCGCCACCTACATTAAATGTATTAACACCTAATCTGACCCCCCTACACTGCCGCCACCTACATTAAATGTATTAACACCTAAGCTGACCCCCCTACACCGCCACCACCTACATTAAATGTATTAACACCTAATCTGACCCCCCTACACTGCAGCCACCTACATTAAATGTATTAACACCTAATCTGACCCCCCTACACTGCCGCCACCTACATTAAATGTATTAACCCTTAAACCTAAGTCTAACCCTAACACCCCCTAACTTAATTATTATTTAAATAGATATAAATAATATTAATATTATTAACTAAATAATTCCTATTTAAAATGAAATACTTACCTGTAAAATTTACCCTAAAATAGCTACAATATAATTAATAATTACATTGTAGCTATTTTAGGATTTATATTTATTTTACAGGTAACTTTGTATTTATTTTAACTAGGTACAATAGCTATTAAATAGTTAATAAGTACTTAATAGCTACCTAGTTAAAATAATTACAAAATTACCTGTAAAATAAATCCTAACCTAAGTTACAAATACGCCTAACACTACACTATCAATAAATTAATTAAATAAATTAACTACAATTATCTAATATAAAATACGATTAAATAAACTAAAGTATGTTACAAAAAAAAAACAAACACTAAATTACGAAAAATAAAAAAATATTACAAGAAGTTTAACCCTTTCGTGACAGGGTTAAAGTGTCTACATCGGAACACCTGTTCCGATGTAGACAAATTGAAACTACGCGATCGTGCATACGATCGCGAGATTTCAATTATTGGATCGCACCTGGGGGGCGTCCCTACAACCCTAGGAACGCCCTCCAGACCGCGATCAAGTCCTTGAAGCGCAGAAGGCTTCAGGACAGCCGCTTGTTATGACGTTCTATTCCGTCATAACGGCTTTAAAGCCCAGTGTAAATATGACGGAATAGAACGGCATAACGGCGTTAAAAGGTTAATCTAATTACACCTACAGTGGGGTAAAAAAGTATTTAGTCAGCAACCAATTGTGCAAGTTCTCCCCCTTAAGAATATGAGAGAGGCCTGTAATTTTCATCATAGGCATACCTCAACTATGAGAGACAAAATGTGGAAACAAATCCAGACAATCACATTGTCTGATTTGGAAATAATTTATTTGCAAATTATGGTGGAAAATAAGTATTTGGTCAATATCAAAAGTTCATCTCAATACTTTGTTATATATACTTTGTTTGCAATGACAGTGGTCAAACGTTTTCTGTAAGTCTTCACAAGGTTGTCACACACTGTTGCTGGTATGTTGGCCCATTCCTGCATGCAGATCTCCTCTAGAACAGTGATGTTTTGTGGCTGTCGCTGGGCAACACGGACTTTCAACTCCCTCCAAAGGTTTTCTATGGGGTTGAGATCTGGAGACTGGCTAGGCCACTCCAAGACCTTGAAATGCTTCTTACAAAGCCACTCCTTCATTGCCTGGGCGGTGTGTTTGGGATCATTGTCATACTGAAAGACCCAACCACGTTTCATATTCAATGCCCTTGCTGATAGAAGGAGATTTGTACTCAAAATCTCACGATACATGGCATTAAATGTATTAACACCTAATCTGACCCCCCTACACTGCAGCCACCTACATTAAATTTATTACCCCCTAAACCTAAGTCTAACCCTAACACCCTCTAACTTAATTATTATTTAAATAAATATAAATAATATTAATATTATTAACTAAATAATTCCTATTAGACAATGTGATTGTCTGGATTTGTTTCCACATTTTGTCTCTCATAGTTGAGCTATATGCCCCACTGTAATCTAAGCCCCCTAATAAAAAAAAGCCCCCCAAAATAATAAAATTTCCCTACCCTAAACTAAATTGCAAATAGCCCTTAAAAGGGCCTTTTGCGGGGCATTGCCCCAAAGTTACCAGCTCTTTTACCAGCCCTTAAAAGGGCTTTTTGCGGGGCATTGCCCAAAAGTAATCAGCTCTTTTACCTGTAAAAAAAAGCAATACAATACCCCCCAACATTACAACACACCACCCACACACCCCTACTCTAAAATCCACCCGATCCCCCATTAAATAAACCTAACACTACCCCCTTGAAGATCTCCCTACCTTGAGACATCTTCACCAAGCCGGGCCGAACTCTTCATCCGATGCGGGCACAAGTGGTCCTCCAGCCAGGCAGAAGTCTTCATCCGATCAGGGCAGAAGAGGTCCTCCATCCAGCAGAAGTCTTCATCCAAGTGGCATCTTCTATCTTCATCCTTGCGGCGATGAGTGGCTCCATCTTGAAGACCTCCGGTGTGGAACATCCTCCTCGGCCGACGACTACCCGACGAATAGCTGGTCCTTTAAATGACGTCATCCAAGATGGCGTCCCTTGAATTCTGATTGGCTGATAGGATTCTATCAGCCAATCGGAATTAAGGTAGGAAAAATCCGATTGGTTGATTGAATCAGCCAATTGGATTGAAGTTCAATCCGATTGGCTGATTGGATCAGCCAATAGAATGCGACTTTAATTCTTTTGGCTGATCAAATCAGCCAATTGGATTGAACTTCAATCCAATTGGCTGATTCAATCAACCAATCGTATTTTTCCTACCTTAATTCCGATTGGCTGATAGAATCCTATCAGCCAATCGAAATTCGAGGGACGCCATCTTGAATGACGTCATTTAAAGGACCAGCCATTTGTCGGGTAGTCGTTGGCCGAGGAGGATGTTCCGCGCCAGAGGTCTTCAAGATGGAGCCGCTCATCGCCGCAAGGATGAAGATAGAAGATGCCGCTTGGATAAAGACTTCTGCTGGATGGAGGACCTCTTCTGCCACCGATCGGATAAAGACTTCTGCCCGGTTGGAGGACCACTTGTGCCCGCATCGGATGAAGAGTTCGGCCTGGCTGGGTGAAGACGGCTCAAGGTAGTGAGATCTTCAAGGGGGTAGTGTTAGGTTTATTTAAGGGGGGATCAGGTGGGTTTTAGAGTAGGGGTGTGTGGGTGGTGGGTTGTAATGTTGGGGGGGTATTGTATTGCTTTTTTTTACAGGTAAAAGAGCTGATTACTTTGGGGCAATGCCCCGCAAAAAGCCCTTTTAAGGGCTGGTAAAAGAGCTGGTTACTTTGGGGCAATGCCTCGCAAAAGGCCCTTTTAAGGGCTATTTGTAATTTAGTTTAGGGTAAGGAAATTTTATTATTTTGGGGGGCTTTTTTATTTTATTAGGGAGCTTACACCCTGTTCCAAATTATTATGCAAATTCTATTTCAGTGTCACAAAGATTAAATTTTTTTTTTTTCAGTTTAACTCATGGATGGCATTGTGTCTCAGGGCTCTTTTGATCACTGAAAACAATCTCGGACACCTGTGATAATTAGATTGCCAGGTGAGCCAAATTAAAGGAAAAACTACTTAAGGAGGATGTTCCACATTATTAAGCAGAGCACCATTTTCAAGCAATATGGGGAAGAAAAATGATCTCTCTGTTGCTGAAAAGAGTGAAATAGTTCAATGCCTTTGACAAGGTATGAAAACATTAGATATTTCACGAAAACTTAAGCGCGATCATCGCACTATTAAGATATTTGTGGCTGATTCAGAGCACAGACGGATTTGTGCAGATAAAGGCACATTGAGGAAGAATTCTGCCAGATCCATGCATCGGATCAAGAGAGCAGCTGCTAAAATACCATTACATAGCAGCAAACAGATATTTGAAGCTGCTGGTGCCTCTGGAGTCCCACGGACATCAAGGTGTAGAGTCCTCCAGAGTCTTGCAACTGTGCATAAACCTTCCATTCGGCCACAACTAACCAATGCTCACAAGCAGAAACAGCTGCATTGGGCAGAAAAATACATGAAGACTAATTTTCAAACAGTCCTGTTCACTGATGAGTGCTGTGCAACCCTGGATGGTCCAGATGGATGGAGTAGTGGATGGTTGGTGGACGGCCACCCTGTTCCAACAAGGCTGCGACATCAGCAAGGCGGTGGTGGAGTCATGTTTTAGGCCGGAATCATGGGAAGAGAGCTGGTCGGCCCCTTTAGGGTCCCCGAAGGTATAAAGATGACCTCTGCAAAGTATGTGGAGTTCCTGAATGAACACTTCCTTCCCTGGTAGCAACTCTGGGAGGCTATGCTGACATCTTGCAAACAAATTCAAGCAAAAACTGTCCAAAAACTCACAAGTTCAATTAATGCAAGACTTGTGAAACTGCTATCAAATAAGGGGTCCTATGTTAAAATGTAACGTGACCTGTTAAAATGTTTACAAAGTTAAAATGTTTTTAAAAGTTTAATTTAAATAGATTTTGATTTCAGTAAATATGCTGCAAACACAACAAATGACAATTTTCAGTTCTTTACAACCTATAAAGTGTTTTGAAACTTACTGTGCATAATAATTTGGAACAGTGCATTGTAAGGCCTAGATTTGGAGTTTGGCGGTAAAAGGGCTGTTAACGCTCCGCGGGCTTTTTTCTGGCCGCACCATAAAATTAACTCTGGTATCGAGAGTTCAAACAAATGCTGCGTTAGGCTCCAAAAAAGGAGCGTAGAGCATTTTTACCGCAAATGCAACTCTCGATACCAGAGTTGCTTACGGACGCGGCCGGCCTCAAAAACGTGCTCGTGCACGATTCCCCCATAGGAAACAATGGGGCTGTTTGAGCTGAAAAAAAACCTAACACCTGCAAAAAAGCCGCGTTCAGCTCCTAACGCAGCCCCATTGTTTCCTATGGGGAAACACTTCCTACGTCTGCACCTAACACTCTAACATGTACCCCGAGTCTAAACACCCCTAACCTTACACTTATTAACCCCTAATCTGCCGCCCCCGCTATCGCTGACCCCTGCATATTTTTTTAAACCCCTAATCTGCCGCTCCGTAAACCGCCGCAACCTACGTTATCCCTATGTACCCCTAATCTGCTGCCCTAACATCGCCGACCCCTATATTATATTTATTAACCCCTAATCTGCCCCCCACAACGTCGCCGACACCTGCCTACACTTATTAACCCCTAATCTGCCGAGCGGACCTGAGCGCTACTATAATAAAGTTATTAACCCCTAATCCGCCTCACTAACCCTATCATAAATAGTATTAACCCCTAATCTGCCCTCCCTAACATCGCCGACACCTACCTTCAATTATTAACCCCTAATCTTCCGATCGGAGCTCACCGCTATTCTAATAAATGGATTAACCCCTAAAGCTAAGTCTAACCCTAACACTAACACCCCCCCTAAGTTAAATATAATTTACATCTAACGAAATAAATTAACTCTTATTAAATAAATGATTCCTATTTAAAGCTAAATACTTACCTGTAAAATAAATCCTAATATAGCTACAATATAAATTATAATTATATTGTAGCTATTTTAGGATTAATATTTATTTTACAGGCAACTTTGTAATTATTTTAACCAGGTACAATAGCTATTAAATAGTTAAGAACTATTTAATAGTTACCTAGTTAAAATAATAACAAATTTACCTGTAAAATAAATACTAACCTAAGATATAATTAAACCTAACACTACCCTATCAATAAAATAATTAAATAAACTACCTACAATTACCTACAATTAACCTAACACTACACTATCAATAAATTAATTAAACACAATTCCTACAAATAAATACAATTAAATAAACTAGCTAAAGTACAAAAAATAAAAAAGAACTAAGTTACAGAAAATAAAAAAATATTTACAAACATAAGAAAAATATTACAACAATTTTAAACTAATTACACCTACTCTAAGCCCCCTAATAAAATAACAAAGCCCCCCAAAATAAAAAATTCCCTACCCTATTCTAAATTAAAAAAGTTACAAGCTCTTTTACCTTACCAGCCCTGAACAGGGCCCTTTGCGGGGCATGCCCCAAGAAGTTCAGCTCTTTTGCCTGTAAAAAAAAACATACAATACCCCCCCCCCAACATTACAACCCACCACCCACATACCCCTAATCTAACCCAAACCCCCCTTAAATAAACCTAACACTAATCCCCTGAAGATCTTCCTACCTTGTCTTCACCATCCAGGTATCACCGATCCGTCCTGGCTCCAAGATCTTCATCCAACCCAAGCGGGGGTTGGCGATCCATAATCCGGTGCTGAAGAGGTCCAGAAGAGGCTCCATCAGAATCAAGTTCAATCCGATTGGCTGATCCAATCAGCCAATCAGATTGAGCTCGCATTCTATTGGCTGTTCCGATCAGCCAATAGAATGCGAGCTCAATCTGATTGGCTGATTGGATCGGCCAATCGGATTGAACTAGATTCTGATTGGCTGATTCCATCAGCCAATCAGAAAATTCCTACCTTAATTCCGATTGGCTGATAGAATCCTATCAGCCAATCGGAATTCGAGGGACGCCATCTTGGATGACGTCCCTTAAAGGAACAGTCATTCGTCGTTCAGTCGTCGGTCCGGATGGATGTTCCGCGCTGGAGGTCTTCAGGATCCTGCCGCTTTGCTCCGGATGGAAGAAGATCGAAGATGCCGCTTGGAGAAGATGTTTGCCGGTCCGGATGTCCTCTTCTTGCCGGATAGGAGGAAGACTTTGGAGCCTCTTCTGGACCTCTTCAGCACCAGATTATGGATCGCCAACCCCCGCTTGGGTTGGATGAAGATCTTGGAGCCAGGACGGATCGGTGATACCTGGATGGTGAAGACAAGGTAGGATGATCTTCAGGGGATTAGTGTTAGGTTTATTTAAGGGGGGTTTGGGTTAGATTAGGGGTATGTGGGTGGTGGGTTGTAATGTTGGGGGGGGGGGGTATTGTATGTTTTTTTTTACAGGCAAAAGAGCTGAACTTCTTGGGGCATGCCCCGCAAAGGGCCCTGTTCAGGGCTGGTAAGGTAAAAGAGCTTGTAACTTTTTTAATTTAGAATAGGGTAGGGAATTTTTTATTTTGGGGGGCTTTGTTATTTTATTAGGGGGCTTAGAGTAGGTGTAATTAGTTTAAAATTGTTGTAATATTTTTCTTATGTTTGTAAATATATTTTTATTTTCTGTAACTTAGTTCTTTTTTATTTTTTGTACTTTAGCTAGTTTATTTAATTGTATTTATTTGTAGGAATTGTGTTTAATTAATTTAATGATAGTGTAGTGTTAGGTTTAATTGTAACTTAGGTTAGTATTTATTTTACAGGTAAATTTGTTATTATTTTAACTAGGTAACTATTAAATAGTTCTTAACTATTTAATAGCTATTGTACCTGGTTAAAATAATTACAAAGTTGCCTGTAAAATAAATATTAATCCTAAAATAGCTATAATATAATTATAATTTATATTGTAGCTATATTAGGGTTTATTTTACAGGTAAGTATTTAGCTTTAAATAGGAATCATTTATTTAATAAGAGTTAATTTATTTCGTTAGATGTAAATTATATTTAATTTAGGGGGGTGTTAGTGTTAGGGTTAGACTTAGCTTTAGGGGTTAATCCATTTATTAGAATAGCGGTGAGCTCCGATCGGAAGATTAGGGGTTAATAATTGAAGGTAGGTGTCGGCGATGTTAGGGAGGGCAGATTAGGGGTTAATACTATTTATGATAGGGTTAGTGAGGCAGATTAGGGGTTAATAACTTTATTATAGTAGCGCTCAGGTCCGCTCGGCAGATTAGGAGTTAATAAGTATAGGCAGGTGTCGGCGACGTTGTGGGGGGCAGATTAGGGGTTAATAAATATAATATAGGGGTCGGCGGTGTTAGGGGTAGCAGATTAGGGGTACATAGGGATAACGTAGGTGGCGGCGCTTTGCGGTCGGAAGATTAGGGGTTAATTATTTTAAGTAGCTGGCGGCGATGTTGTGGGGGGCAGGTTAGGGGTTAATAAATATAATACAGGGGTCGGCGGGGTTAGGGGCAGCAGATTAGGGGTACATAAATATAACGTAGGTGGCGGTCGGCAGATTAGGGGTTAAAAATTTTAATCGAGTGTCGGCGATGTGGGGGGGGCCTCGGTTTAGGGGTACATAGGTAGTTTATGGGTGTTAGTGTACTTTAGAGTACAGTAGTTAAGAGCTTTATAAACCGGCGTTAGCCAGAAAGCTCTTAACTCCTGCTATTTTCAGGCGGCTGGAATTTTGTCGTTAGAGCTCTAACGCTCACTTCAGAAACGACTCTAAATACCGGCGTTAGAAAGATCCCATTGAAAATATAGGCTACGCAATTGACGTAAGGGGATCTGCGGTATGGAAAAGTCGCGGCTGAAAAGTGAGCGTTAGACCCTTTAATCACTGACTCCAAATACCAGCGGGCGGCCAAAACCAGCGTTAGGAGCCTCTAACGCTGTTTTTGACGGCTACCGCCGAACTCCAAATCTAGGCCTAAGTTTTTTATTTTGAAAAAAAATACTGTTATCATTAGGAGATTTGTTCAATAAATTTTGAATTGTACTGTTAATAGTTGATAACATGAGAATTATGCTGACCGCTGTTTACTTCAATTATTTAGGTAAATGAGAAAGATATCATTGGCATAGTAATTTGGAACAGGGTGTAGATTAGGTGTAATTAGATTAAACTTCTTGTAATATTTTTTTATTTTTTGTAATTTAGTGGGGGGGGTTGTAATATAGTTTAGTTTATTTAATTGTATTTTATATTAGATAATTGTAGTTAATTTATTTAATTAATTTATTGATAGTGTAGTGTTAGGTGTATTTGTAACTTAGGTTAGGATTTATTTTACAGGTAATTTTGTAATTATTTTAACTAGGTAGCTATTAAATAGTTATTAACTATTTAATAGCTATTGTACCTAGTTAAAATAAATACAAAGTTACCTGTAAAATAAATATAAATCCTAAAATAGCTACAATGTAATTATTAATTATATTGCAGCTATATTAGGGTTTATTTTACAGGTAAGTATTTAGTTTTAAATAGGAATTATTTAGTTAATAATATTAATATTATTTATATTTATTTAAATAATAATTAAGTTAGGGGGTGTTAGGGTTAGACTTTAATTAGGGGGTAATACATTTAATGTAGGTGGCGGCGGTGTAGTGGGTCAGTTTAGGTGTTAATATATTTAATGTAGGTGGCGGCGGTGTAGGGGGATCAGATTAGGGGTTAATATATTTAATGTAGGTGGCGGCGGTGTAGGGGGATCAGATTAGGAGTTAATATATTTAATGTAGGTGGCGGCGGTGTAGGGGGATCAGATTTGGGGGTAATACATTTAATGTAGGTGGCGGCGGTGTAGGGGGATCAGATTAGGGGGTAATACCTTTAATGTAGATGGCGGCGGGGTCCGTGAGCGGCGGTTTAGGGATTAAACACTTTAGTGGCGGCAGGGTCCGGGAGCGGCGTTTTAGGGGTTAAACACTTTATTAGGAATTGCGGTGGGGGATTGCTGTTGACAGGTAGATAGACATTGCGCATGCGTTAGGTGTTAGGTTTTTTTTTAGGCATTTTAGGGAGTTACGGTGCTCCCATACTCAGTGCAAGGCCTGCTACGGGTGCATTTTATGGCGAGGTGAAAATGGAGTAAGTTTTCTCCATTTTCGCCACATAAGGCCTTGCGCTGGATATTGGATAGCAAATTGCGCGGTTTTATATGTTAGCCTATGGGAGTAAAATTTGCGGGCAACGGGTGAAATATACGGGCATAAGTTGTATGCTATGCCGTATATGTGATACCAAACCAGTGCAAAATCTGGCGTTGCCGGGTTTTGCCGGCAACGCTGCATATCGGATCGGCCCCCAGAGTCCTGGAACTTGCCCTGGCAGAGAGATTATAGTGCAGTGAGCCAGGTGAAAACTATTGCAGCAGCTGTTTTTGTGTATATGTTTCTCACTGTCTCAGCTGTTATAAACGGGGTTTACAAAAGGAGCTCCCCACAAACTGATACAAACTGATACATACAACTACCTTTTATAGTTTTTAATTTAAAATAGAAAGAAAAAATTAGTTTAAAGTATTGAGGAAACTTTCGGCTAGATTCCGAGTTGTGCATTAGGCTTAAAAAGCAGCGTTAAGAGGTCCTAACGCTGCTTTTTAACGCCCGCTGGTATTATGAGTCTTGAAGGTACAGGCTCACCGCTCACTTTTTTGGCCAGACTTGGAAATACTGCAAATCCACTTACGTAAATTGCGTATCCTATTTTTTCAATGGGACTTGCATAGCGCCATTATTATGAGTCTGCCCAAAAGTGAGAGGTACACCCAATCCTGTCAAGACTGGTACCGCATTTTAAGGTCAGTAGTTAAGAGTTTTACACTACAACGCTGTAGCAAAAAACTCTTAACTAAAGTGCTAAAAAGTACACTAACACCCATAAACTACCTATTAACCCCTAAACCGAGGCCCTCCCACATCACAAACACTTTAAAAAAATTTAACCCCTAATCTGACGAACCGGACATCACCGCCACTATAATAAATATATTAACCCCTAAACCGCCGAACTCCCGCCTCACAAACATTAGATAAATATTATTAACCCCTAATCTGCCGTCCCTAACATCGCCGACACCTACCTACATTTATTAACACCTAATCTGCCGCCCCTAACGTCGCCGCCACTATACTAAAGTGATTAACCCTAAATCTAAGTCTAACCCTAACACCCCCGAACTTAAATATAATGAAAAGAAATCGAAATAAATATTCCTATCATTAACTTAATTATTCCTATTTAAAACTAAATACTTACCTATAAAATAAACCCTAAGCTAGCTACAATATAACTAATAGTTACATTGTAGCTAGCTTAGGATTTATTTTTATTTTACAGGCAAGTTTGTATTTATTTTAACTAGGTAGAATAGTTACTAAATAGTTATTAACTATTTAATAACTACCTAGCTAAAATAAATACAAAAGTACCTGTAAAATAAAACCTAACCTAAGTTACAATTACACCTAACACTACACTATAATTAAATTAATTCCCTAAATTAAATACAATTAAATAAAATTAGCTAAAGTACCAAAAAAAACAAACACTAAATTACAGAAAATAATAAACAAATTACAAGATTTTTAAACTAATTACACCTAATCTAATCCCCCTAACAAAATAAAAAATCCCCCCCCCCCAAAATAAAAAAAATATCCTATCCTACACTAAATTACAAATAGCCCTTAAAAGGGCCTTTTGCGGGGCATTGCCTCAAAGTAGTCAGCTCTTTTACCTGTAAAAAGAATTACAAACCCCCCCAACATTAAAACCCACCATCCACACAACCAACCCTACTCTAAAACCCACCCAATACCCCTTAAAAAACCTAAAACTAACCCCTTGAAGATCACCTTACCGGGAGAAGTCTTCATTCAACCGGGCTGAAGTCCTCAACGAAGCCGGACAGAAGTCTTCATCCAGACGGCATCTTCTATCTTCATCCATCCGGTGTGGAGCAGGTCCATCTTCAAGACATCCGACGCGGAGCATCCTCTTCATCTGACGGCTAACACTGAATGAAGGTTCCTTTAAATTACGTCATCCAAGATGGCGTCCCTTCAATTCCGATTGGCTGATAGAATTATATCAGCCAATCAGAATTCAAGGGACGCCATCTTGGATGATGTCATTTAAAGGACCCGTCATTGTTCCAGTAGCCGTCGGATGAAGAGGATGCTCCACGTCGGATGTCTTGAAGAAGGACCCGCTCCGCGTCAGATGGAAGATGCTATCTGGATGAAGACTTCTGCCCGTCTGGAGGACCTCTTCTGCCCGGCTTCGACAAAGACTTCTGCTCGCCTGGAGGACCACTTCTGCCGGCTTCGTGGAGGACTTCGGCCCGGTTGGGTGAAGACGTCTCAAGGTAGGGTGATGTTCAGGGGGTTAGTGTTAGGTTTTATTAAGGGGGGATTGGGTGGGTTTTAGAGTAGGGTTGGGTGTGTGGGTGGTGGGTTGCAATGTTGGGGGGGTATTGTATTTTTTTTTTTTTACAGGTAAAAGAGCTGATTACTTTGGGGCAATACCCCGCAAAAAGCCATTTGAAAGGCTTATTTGTAATTTAGTATAGGGTAGGGATTTTTATTATTTTAGGGGGCTTTTTTATTTTATTAGGGGGATTAGATTAGGTGTAATTAGTTTTAAAAAAATGTAATTATTTTATTATTTTCTGTAATTTAGTGTTTGTTTGTTTTTGGTAATTTAGATAATTGTATTTTAATTGTATTTAATTGTAGTTAGTTTAGGGAATTAATTTAATTATAGTGTAGTGTTAGGTGTAATTGTAACATAGGTTAGGTTTTATTTACAGGTAAATTTGTCTTTATTTTAACTAGGTAGTTATTAAATAGTTAATAACTATTTAATAACTATTGTACCTAGTTAAAATAAATACAAAGTTGCCTGTAAAATAAAAATAAATCCTAAGCTAGCTGCAATGTAACTATTAGTTATATTGTAGCTATTTAAGGGTTTATTTTACAGGTAAGTATTTAGTTTTAAATAGGAATTATTTAGTTAATTGTAGTAATTTTATTTAGATTTATTTAAATTATATTTAAGTTGGGGGGGTGTTAGGGTTAGACTTAGGTTTAGGGGTTAATACATTTAATATAGTGGCGACGACGTTGTGAGCGGCAGATTAGGGGTTAATAAATTTAGGTAGGTGATGGCGATGTTAAGGACGGCAGATTAGGGGTTAATAAAATGTAACTAGTGTTTGTGAGGCGGGAGTGCATCGGTTTTATATTTATTATAGTGGTGGCGATGTCCGGTTCGGCAGATTAGGGGTTAAAAAATGTATTTTAGTGTTTGCGATGTGGGGGGTCTCAGTTTAGGGGTTAATAGGTAGTTTCTAGGTGTTAGTGTACTTTTTAGCACTTTAGTTAAGAGTTTTATGCTACGGCGTTAGCCCATAAAACTCTTAACTACTGACTTTTAAATGCAGTAGGAGTCTTGACAGGAGAGGGTGTATCGCTCACTTTTTCTATGGGATACGCAATTGACGTAAGTGGATTTGCGGTATGTTCGAGTCGCGTAAAAAAAGTGAGTGGTACACCTGTACCTGCAAGACTCGTAATTCCAGCGTTAGGAAAATCAGCGTTGGTACCTCTCAACGCTGCTTTTTAAGGCTAACGCAAAACTCGTAATCTAGGTGTAAGAAATTAATGTGCACCCATTTTTTTTTTTACTATTCATAATGGGCCTTTTATTTGAAATAATATTTTGAATTGATAGTCCAAACAGAATTTGTAGTTTATATTGTTATTTAATTTTTTATTAATAACACATGAATAAAGATCTGGCTTTTGCTCCCTATAGTTTAATTGTTATTGAAGATACTTAAAATTATTCTTCACTGAAGGGAAAACAGCACTGTACCTTCAGCTTACAGTAGACACAAAATCCTATATTCATCAATGTCTTTAACACATTTAAATGCTCAGAATTTTGTATATAAACAGCTGTTGAGATAAATATTAAGACTATTTTCAAAAGTTTCTAAATTTGAACAATATTACTTTTCCTTCTTTGTGTTCATTTTTCCTCGCTATATTCTTTTCAATGACCGCACTTTAAGTGTTACATTTTTAGCAGTAACTGCATCTAAAGAGGATTTCATTTTCAATGTCAAATAAATTACAACTTAGATTTTATATGGTTGATTCGTCAAAGTGCTTCAAAATAACTGTGATGAAACAGCTCCATATAATAGCAAAGTATCAAGTATATTTTCCTTCAAGAGCAATAAAATTCACCTTTTGATGAATTTACTTTATAGTGCACATTTTTTAGATTATTTTGATCTTTGAAAGGTTAGTTCATGTCTTTGAATGTAAACTACCATCTGTTTTACAACTGTAATAGATGTACAAGACCATGACTAGATTTCTTTAATGTGATACAGCTGGTAAATTTTGTAAAGGTACACACACAAGCAATTTATTCTAAATATGCTATAGCTTTACAGTTAGAATGTTGCAAAACTCCAGAAAACAATATAAATATCACAGATTAGTGTTGCTTTTATAGACTTTTGTTGTGGCTTGATTGCATGCAGTTCGCTATTTATCACTTGAAACAAATTATTTAAAAAACGGAATTGCAGAAGATCAAAAATAATTCTCATCTATTAGAAGTTATGTATCCTGTCATATTCCCTTTTCTATATATTTGTTTTCACAAAGTGCACAATGGTTTAGATTCACCAAGCCATAAAATACATATCTGTAAAATAAATTTCCCTAAATTCTATATTAACTCTAAAGCTGTTTGATGAGCTACTACATGCTTAATTGAACAATTATTACATACGAATTGGAGAGATTTTTCACACTGGATAACCCTTTGAACTCACAGAGATCTAGCTAAGTGTATTAAGAATATTTAGACATCTGTTGCTCATTACCTAAGATGTGTTTACCACAGTTATTTTCAGACAATGGACTAAACAGACTACTCATATTTCTCAAGGTTTTAAGGTTATGTCCTATACTTATAGTTCTGCTCTTGGTTAAGTTCTATAGTAATAGGTCTGCTCTTGGTTATGTCCAATACTAATAGGTCTGCTCTTGGTGATGTTCTATACTAATAGGTCTGCTCTTGGTGATGTTCTATAGTAATAGGTCTGCTCTTGGTGATGTTCTATACTAATAGGTATGCTCTTGGTGATGTTCTATACTAATAGGTATGCTCTTGGTGATGTTCTATACTATTAGGTCTGCTCTTGGTGATATTCTATACTAATAGGTCTGCTCTTGGTGATGTTCTATACTAATAGATCTGCTCTTGGTGATGTTCTATACTAATAGGTCTGCTCTTGGTTATATCCTATACTAATAGGTCTGCTCTTGGTGATGTTCTATAGTACTAGGTCTGCTATTGGTTATGTCCTATACTAATAGGTCTGCTCTTGGTGTTGTTCTATAGTAATATGTCTGCTCTTGGTTATGTCCTATACTAAAAGGTTTGCTCTTGGTTATATCCTATACTAATAGGTCTGCTCTTGGTGATGTTCTATACTAATAGGTCTGCTATTGGTTATGTTCTATATTAATTGGTCTGCTCTTGGTTATATCCTATACTAATAGGTATGCTCTCTGTGATATTCTATAGAAATAGGTCTGCTCTTGGTTATGTCCTATACTAATAAGTCTGCTCTTGGTGATATTCTATAGTAATAGATCTTGCAGAAGATCAAAATTAATTCTCATCTATTAGAGGTTATGTATCTTGTAATATTCCCTTTTCTATATATTTGTTTTCACAAGGTACACAATGGCTTAGATTCACCAAGCCATAAAATACATATCTGGTAAACTAAATTTCCCTAAAATATATATTAACTCTAAAGCTGTTCCAGAAAGCTGTTTGATGAGCTACTGCATGCTTAATTGAAAAATTATTACATTGGATAATAAGAATTGGATAGATTTTTCACACTAGATAACCCTTTGAACTCACAGAGATCTAGCTAAGTGTATTAAGAACATTTAGACATCTGTGGCTCATTACCTAAGATGTGTTTACCACAGTTATTTTCAAACAACGGACTAAACAGACTACTCAAGGTTTGCTCTTGGTTATGTCCTATACTAATAGGTCTGCTCTTGTTTATATCCTATACTAATAGGTCTGCTCTTGGTGATGTTCTATAGTAATAGGGCTGCTCTTGGTGATATTCTATAGTAATAGGTCTGCTCTTTGCTACATCCTATACTAATAGGTCTGCTCTTGGTGATGTTCTATACTAATAGGTCTGCTTTTGGTTATGTCCTATACTAATTGGTCTGCTCTTGGTGATGTTCTAAACTAATAGGTCTGCTCTTGGTGATGTTCTATACTAATAGATCTGCTCTTGATGATGTTCTATACTAATAGGTCTGCTCTTGGTGATGTTCTAAACTAATAGGTCTGCTCTTGGTGATGTTCTATACTAATAGATCTGCTCTTGATGATGTTCTATACTAATAGGTCTGCTCTTGGTTATGTCCTATACTAATAGGTCTGATTTTGGTGATGTTCTATACTAATAGGTCTGCTCTTCGTGGAGAGAGAGAGAGAGAGAGAGAGAGAGAGAGAGAGAGAGAGAGAGAGAGAGAGAGAAAGAGAAAAATATATAAATGGGGCATGTAATTTTAAAAAACTTTCCATATGATAATTTCTTAGACCTTGAATGCCGCCTCTAATCTGAAAGCATTTTGACAGTTTTTCACCACTAGAGGGCATTAGTTCATGTGTTTCATATAGATAACATTGTTCTCACGTTAGCTAGGAGTAAGCACTGATTGGCTAAAATGCATGTCTGTCTGTCAGCTCCTTTTTACAATTTATGTGCTCATCCCCCAGCCATTTGTTCCCCCCCATCTAATTTACAAGTGTGTAACTCCATTCTTTCTAACTAGTCTACTTGTAACACAGCTGCCTTGAATGAAATAATTCCAACTCTGATTTTACTGCTTTATAAAGCTGAGAAGAGGCTATCTGAGCCTTGGCTATGTGGGCACTGTGCTTCTAAGTGCCCTGTCTTACAAGTGGCCTAGTTAAGAACTGGAGTTTAGAAACTGGAGGGGGAAACTGCAGACCCCCCTAACAGGTAATCCTTACTAACTATACACCTGCACAATGCTTTCTATGTCCTTTCTGCTCTTTCTGACTGCCATTTTCCTAAAACTCACTGCATGCCCTTATAACATCAATAATCCCCACACTATCCTTATCTCTCCCTCCCTTCTATCATCCCCTATGCTGTCCTCTCATGAACTACTTTGCCTCCTTAGAAATACTTCCCCATCTAACTCTCCTGTCTCTAATCAAACACGCTCCTACAAGTCTCACTCTCACCTTCTGTCACTCACGCTCCTACTACTGCTTGCTGCTGGTGACATCTCTCCTAACGCTGGCCCTGCAGCAATCACCACACTTTTACACTTTTGCTCAGTCTCCCACAATATAAACTCAAGGTCACGCAATCCTAACAATCTCATCTCCATTAACCCACAGCTCTTATCCCCTCTCGTTTCTTGTGCCATCTGAAATGCTCACTCTGTCTGTAACAAACTTACAACTGTTCACGACCTGTTTGTTTCTACCACACTTTCAATCGTCTAGCAATTACTGACAACTGGCTATCTTCCTCTAACACTGCTTACATTGCTGCTCTCATGCACAGCCGTCTCCATTTTAGCCACACACCTAGGCCAGATGAGAGACATGGTGGCGGTGTTGGAATCTTACTCTCCCCCTCCTGCTCCTATCAGCATCTACATTCTCATACATCTCTCTCCTTCTCCTTCTTTGAAGTCCACTGCATCCACCTGTTCTCCCCCCTCTCCCTCAGGGTGGCAGTTATCTATTGCCCCACCTGGACCAACCTCTCAATTCCTTGACAACTTTGCTGCCTGGCTTTCTCACTTTCTCTCTACAAATACACCTGCTCTAATACTAGGGAACTTCAACATCCCCATTGATAACCCATCTGCCCCTGCTGCCTCTATTTTTTTTTTATAAGTTTATTTATAACCAGCAATACACATCATCAAGAAAAAAGAAAAGTAAATCACATTATAGTTAGTGCGCCACGCAGGGCCACATACAATATAACATAAAATGGTGATAGTAAAGGAAAGCATAACATCAGCGGGTATAATTATAACATTGTAGACTTTATACAACCTTAAAGTTTAGCCCGGAGTGGTTCTCTTGGTTCTGTGAATATACTACTGGGAATTTTCTCTAATCTTTTCCCTTTTCCTTTCCCATCTTATCCCCCTTACCCTCTTCCCTTCCCTTTTTTCCCTCAGACTTTACATAACCTAATTTGAAAAACAAACATAGGATCGGGACATACTTAAATGTACCTATTCAAGGACCAGAAAACGAGAGAAAAAAAAAAAAAAAAAAAAAAAAAAAAAAACCCCGACCTCTACCCTCTCTCACCCCTCTCTCCCGTAGCCCCTCAGTGCATGTCTATGCTCTGAATCTGTAGTACCCTCTTTAATACCAAGAGCTTGGAAAAAGACCTCTTAATATAAGGCCCTCAAAATAATCCGATTTATGGAACTTTTTAGTCAACATGTATTGTATAGAAATGGGGAATGTTTGAATAATCCTCAGCCAGTTATTAAAAAAGCTTTGGATTTGTCTGTTCTGTGGATTAATTATATTGTGTTGTTCGAAAATAATTTGTAATTTAAGTGCTTCAATGAATGCTCGAAATGAGGGGGCCTTTTTACTCTTCCAGTTTCTCAAAATTAGGTTGCGTACCAATAAAATTATCGTATTAATGATATCCCGATTTCGATCCTCTGTATGAAGCAAGAAAATTTTAACTGGGGTGAAAAAAGGAAAATTCAATACATGTTTATTTAACCAATAATTAATTTTCTGCCAGAATTGACCTATTTTAGGGCAGGACCAAAAGCAGTGCAGTAAGTCAGCCCCCGGCCCGGAGCATTTATAACAACAACCTGAATGGCCTATATTCCATTTAGCCAGCCTCTTTGGTGAAATATAAGTGTTATTGAGGAGCTTTAAATGCGATTCTTTCCATGTGGAACGTATAGGAGCCATGGTTATCCACAAAAAACCTTTCTTGATATTATCGTAATTACTTACTTCAAGATATTTTGACCAATGTGCTGCTAGTTGTTCTATATTTAATTGGCCTTGCTTGGCCAGAAGTATCTTATATAATAAGGAGATTGACCGCTTCCCCTGCTTATATATGTTTATAAAGTCCCCAATTTTGTCAAAATTCTCTGACCAAGTACCAGACTTTAATTTTTTATTAATAAAGTGCCGGACTTGCAAGTATGCATAGAAGTCTTTATTAGATATGTTATATCTAGCAACTATCTCGTCAAATGTTCTTATATGGGAACTTTCATCGAGTAGTTGTATTACATTAGTTATACCTTTCTCTGCCCAGCGTTTATAGATCACATATTGTCGGCCAGGTATAAAATCAGGATTCCCCCTGATGGGCAGAAAAGAGGAGATTCGGAAGTTAATCTGGAAATGCACACATAGTTGTTGCCAGGCCTTGATCACATTATAAATGCTGTATGTTTTCTTAATATTATCCGCTAATTGTAAGTATGGATAATGTAATAATGCTTTAAGGGAAAATGGTTGTATAAGGTTCTCTTCTATTGTTAAATTTGTCAGGTAATTAGTTGATAACAACCAATCTACTCCATATCTGGCGAGGATCGCAAGATTGTAAGCCTTTATATCAGGAAATGCTAGACCCCCAGAATCTTTCAGGACTGAAAGTTTAGTTATTGAAAGCATGTGTCTTGAAGTATTCCAGAAAAATCTAGCACAAGCCTGATAAAAAGATCTAACGTCCCGATCTTTAACATATAGTGGGAGATTATTCATTATATAAATTATTTGAGGGAAAGCAATGGTTTTAATCATCATTATTTTAGCAGTGAGGGAAATCGGAAAGAAAGACCATTGACGCAACTTCGCAATTATCTTAGAGAAACACGGTGTATAATTCAATTCATACCACATATTCGGGTCTCTGTGTAGAATGATTCCTAAGTATCTAAAACTCTCTACTTCCTTCAATTCGTGCAGCTTCAGACTATCTTTATTTTTATAGATCCATAAAATCTCAGTTTTTGAGGTATTAATCTTGTACCCTGAAATAGCCCCGAATAAGTGTAGTGACTTCAAAGCTATAGGTATATTAACACTGGTGTTTTCAAAGTATAGTAGTAAGTCATCGGCATATAATGATAACACACATTTTTGCTTCCCAAATTCTATTCCTTTCAATTCTTGTCTCAGATAAATTGCTAAAGGCTCCACGGCTATATTGAAAAGGAGAGGGGAGAGGGGGCATCCCTGCCGCGTCCCTCTCTCTAACCTAAAAAAGGTAGATTGGCTGTTATTGATCATGATTGCTGATATCGGGTAGTTATATAACAGACGGATAAAATTCATCAGCTTACCACTGAAGCCGAAGTTAGTTAAGGCATTAAATAGATGTTCCCATATTATAGAGTCAAAGGCCTTCTCGGCGTCAACCATCATCATCGCAAGGTCAAATTTAGGTATAATTTTATCCCGCAAGCGCCTATTCCAAAAATATTCCAGGATCATATAGGTTTTCCTGATATTCTTTGTGGAAGATCTGTTTATCATAAAACCTGCTTGATCTGGATGTATAATTTCTTGTAAAGATGTTTTTAAACGATTAGCAATTATAGAGGTAAGCAATTTATAATCTATATTTAACAAAGAAATTGGTCTATATGACCCTGGGTCTAATGGGTTCTTATCTTTTTTGAGGATAAGCGTGATGATTGACGCCGAGAAGAACCGTGACATTGTTCTTCCGTCCATATAATATTCATTAAACAGACATGTTAACATAGGTCCAATTTCTGATTTAAGTATTCGGTAGAATTCCGCGGGTAATTGGTCTGGACCGGGGGCTTTCCCTAGTTTAGCTTCCTCTATGGCTTTTAAAACTTCATCCATGGAGATAGGCTCATTAATTAAGGCGACCTGTTCTATCGTAACCCTAGGACAGGAAATATTCTCCCAAAAAAGTGTATTACTATGAGGGTCTATCACTTTAGCAGTATATATATTTTTAAAATAATCTAGAAAATTTTTTTGAATATCACTAGGTTGTGTATAGCATTGATCTCCCATACCAATTTTTTCAATTATATTATTCTTTTTCCTTGCCCTGTCTAACCTTGCGAGGTGTTTGGCAGACCTCCCAGCCCCTGCTGCCTCTAAACTTCTCTCACTCACAAACTCCTTTGGTCTCTCACAATCCACCCTATTACCTACTTACCATGATGAACACTCTATTGATCTGGTATTCTCCTACCTCTGCTCCCTTTCTGATGTCACCTGTCACCCATTTCCCATCTCAGACCACATCTGCTCACCTATAATCTCAATGTACATGTTAAACCTATTTCTCCCCTCCCGCCCCACACCTGTAGAAATCTACACACTGTGGATCCTCTCCAACTTTCCAACGTTATTAAAAAACACCTCCCCCACACTTCCACGGTATCCTGCCCTGACTTTGCTACTAACCACTATAACAATACTCTCTCCTCTGCACTTGACACCCTTGCTCCTCCACAAATACACAAAACCCCACATTGTCAGCTCCAGCCCTGGCACTCTCAGCAAACATGCTATCTATAAAAATGCTCCCGTGCTGCTGAACGTGCCTGGAGAAATTCCCACTCTGAACCCGATTTCCTACACTATAAGTTAATTCTTTATTCTTACTCCTCTGCCCTTCACTTAGCCAATCAAAACTACTTCTCTTCTCTTATATCTTCTCACTCCTTAAACCCTATAGTCTCTTCTCCATTTTCAACACTCTCCTCTATCCACCTGCACCACCCCCTTCATCTGCCTTTTGTGCTGAAGACTTAGCAGACTACTTTTTCAACAAAACACTTACTATCTGAAGTAACATCCCACCACAAGACTGCAACCTTCCATGTCTGCCCCCGGTCACCACCTCCACCTCTCTCAGTTCCTACCCCCCAACCACTGAGAAGGAAGTATGTTCCCTAATGTCTTCCTCACACCTCACTACCTGCCCACTTGACCCTATCCCTTCACATGTAATACCTTCTCTGTCTTCTACCCTCACTCCAGCTCTTACTTACATATTCAACCAATCCCTTACTACTGGTTCATTTCCATCTTCCTTCAAACATGCAAAGGTCACCCCCATCCTCAAAACTCCCTCCCTCAACCCCAATTCTTCTGCAAACTAGTGCCCTATATCACCGCTTCCGCTAGCTTCAAAGGTCCTGGAAAAACTAGTTTTTCCTCCTCTTCATTGCCTCTGTCTGTTGGAGTACCTCAAGGCTCTGTTCTAGGCCCTCTACTCTTCTCTATCTATACTTCCTCACTGGGTAAACTTATCAGTAGCTATGGCTTAAACTACTATCACCTCTATGCTGATGATTCTCAGATCTACTTATCCACCCTTGTCCTCTCTCCTTCTATCCTTTCCCACATCAGCAACTGCTTATCTGGTATTTCTTCCTGGATGGCCTCTCACCACCTAAAAATCAACATTTCCAAGACTGAGCTTCTTCTAATCCCCCCATCTAATTCTACTCCAGTTTCCAACTTTACTATCACTGTTGAAGACACCACTATCTCCCCATCACCCCAAGTCTGCTGCCTAGGAGTTACACTTGACTCCAATCTGTCCATCATACCCCACATCCAATTGCTCTCTTCATCCTGTCTCAACCACCTACGCAATATCTCCAAAATGCGTCCCTTTCTGAGTTCTGAAACTACTAAACAGCTAATCCATTCCCTAGTAATTTCCCAGCTTGACTACAGTAATAACCTACTAACTGGCCTTCCTCTCTCCCGCCTCTCCCCCCTTCTATCCATCCTAAATGCCTCTGCTAGGCTAATCCACCTCTCCCAATGCTCTGTATCTGTTGCACATCTCTGTGAGTCCATTCACTGGCTCCACATTCACAGCAGAATTAAATTCAAAATTCTTACTCTGACCTACAAAGCTTTCACCAATGCAGCCCCCCCTACCTGTCCTCACTCATCAACAAATATACTCCAGCCCATTCCCTAAGATCCAACAATGATCTACTCCTTGCATCTTCTACCATCACCTCCTCCCATGCTAGACTACAGGACTTCTCTCGTGTGGCACCAACCCTCTGGAACGCACTTCCTTGAGCTGTTAGACTTTCCCCAAACCTCTCCTCTTTTAAACGCTCCCTAAAGACCTTCTTGTTCAGCCTATCACCAAATCAGTAACTAATGAATTCCACTTGTCTAATAGTTGCCCTCATCTAACTTTACAATAACATCATTCCCACCTTTGCAGTCCCCACCTCCTGTTTCTCACCCTCCTACCCATCTAGATTGTAAGTTCCCATGGGAACAGGGCTCCCAATTCTCCCAGTATTTGTTTGTTACATTTTGTCTGGTGTCTCATATGGTACTGTCCTTTTATCTTTGTTACCCATGGACAGCGCTGCGGAATCTGTTGTGCTTTATAAATAAAGAATAATAATAATAATATAAGGGGGCAGTTTGCACAGGGTTAGATACAAGGTAATTACAAAGGTAAAATGTGTATTATTATATTTTAAAACAACAAAAATTCTGGTCTTGACTGTTCCTTTAATGCAATGAATTCAACAGAGTGCCTAATGTTGTCTGAGCCATATTTGAAAATCTAAAATATGCTTTGTGCTAGTTTTTTAAGGGTTTAAAATAGATCTCTTTGACCTTTAATATACCTGTAATTGATTTATTTAAAATTACTCTTTCTAGGGAAGATCATTGATATAATTATACTAAATATATTTATTTGGTGTGTATATATGGTTAGGCTTTATATCAAATAATAAATTAAAAACAAAAACACAGACAATATTTCTTTAAAGCCTAATAAGCTTGTTCTTGTTGATGTCATATATGACTATATTTTATATAAAACTGAATGAACAAAATGTTCTTACTTTAAAATGGTTTGTTTCTAAACTACACCCCCTACTACATCTTTAAAACATCAAAATATAATTTTATAATTTATACAATATATTCACTATAAAGAGTTTGCTTACCACACATAATGTTAATGCACATTAACATTTCAATATTCTATAATAATTCCCATGAGTGATGATATGCATGCATGATGATGTCAAACAGAGAGAGAATTACAGTAGAATGAAGACACTTTTTTATTGCTCTGCATGCATGGGAGGGGGCATTTACACTGACTTAAAGGTACATTAAACCCACATTTTTACTTTCATGAATCAGATAGAGCATACCATTTTTATCAACTTTCCAATTTACCTCTTTTGTCTTATTTGCTTTATTCTCTTTGTATCTTTTGTTGAAGAAGCAGCAATGCACTACTGGGAGCTAGCTTAACGCACTGGGTGAGCCAATAACATGATACTTATATGTGCAGCCACCAATAAGTTCCTCCTCAGCCTACCTATGTATCTTTTTCAACAAAGGAAAGCAAGAGAACAAATCAAATTTGACAATAAAAGTAAATTTGAAAGTTGTATAAAATCATATCCTTTATCATGAAACAAATAAATTGGGTTTCATGTCCCTTTAATATTGCTATATGCATAGCATAGATGCATGCAACCCCTTAAATAAAAGAGGATATAATGTTCTTTTTAAACAAACAAATAATTGCATACACCATTAAAATACAAATTATAGGTTTAGAAATGATGATCACCTTCATATTTTGGAAATAAGAAAACAAAATAAGAAAGTATGCAAATCTGCAGCAAAATGAAAGCCAACATTGAATTTACATTGCCATATATGATACAGCTTAATGCCTCAATTTTCTCATTTCAAATATAAAAACACAACAAGCTTTATTTTTTATTTTTTAATTGTTTTGGTGGTACATCTATTTTTTAAAAATTTATTAGACAAGTAATACATTGAGGAATTTCTTTGTTTTTTTTTCCATTTGGGAACTTGATGTTTTACATTAATGTACGTTTTGTGTTATTGTAACATATTTATAAACAAGGTCTATTCAGAAATGCTAAGGGCTCCATGTACTAAAGTGTCAATTGTCAAGCCGGTTGACAATCGGATAAACTAGCTTTTGCTAGCTGCGAGCAAAATGAAGCCTGGTACTCATATGTACTAAAAAATACCTCTGAAAATGTAGCGTCTAATCCTTCGCGAGCTGTTGCCGATGATTGATAAATTTGACGCCTCACTCGCCGCAATTTTTCCAATGTACTATACTGTCTGGCGAAGTATAAACTATTATTTTGTTGTCCCACGTGACCTACAAGGTTTCAGAGACATCATAGTCGCAGGAAGTACAGTCAGCCTCTTCTAAAAACAGGGTTTGTCAGGTGGTTTGCCATTAGAATAACTTTTTTGAAAAAAGTTATATGTATAATCGATTTACTCCTTATAACATGGCTTCTTCTGCATCCGAATCTCAGCCTGCAAAAGCTAAGCAATATAATTTTTTCCCATCAGCAGATTGTCGTCCTTGTTGACATGATTCTGGAATCATACGATTGTCTTTTTGGATGTCGCATGAGGCAGACACCTACATGTCGCAAGAAGTTGATTTGGAAAAAATCAGCGAAGCTCTAAGTGCCCAGGGTCCTGGAAAAAGGACATTGCCAAATTAAAAAGCGTTTCAACGATATTAAATGCTTCACCAAACAGAAATTGGCTAAGGAGAAGAATTCTGCAAGGGGTACTGGTGGAGGCCCAGCCTATGTAGCTGATCTAACCGATTTTATGAGGAATAATTAATACAGCGGCTGGGTCCAGAGGTTATTGGCGGAGTCGCCGAAGACTGTGACAGCGACATAAGAGGTAAATGTATTACTACAACATAGATGCCATTATGTATGTAATTAATCTTTCTATTTTTTCCTGCGTTATTTGGCAGTTTGACTTGTATATTTTTAGAATATTCTCTTAATATACAAAATACCCTTTTTTTGGTTTGTTTAGCGTATATATTTTGAAAATAAAAGGTTAAATAAAAAAAATGTAAGTTTTATAATAATGTATTTTTACAAAGAAGATAGTTGTGTTTGTGTGGAATACAGTGGAATACAGTAATGACACACTTATTATTAAAATAGATTCCATCCATGATATGAATATTGATAAATTATTTAAACAACATAAGCCATGATTTGTTAATGCATAAGAAAGTAAATGCTGTTTAATATGATTACAATCATTGCAAACTTCAATTTTGTTTTATTATATATATATATATATAAAATAGTCCTAAAGCCCGTTCACACTGGCTATTTTTTGCAGTACAGCGGTCCTACCCCTTGCTCTCTCTCTCCCCCTCTCTTTTGTGCTCTCTCCCCCTCTCTTTTGCGCTCTCTCCCCCTCTCTTTTGTGCTCTCTCTCGCTCCACCTCTCTTTTGCTCTCTCCCCCTCTCATTTGCTCTCTCTCTCCCCCCTCCCTTTTGCTCTCTCTCGCCCTCTCTTTTGTGCTCTCTCCCCCTCTCTTTTGCGCTCTCTCCCCCTCTCTTTTGCGCTCTCTCCCCCCTCTCTTTCGCTCTCTCTCTCGCTCCCCTCTCTTTTGCTCTCTCCCCCCTCTCTTTTGCTCTCTCTCTCCCCCTCTCTTTTGCTCTCTCTCCCCCTCTCTTTTGTGCTCTCTCCCCCTCTCTTTTGTGCTCTCTCCCCCTCTCTTTTGCTCTCTCCTCCCTCTCTTTTGCTCCCTCTCTCCCCTTCTCGTTTGCTTTCTCTCCCCCCTCTCTTTAGCTCTCTCCCCCTCTCTTTTGCACTCTCTCTTCTCCCTCTCTTTTACACTCTCTCTCCCCCCTCTCTTTTGCGCTCTCTCTCTCTCTTTTGCGCTCTCTCTCTCCCCCCTCTTTTACACGCTCTCTCTCCCCCTCTCTTTTGCGCTTTCTCTCTCCCCCACTCTTTTGCACGCTCTCTCTCCCCTCTCTTTTGCGCTCTCTCTCTCCCCCTCTCTTTTGTGCTATCTCTCTCCCCACTCTCTTTTGTGCTCTCTCTCCCCCCCTCTCTTTTGCGCTCTCTCTCTCCCCCTCTCTTTTGCTCTGTCTCTCTCTCAATATTTTTGCTCTCTCTCTTCATCCCTCTCTTTTGTTCTTTCTCTCCATCCCTCTCTTTTGCTCTCTCTCCCCCCCTCTCTTTTGCTTTCTCTCTCCCCCCTCTCGTTTGCTCCATCTCTCTCCCCTCTCTTTTGCTCTCTCTCCATCCCTCTCTTTTGCTCTCTCTCTCCCCCTCTCTATTGCTCTCTCTCCCCCCTCTCTTTTGCTCTCTCTCCCCCTCTCTTTTTCTCTCTCTTCCCTCTATTTTGCTCTTTACCCTCTCTTTTGCTCTTTCCCCTCTATTTTGATCTCTTTCCCCCTCTCTTCTGCATTTTCCCCTCTCTTCTGCTCTTCCCCCACTTTTTAGCTCTTTCCTATCTCTTTTTGTATCTGCTCCTCTATTTCTCTCCCCTCTCTCTTGTGCAAACCTGCCCGGCCACACCCCCACCACGCCCCCGACCATGCCCACACTCCTGTCCGGCCACACCCACGCTCCCACCACGCCCACTTTTGCCCCAAACAGCATGTCAGGTTTGTCCCTGTGCTGTCTCTACTCACATTGCAGCTTTGGACAAACACACTTGGCCTTTTATATTATAGGATATATATATATATATAATATGTAATCTATATATGAATGTTAATATTTAAATTTTTATAATTTTAGTTAAAAATTTTATTTATTTTTTAATAACAGCACCACAAGAACAGACGGTCAGAAGGTCATCTGCATGGCACTTCCCAAATGTTTGGGCCTATAGCATCTACCTCAAGTGCAAGGCCTTCTACAAGTAGTGCACATGGGTAATACATTAGAACCACTTCAACTGAGAGTCACAGTTTGTCTTCTGTTGATACCTTCCTAGAGATCAGAAGCAGCACTCCAGATATAGGAGTTTAAAGAGGGTCATTTAATACACCTGCATTGCAATCATATAAAATAGATGTCATATTGTATCAATCAACATCAAATTAATATCAATGTAATTGATATTTTTATTCATTAGCTTGTATGAAAGCCTCTGTTTGCTAAAATTTTTTAGTTCACATGGGATCCTTGTCTAGACTCATTTGTCACTCAGCTGTATTAAGCCTATGTTATCAATCTTTTCAAAGAGTCCCTAGAATTTGTTATTTATGGATGTGTTTCTATTTCTCTTTCCTCTCTCTTGTGCCAACCGCACCCGGCCACTCCACCCCCCATGCCCCCAGCCATGCCCACGCTCCCATCTGGTCACGCCCATGCTCCCATCCGGCCATGCCCACACTCCCTTCCGGCCACACCCACTTTTGCGCAAACAGCATGTCAGGGCCAGGTGTGTTTGTCCTCGTGCTGTCTCTACTACGCATGACAGCTTTGGACAAACACACTTGGCCTTTTATATTATAAGATATATATATATATATATATATATATATATATATATATATATATATATATATAATATGTAATCTATATATAAATGTTAATATTTAAATTTTTATAATTTTAATTAAAATAAATTATTTATTTTTTTAATAACAGCACCACAAGAACAGACAGTTAGAAGATCATTTGATCTGCATGCCACTTCCCAAATTTTTGGGCCTATTGCATCTACCTCAAGTGCTAGGCCTTCTACAAGTAGTGCATATGGGCAATACATTAGAACCACTTCAACTGAGAGTCACAGTTTGTCTTCTGCTGATACCTTCCCAGAGATCAGAAGCAGCACTCCAGATATAGGAGTTGAAAGAGGGTCATTTAATACACCTGCATTGCAATCATATAAAATAGATGTCATATTATATCAATCAACATCAAATTAATATCAATGTAATTGATATTTTTATTCATTAGCTTGTATGAAAGCCTCTGTTTGCTAACATTTTTTAGTTCACATAGGATCCTTGTCTAGACTCATTTGTCACTCAGCTGTATTAAGCCTGTGTTATCAATCTTTTCAAAGAGTCCCTAGAATTTGTTACTTATTTATGTGTTTCTATTTCTCTTCCCTCTCTCTCGTGCCAACCGCACCCGGCCACACCACACCCCCGCCACGCCCCCAGCCATGCCCACGCTTCTGTCTGGCCACGCCCACACTCCCATCCGGCCATGCCCACACTCCAGTCTGGCCACACCCACTTTTGCGCAAACAACATGTCAGGGCCAGGTGTGTTTGTCCTCGTGCTGTCTCTACTACGCATGACAGCTTCGGACAAACACACTTGGCCTTTTATATTATAGGATTATGCAGTGAACAAGTGCTGAGGCACGAAACATGTTTGCAGACAGGTGTCTCTGTACACACTGAGTTACTTTTTAACTCTATATTTTTGTACTACGATGTCTTTTTATCTTGGATTATATTAAAATTTATACACTTTTTAAGAGCAGGTGTCTTTGGACTGTTTTGCGCTATCCCTTAATTCTTTTGGATTTCTACATTTCTCTGGAGTGTTTGCAGACACTCTGATTAAGCAGCTGCAGCAGTTCAAGTCTCCCTGCATCCACCCACTCTCCATTGTGCCGGGGAAGAGATCACAAGTTAAAAGAAATATATGTAGTATACCGAGCGCTAGTAATAGGATGCCTTAAGCTCACTGACAGGAGCCCCCTAGTGGGCTTGGGATAAAAACTAACTAGAATAAATGAGTGAGTGCTAACAGCTTAAAAGGCTAAGTAATCAGTTGGGTGAGATAGATAAAAATAAATCAGTTTAATACAAGGATATAAAACAATCTAAATAATACAATGATTCTGTCAAATCAATTTTAAAACCTACATGGATCCATGGGGTACATATAAAAACATAAATAAAAAATACAATGTGCGTTCAATACTGTATAAAAGAATGAAAAATCACAGCATAATACAAACAAGTCTCACAGTTAATTGATAATACTTGTGTGCCGATTGAGACCTAGTAAGTGGTCACAAATCCATCAATCATCTCTAAAATGGAAGGTTATCACATGAATAAATATAATAAACATAAACAGGTGATACAACGTGTAGAAAATGCATGAAAAAATGCACAAATAATGTGATGAAAATAAGTCAATTGCTGTCCAAAATTTGTGTCCAAACATGATAAGTTCCAAATGAAATTTATCCAGTGTTGGTAGTAAACATAAGGTGCCAGAAAACAGTTCTTAGAAGCAAAAAATGAGAAAAAAATTGGAAAAAATGTGAAAAACAGAATGTGAAAAAACAAAAATGTGTAAACGATGATTCATAGATCAAGGTATATAAACAAGATCCAAAATATCTTCTAAACCTGTGGAAAAATGAAGAAATAATAGTGCAATAATGTTTATACAATCCAAATAATGATTAGAAATGAGCTCACCAGTATGTCAACGCGTTTCGGCCTTCCTGGCCTTTATCAAGACTATACTGTTTGTAATTTTCTGGGAGCTTTTATAGTGTAGTCACTATGATGATTGGATCTATTTTGGCGCCAAAAATATTAGATCCGCCCTTTCCTGTTTAGCCCAGTGTTTCATGGGAGAATTCCTATAAACAATCTTAGTTCATATTCCTTATGGTTAATGGTAGTTTAAGCCATATTTGTCATATATATATTACATGTTGTTTATATAAATTTCTTTTCTTTCTTATTTAGTGCACCTATAACATATATTTATTTTTGTTACTCGGTTTTCGCCCCACTTCCGGGTCTGGGGGTCACTTCCTGTTTTGGTTCTGATGTGTATTACATCACATCCGGTTCTGTTAACATCACTTCCGGTTTCATTACTACCGGAAGTTGATGTCGTAAACATCCGGTGTCTGTGGTGTCGCAATTAGTTCCGCTCTCGGCGGTAATTGACTAAGTTCGCACTTTTCTAAAATTCTATTGGGCAATTCAACTCTAAGTCATTAGAGTGATTGGTATGTTGTATGCATAGGTGGCAAATTTAGTCAGATGCGTAAATAATAGCGTCAAATGCAAAAATGTCAGATGCAAATATAATCTGGCTGAAGATCTTGACTGTAAGTTCTAAATATCATTGTGAACACTTAGAAGTAGGGTAAAACACAGGGATAAGTAGAGGAAAATATTTAATAAAAGAAGATATTTAATAAAATGAGATATTTATTAAAAGTGATGGTGGTTCACATCCAGTCTTTGATTATTTGTCACAAGACATATGAAGCAGTGTATCATCAGGGTGTCTAATGTGCCACTGGCACCACTCACGAAATTCATAAAATTCAAGATATCTTAGGGGATCTGGAAGATGCTAATAAATGTGAGCCTGAGGTGTCGTCTGATGATTCGGTACGTCAAAAAAATGGACTAATTTAAACTGTCACAGAAACGTAAATTGTCACAGAATCTCATTTTATTAAACATCTTCTTTTATTAAATATTTTCCTCTACTTATCCCTGTGTTTTACCCTACTTCTAAGTGTTCACAATGATATTTAGAACTTACAGTCAAGATCTTCATCCAGATTATACTTTTGCATTTGCCATTATATTTGCATCTGACATTTTTACATCTGACGTTATTATTTACGCATCTGACTAAATTAGCCACCTATGCATACAACATACCAATCACTCTAATGACTTAGAGTTGAATTGCGCAATAGAATTTTAGTAAGGTGCAAACTTAGTCAATTACCGCCGAGAGCAGAACTAATTGTGACACCACAGACACCGGATGTTTACGACATCAACTTCCGGTAGTAACAAAACCGGAAGTGATGTTGACAGAACCGGATGTGATGTAATACACATCAGAACCAAAACAGGAAGTGACCCCCAGACCGGAAGTGGGGCAAAAACCGGGTAACAAATAAAAATAAATATATGTTATAGGTGCACTAAATAAGAAAGAAAAGAAATGTATATAAACAACATGTAATATATATATGACAAATATGGCTTAAACTACCATTAACCATAAGGAATATGAACTAAGATTGTTTATAGGAATTCTCCCATGAAACACTGGGCTAAACAGGAAAGGGCGGATCTAATATTTTTGGCGCCAAAATAGATCCAATCATCATAGTGACTACACTATAAACGCTCCCAGAAAATTACAAACAGTATAGTCTTGATAAAGGCCAGGAAGGCCGAAACGCGTTGACATACTGGTGAGCTCATTTCTAATCATTATTTGGATTGTATAAACGTTATTGCACTATTATTTCTTCATTTTTCCACAGGTTTAGAAGATATTTTGGATCTTGTTTATATACCTTGATCTTTGAATCATCGTTTACACATTTTTGTTTTTTCACATTCTGTTTTTTCAAATTTTTTCCACATTTTTTCTCATTTTTTGCTTCTAAGAACTGTTTTCTGGCACCTTATGTTTACTACCAACACTGGATAAATTTCATTTGGAACTTATCATGTTTGGACACTAATTTTGAACAGCAATTGACTTATTTTCATCACATTATTTGCGCATTTTTTCACGCATTTTCTACACGTTGTATCACCTGTTTATGTTTATTATATTTATTCATGTGATAACCTTCCATTTTAGAGATGATTGATGGATTTGTGACCACTTACTAGGTCTCACATTGTATTTTGAACGCACATTGTATTTTTTATTTATGTTTTTATATGTACCCCATGGATCCATGTAGGTTTTAAAATTGATATGACAGAATCATTGTATTATTTAGATTGTTTTATATCCTTGTATTAAACTGATTTTTATCTATCTCACCCAACTGATTACTTAGCCTTTTAAGCTGTTAGCGCTCACTCATTTATTCTAGTTAGAGATCACAAGTTACATGCTGAGGATCGAGGATCAACTAACAGCGGTGACATACATTTGGGAAGCTGATTCATGTAGCGCTTAGGTTTGGTGTCTTTGTTCTTTTATATATATATATATATATATATATATATATGTAATCTATAAATAAATGTTAATATTTACATTTTTATAATTTTAATTAAAAAAAATTATTTATTTTTTAATAACAGCACCACAAGAACAGACAGTTAGAAGGTCATCTGATCTGCATGCCACTTCCCAAATTTTTGGGCCTATTGCATCTACCTCAAGTGCTTGGCCTTCTACAAGTAGTGCATATGGGCAATACATTAGAACCACTTCAACTGAGAGTCACACTTTGTCTTCTGCTGATACCTTCCCAGAGATCAGAAGCAGCACTCCAGATATAGGAGTTGGAAGAGGGTCAGGTAATACACCTGCATTGCAATCTTAGGCCTAGATTTAGAGTTTGGCGTAGCCTTGAAAACCAGCGTTAGAGGCTCCTAACGCTGGTTTTAGGCTACCGCCGGTATTTGGAGTCAGTAAGGAAAGGGTCTAACGCTCACTTTTCAGCCGCGACTTTTCCATACCGCAGATCCCCTTACGTCAATTGCATATCCTATCTTTTCAATGGGATCTTTCTAACTCCGGTATTTAGAGTCATGTCTGAAGTGAGCGTTAGAAATCTAACGACAAAACTCCAGCCGCAGAAAAAAGTCAGTAGTTAAGAGCTTTCTGGGCTACCGCCGGTTCATAAAGCTCTTAACTACTGTGCTCTAAAGTACACTAACAGCCATAAACTACCTATGTACCCCTAAACCGAGGCCCCCCCACATCGCCGCCACTCTATAAATTTTTTTAACCCCTAATCTTCCGCTCCATACACTGCCGCCAACTACATTATCCCTATGTACCCCTAATCTGCTGCCCCTAACACCGCCGACCCCTATATTATATTTATTAACCCCTAATCTGCCGCCCCCGCTATCGCTGACCCCTGCATATTATTATTAAACCCTAATCTGCCGTCCGCACGCCGCCGCCAGCTACATTATAGCTATGTACCCCTAATCTGCTGCCCCTAACACCGCCGACCCCTATATTATATTTATTAACCCCTAATCTGCCCCCCTCAACGTCGCCTCCACCTGCCTACACTTATTAACCCCTAATCTGCCGAGTGGACTGCACCGCTACTATAATAAAGTTATTAACCCCTAATCCGCCTCACTCCCGCCTCAATAACCCTATAATAAATAGTATTAACCCCTAATCTTCCCTCCCTAACACCTAACTTCAAGTATTAACCCCTAATCTGCCGATCGGAGCTCACCGCTACTCTAATAAATTTTTTAACCCCTAAAGCTAATTTTAACCCTAACCCTAACACCCCCCTAAATTAAATATAATTTTATTCTAACGAAATAAATTAACTCTTATTAAATAAATTATTCCTATTTAAATCTAAATACTTACCTGTAAAATAAACCCTAATATAGCTACAACATAAATTATAATTATATTATAGATATTTTAGGATTAATATTTATTTTACAGGCAACTTTGTATTTATTTTAACCAGGTACAATAGCTATTAAATAGTTAAGAACTATTTAATAGCTAAAATAGTTAAAATAATTACAAAATTACCTGTAAAATAAATCCTAACCTAAGTTACAATTAAACCTAACACTACACTATCAATAAATTAATTAAATACAATACCTACAATTATCTACAATTACACCTAACACTACACTATCAATAAATTAATTAAATACAATTCCTACAAATAAATACAATTAAATAAACTAACTAAAGTACAAAAAATAAAAAAGAACTAAGTTACAAAAAATAAAAAAATATTTACAAACATTAGAAAAAAATTACAACAATTTTAAACTAATTACACCTACTCTAAGCCCCCTAATAAAATAACAAAGACCCCCAAAATAAAAAAATGCCCTACCCTATTCTAAATTACAAAAGTTCAAAGCTCTTTTACCTTACCAGCCCTGAACAATGGTATTAGGGTTTATTTTACAGGTAAGTATTTAGCTTTAAATAGGAATAATTTATTTAATAAGAGTTAATTTATTTCGTTAGATTTAAATTATATTTAATTTAGGGGGGTGTTAGGGTTAAAGTTAGACTTAGCTTTAGGGGTTAATAAATTTATTAGAGTAGCGGTGAGCTCCTGTCGGCAGATTAGGGGTTAATACTTGAAGTTAGGTGTCGGCAATGTTAGGGAGGGCAGATTAGGGGTTAATACTATTTATTATAGGGTTATTGAGGCGGAAGTGAGGCGGATTAGGGGTTAATACATTTATTATAGTAGCGCTCAGGTCCGGTCGGTAGATTAGGGGTTAATAAGTGTAGTTAGGTGGAGGCGACGTTGGGGGCGGCATATTAGGGGTTAATAAATATAATATAGGGGTCGGCGATGTTAGGGCAGCAGATTAGGGGTACATAGGGATAATGTAGGTGGCGGGGGTGTACGGAGCAGATGATTAGGGGTTAAATATAATATGCAGGGGTCAGCGATAGCGGGGGCGGCAGATTAGGGGTTAATAAGTGTAAGGTTAGGGGTGTTTAGACTCGGGGTACATGTTAGAGTGTTAGGTGCAGACGTAGGAAGTGTTTCCCCATAGGAAACAATGGGGCTGCGTTAGGAGCTGAACGCAGCTTTTTTGCAGGTGTTAGGTTTTTTTTCAGCTCAAACAGCCCCATTGTTTTCTATGGGGGAATCGTGCACGAGCACATTTTGAAGCTGGCCGCGTCCGTAAGCAACTCTGGTATTGAAAGTTGCAGTGGCGGTAAATATGCCTGTACGCTCCCTTTTTGGAGCCTAACGCAGCCATTCTGTGAACTCTCAATACCAGAGGTATTTAAAAGGTGCAGCCAGAAAAAAGCCAGCGTTAGCTACGCAGGTCGTTAACGACAAAACTCTAAATCTAGGCCTTATAAAATAGATGTCATATTGTAACCAAAAAAAATAGTAATGTTTATACACCTAGTTAAATAATATATATATATATATATATATATATATATATATATAAATCAACATCAAATTAATATCAATGTAATTTATATTTTTATTCATTAGCTTGTATGAAAGCCTCTGTTGGCTAACATTTTTTAGTTCACATGGGATCCTTTTCTAGACTTATTTGTCACTCGACTGTATTAAGCCTGTGTTATCAATCTTTTCAAAGTGTCCCTAGAATTAGTTTTTTTATGGATGTGTTATAATCACTTCCATGAATCTCTTTATATAAAAGCTTGTTTGTAATCACCAAACATTTTTTGTCTGTGTATCTAATAATTCTGGATACCTTGTAACTGAAAAGAAAAATGTTTTCAATGCTATTATCTTTTCTAAGATATTTTTAAGAAAATAAAATAAATATTTTTTTATTAAAAGTGTATGAAAAAAACAGAATTTATGCTTACATGATAAATTACTTTCTCCAACGGTGTGTCCGGTCCACGGCGTCATCCTTACTTGTGGGAATATCTCTTCCCCAACAGGAAATGGCAAAGAGTCCCAGCAAAGCTGGCCATATAGTCCCTCCTAGGCTCCGCCCACCCCAGTCATTCGACCGACGGACAGGAGGAAAAATATAGGAGAAACCATATGGTACCGTGGTGACTGTAGTTAGAGAAAATAATTCATCAGACCTGATTAAAAAACCAGGGCGGGCCGTGGACCGGACACACAACGTTGGAGAAAGTAATTTATCAGGTAAGCATAAATTCTGTTTTCTCCAACATTGGTGTGTCCGGTCCACGGCATCATCCTTACTTGTGGGAACCAATACCAAAGCTTTAGGACATGGATGAAGGGAGGGAGCAAATCAGGTTACCTAAACGGAAGGCACCACGGCTTGCAAAACCTTTCTCCCAAAAATAGCCTCCGAAGAAGCAAAAGTATCAAATTTGTAAAATTTGGCAAAAGTGTGCAGTGAAGACCAAGTCGCTGCCTTACATATCTGATCAACAGAAGCCTCGTTCTTGAAGGCCCATGTGGAAGCCACAGCCCTAGTGGAGTGAGCTGTGATTCTTTCAGGAGGCTGCCGTCCGGCAGTCTCGTAAGCCAATCGGATGATGCTTTTAAGCCAAAAGGAAAGAGAGGTAGAAGTCGCTATTTGACCTCTCCTTTTACCAGAATAGACGACAAACAGAGAAGATGTTTGTCTGAAATCTTTTGTAGCTTCTAAATAGAATTTTAGAGCACGGACTACGTCCAAATTGTGTAACAAACGTTCCTTCTTTGAAACTGGATTCGGACACAAAGAAGGTACAACTATCTCCTGGTTAATATTTTTGTTAGAAACAACCTTTGGAAGAAAACCAGGCTTAGTACGCAAAACCACCTTATCTGCATGGAAAACCAGATAGGGTGGAGAACACTGCAGAGCAGATAACTCTGAAACTCTTCTAGCAGAAAAAATAGCAACCAAAAACAAAACTTTCCAAGATAACAACTTAATATCTATGGAATGTAGAGGTTCAAACGGAACCCCTTGAAGAACTGAAAGAACTAAATGTAAACTCCAGGGAGGAGTCAAAGGTCTGTAAACAGGCTTGATCCTAACCAGAGCCTGAACAAATGCTTGAACATCTGGCATAGCTGCCAGTCGTCTGTGTAGTAAGACAGATAAAGCAGAAATCTGTCCCTTTAGAGAACTCGCAGATAATCCTTTATCTAAACCTTCTTGCAGAAAGGAAAGAATCTTAGGAATTGTTATCTTATTCCAAGGGAATCCCTTGGATTCACACCAGCAGATATATCTTTTCCATATTTTATGGTAAATCTTTCTAGTTACCGGTTTTCTGGCCTGAACCAGAGTATCAATCACAGAATCTGAAAACCCACGCTTTGATAGAATCAAGCGTTCAATCTCCAAGCCGTCAGCTGGAGGGAGACCAGATTTGGATGTTCGAATGGACTCTGAACAAGAAGGTCCTGTCTCAAAGGTAGCTTCCATGGTGGAACCGATGACATATTCACCAGGTCTGCATACCAAGTCCTGCGTGGCCACGCAGGGGCTATCAAGATCACCGAGGCCCTCTCCTGTTTGATCCTGGCTACCAGCCTGGGAATGAGAGGAAACGGTGGAAACACATAAGCTAGGTTGAAGGTCCAAGGCGCTACTAGTGCATCCACTAGAGTCGCCTTGGGATCCCTGGATCTGGACCCGTAGCAAGGAACCTTGAAGTTCTGACGAGACGCCATCAGATCCATGTCTGGAATGCCCCATAATTGAGTCAATTGGGCAAAAATCTCCGGGTGGAGTTCCCACTCCCCCGGATGGAATGTCTGACGACTCAGATAATCCGCTTCCCAGTTTTCCACACCTGGGATGTGGATTGCAGAAAGATGGCAGGAGTGATTCTCCACCCATTGTATTATTTTGGTTACTTCTTTCATCGCCAGGGAACTCCTTGTTCCCCCCTGATGATTGATATACGCAACAGTCGTCATGTTGTCTGATTGGAATCTTATGAATCTGGCCTTTGCAAGCTGAGGCCAAGCCCTGAGAGCATTGAATATCGCTCTTAGTTCCAGAATGTTTATCGGGAGAAGAGACTCTTCCTGAGACCATAGTCCCTGAGCTTTCAGGGATTCCCAGACCGCACCCCAGCCCACTAGACTGGCGTCGGTCGTGACAATGACCCACTCTGGTCTGCGGAAGCTCATTCCCTGGGATAGGTGGTCCAGGGATATCCACCAACGGAGTGAATCTCTGGTCTTCTGATCTACTTGAATCACTGGAGACAAGTCTGTATAGTCCCCATTCCACTGTTTCAGCATGCACAGTTGTAATGGTCTTAGATGAATTTGCGCAGAAGGAACTATGTCCATTGCTGCAACCATCAACCCTACTACTTCCATGCACTGAGCTATGGAAGGACGTGGAGCAGAATGAAGAACTTGACAAGCGCTTAGAAGTTTTGACTTTCTGACATCTGTCAGAAAGATCCTCATTTCTAAGGAATCTATTATTGTTCCCAAGAAGGGAACTCTTGTTGACGGAGACAGAGAACTTTTTTCTATGTTCACCTTCCATCCGTGAGATCTGAGAAAGGCCAGAACGATGTCTGTATGAGCCTTTGCTTTTGAAAGGGACGACACTTGTATTAGAATGTCGTCCAAGTATGGTACTACTGCAAAGCCCCTCGGTCTTAGAACCGCTAGAAGGGACCCGAGTACCTTTGTGAAAATCCTTGGGGCAGTGGCTAATCCGAATGGGAGGGCCACAAACTGGTAATGTTTGTCCAGAAAGGCGAACCTTAGGAACTGATGATGTTCTTTGTGGATAGGAATATGTAGGTACGCATCCTTTAGATCCACGGTAGTCATAAATTGACCTTCCTGGATAGTGGGTAGAATCGTTCGAATGGTTTCCATTTTGAACGATGGTACCCTGAGAAATTTGTTTAGGATCTTTAAATCCAGAATTGGTCTGAAGGTTCCCTCCTTTTTGGGAACTACGAACAGATTTGAGTAAAATCCCATTCCTTGTTCCGTCATTGGAACTGGGTGTATCACTCCCATCTTTAGCAGGTCTTCTACACAATGTAAGAACGCCTGTCTCTTTATTTGGTTTGAGGATAAGTGAGACATGTGGAACCTTCCCCTTGGGAGTAGTTCCTTGAATTCCAGAAGATAACCCTGAGAAACTATTTCTAGCGTCCAGGGATCCTGAACATCTCTTGCCCAAGCCTGAGCAAAGAGAGAGAGTCTGCCCCCCACTAGATCCGGTCCCAGATCGGGGGCTACTCCTTCATGCTGTTTTGTTAGCGGTAGCAGGCTTCTTGGTCTGCTTACCCTTGTTCCAGCCTTGCATCAGTTTCCAGGCTGTTTTGGACTGTGAGGCATTACCCTCTTGCTTAGAGGATGCAGAATTAGAGGCCGGTCCGTTCCTGAAATTACGAAAGGAAAGAAAATTAGACTTATTCTTGGCCTTGAAAGGCCTATCTTGTGGGAGGGCGTGACCCTTTCCCCCAGTGATGTCTGAGATAATCTCTTTCAATTCTGGTCCAAAGAGAGTTTTACCCTTGAAGGGGATGTTAAGCAATTTTGTCTTGGATGATACATCCGCTGACCAAGACTTTAGCCAAAGCGCTCTGCGCGCCACAATTGCAAACCCTGAATTTTTCGCCGCTAATCTAGCTAATTGCAAAGCAGCATCTAAAATAAAAGAGTTAGCCAACTTAAGTGTGTGAACTCTGTCCATAACCTCCTCATATGGAATCTCTCTACTGAGCGACTTTTCTAGTTCCTCGAACCAGAACCACGCTGCTGTAGTGACAGGAACAATGCACGAAATGGGTTGTAGAAGGTAACCTTGCTGTACAAAAATCTTTTTAAGCAAACCTTCCAATTTTTTATCCATAGGATCTTTGAAAGCACAACTATCCTTGATAGGAATTGTAGTGTGCGGAGGTCCAAGACTTCCTGTTGGAGGCGGAGCATGCAGGTAGCTGCAGGTAGCTGCAGGTGGTGTGGAAGCTACGCACCTCTGTGTGAGGCCTAATACACCACCAACAGATGCCTTTGTTGCCCTTGGCCACGTACAGGTCTGGGCTATGGGACTTTGATCCGGCATAGGAAGTCAATGCCTTGCAGCCTACAAGTGCACGTTGGCTGGTGCACACCATTTCTACACTGGAATGAGACACTTGCAGATAAGCACTGTTAACGTCATACAGAGCTGTATATGTATGGCTACGAGCCTACCCGCTTAATACACCTGTTATTCAAAGCTGTTATTCCAAGTAAACTTCGTTCTCCAAAGAGCCACCTGAGCCCACCCGCACAAAGATTATTCCCTCAATACACAGTACGCTTTCTGGGGCTGGCCACACAAAGCTGCCGCTGTACTACTCACCTGGTGGAGTAGTTGTTGCTGGCGAGCGGCAAGCTCTTTCTGTTCCCAGCCAAGGCTTGATCTGCATCCCGAAAGGCTCCTGTGGTGTGAGTATACCGGGGAATACTGTCATCATATGCAGCGGAGTCACTCTCCCTGGACGAGAGTTGCGGGCGACAAGAAGCCGGAGCCCCCTGGACGGGTATGCAGCCAAAGTGTTAGCACCTCCTCCAACGTGAGGTGCTTGGAGTGTCTCTGTACCGCGGACCTGGTTACCGCCTGGCCGGGGCCTCTTTCTTGCTGCAGGCTGTTCTTGGAGTGAGGAGGTCTGGTCCGGGTGGCTGTGCGGACACCCGTTGCTGCAGTGCGGGTGGGCTGGATCACCGCGCAAGTGTATGTTCATCCGGAGCACAGTCAGAGGGCTCCTTGCGCTGGCAGTCTTCTCCCTATGAGGACCGAGTGGGGATAGTACCCGAGGAGGCTCCAAATATCTGTCCTGAGGAACTACATTCAGGTCTGTCTGTCTGCGTTTTGCCAACGAAAAAAGTACTTTAAGCTTGCTTACTATAAATGCTCAATCTGTGTGGGTGTCCTGCTTAGTTTGGTGCATAGACTTATTTTTTGCTGGATTTACTGACTGTGCTGACATCTTCAATGGACTGTGCAAGCTGCTGCTGTGGTATTGTACAGGGGGTGCGGGACGGAGAGTGGGGCCAAGGACGCTTAATCCAGGGGTGGAAGGACTGAGACCTATGTTACAGTTATATGTGCTTAATCTATCTTGTTTGGCCTCTACAGATCAATAAATTCTTTATTACCATAGGCCTAAACAGAAGGGGTGGTTTCCCCTGTGAGTAAGATCATGGAGAAAAATGCATATATGGGTACTTTGCTATGCATTGTTATTTGAGGCAAAAACATAAGGGGCTGATTCCCTAGAACTTTTGTACTGACATCTAGCTATTGTTAGAGGTTATTGAGGTTGAGCTTTACGCATGGTAGATAAATGATATAAAATGGGCAGTATGCCACACTGGTCTTGTTAAATTCAATCTTTAAGATAATAGTACTGAATGGTAGGACACTGAAGGATATCCCCCTTAGATTAATCTCTAGCTATATATTATTGCATATCTAATTTGGGACAGGTAACCCCTTGAGTGGTAGATTTATATTAAGAAGTTATCTATTCACAATTTTATATATTTTTTTTTTTTGTTATATATCTATCTGTATAAACTAAAAGTCTTGTATCTTAGATAAAAGTTACATTTTAGCGTATTTTGAGAGTTTAAATGCAACAAAAACACTATATCACTTGTAGAGCACACATTTTTTTTTTTTTGTATGGTCTTTAAATCAAATGTTTTACACATATAATATAGAGAGTTGTTGCACAAGAGGTATTATTTAGTATTAATCTGTTAGAGTACTATAAGTCTTTGTTTTTGAGAATCCGGACCTGTCCTTCTTATTATTAAAGCCATATAGACAGTACCTGTTATAGCACAGAATAAGCTACAGTCACGTCCTGTTCATGGACAAATACATTAATCCAAGAAGCTCATCCTCCAATATGCCCCCTAAAGCAAGGGACAAAAAAGGGAGCAGCAGGAATTTGGACTCCAGTATAGTCTCCCCATTGGATAAAAGTGTTTCCAATCCCTCCCCCATCAATTTGGTAGAATTTGCAGCTGAAGTGGCCAAAATACTTACACCTCAATTTGATTTGATCAAACAGGAGATCAGAAGTGAGATATCAAACCTCACTTTAGAGGTTAGACAGTTCTCCTCAAGATTAGATGAAATTGAGAATCGGGTCTCAGATCTGGAGGACAGACTCAATGTAACTGATCCTATAATGGACACCCATAGCAAAATCATCTCGTCCTTGCAAGCTAAGATTGAGGACCTTGAAGACCGATCGAGACGCAACAATCTTAAAGTGATCGGTCTACCTGAGTCCCCTGAATTTCAGGACTTAATGAATTTTGCCACCACTATATTACCCCAGGCTTTACAGATTCCGGCTCCTGCTGCTCCCTTTTTGATTGAGAGAGCTCATAGGATAGGTCAAAGGCGTGAGCACAGTGAGGCCGCACGACCCAGGCCGGTAATTTTTAAGTTTGTGAACTTCCAAGATAAGCTATTATATCTCAAACACTACAGGAAATGTGGCTCTCTCTCTGTAGGCTCCCATAAACTACTAATGTTTCAAGACTTTTCCTCTGAAACACTAACTAAGAGAAGAGATATGTCTTTTTTCTATGGGAGATTACAGAAAGAAAACTACAATATCAGGCTGATTTATCCCGCAAAGTTAATTGTACAGAAAGATGGTACTACACACACACTCAATAATGTTAGGGAGGCAGAGACCTTCTGTAGGGAAGCAGGCGTACCCTGATCATGTACCGAATTGTATTAAGTTTATGCTCTTTGATCTTAGAATGTAAACATTTAATCACTATGAGATATGTTTTTGGTAGCTATGGTTTCCACAGTGCAAATTGTGTTAGTTACAGAAATGGTGTCTTTTCCTATTTTTTTTATTTTTCTTGGTGGGGGGGTGGGGGGGGGGGGTTGTGTGCCCCGAGTTGTTCTGGGGTTTTTTGTTTTTGTTTTCTTTTCTCCTCTTTTCCTCTTTCCATCCTCTCCCCTTCCTTTCCCGGTCCTCCTCCCCCTTCTTTCCTCTCTCTTGCTTAACCGCCACCTTCCGGACGGTGGTCCCTAGATCTGTTCTTGAGTATATGGAATACCCTTCGGAGGATGGGGAACGGTAAATTGAATAGTATTAATGGCACACAACCTTAAGCTACTATCTTGGAACGTAGGGGGCATTAACTCTCCAATTAAAAGAAAAGCCATAATAAAATATCTGGGGAAATTTAACCCTGATATAGTTCTCTTACAAGAACTACATCTTAATACTACTGAAATCCCTAAACTTAAATCCAAGTGGGTGGGGGAAGTGGTAGTGGCTCCATTCACGTCAAGGAAGAGGGGGGTCGCAATCTTGATAAATCAGAAATTAGATTATCAAATAATTAAGATGGAGTCCGATCCCGAAGGGAGATTTTTAATACTTGAAGTAAATGTTAATCAAACTAGATATATAATCTGTAATATATATGGACCCAATCAAATTGACCATACCTTCTGGTCAACTCTCTCTGTAAAACTACATAAATTTATTGGACTAAATCTAATTATGGCTGGAGATTTTAACCTATTAGCAGACCCCTAGATAGCTCTACAGGGAGTGCAGAATTATTAGGCAAATGAGTATTTTGACCACATCATCCTCTTTATGCATGTTGTCTTACTCCAAGCTGTATAGGCTCGAAAGCCTACTACCAATTAAGCATATTAAGTGATGTGCATCTCTGTAATGAGAAGGGGTGTGGTCTAATGACATCAACACCCTATATCAGGTGTGCATAATTATTAGGCAACTTCCTTTCATTTGGCAAAATGGGTCAAAAGAAGGACTTGACAGGCTCAGAAAAGTCAAAAATAGTGAGATATCTTGCAGAGGGATGCAGCACTCTTAAAATTGCAAAGCTTCTGAAGCGTGATCATCGAACAATCAAGCGTTTCATTCAAAATAGTCAACAGGGTCGCAAGAAGCGTGTGGAAAAACCAAGGCGCAAAATAACTGCCCATGAACTGAGAAAAGTCAAGCGTGCAGCTGCCAAGATGCCACTTGCCACCAGTTTGGCCATATTTCAGAGCTGCAACATCACTGGAGTGCCCAAAAGCACAAGGTGTGCAATACTCAGAGACATGGCCAAGGTAAGAAAGGCTGAAAGACGACCACCACTGAACAAGACACACAAGCCGAAACGTCAAGACTGGGCCAAGAAATATCTCAAGACTGATTTTTCTAAGGTTTTATGGACTGATGAAATGAGAGTGAGTCTTGATGGGCCAGATGGATGGGCCCGTGGCTGGATTGGTAAAGGGCAGAGAGCTCCAGTCCGACTCAGACGCCAGCAAGGTGGAGTACTGGTTTGGGCTGGTATCATCAAAGATGAGCTTGTGGGGCCTTTTCAGGTTGAGGATGGAGTCAAGCTCAACTCCCAGTCCTACTGCCAGTTTCTGGAAGACACCTTCTTCAAGCAGTGGTACAGGAAGAAGTCTGCATCCTTCAAGAAAAACATGATTTTCATGCAGGACAATGCTCCATCACACGCGTCCAAGTACTCCACAGCGTAGCTGGCAAGAAAGGGTATAAAAGAAGAAAATCTAATGACATGGCCTCCTTGTTCACCTGATCTGAACCCCATTGAGAACCTGTGGTCCATCATCAAATGTGAGATTTACAAGGAGGGAAAACAGTACACCTCTCTGAACAGTGTCTGGGAGGCTGTGGTTGCTGCTGCACGCAATGTTGATGGTGAACAGATCAAAACACTGACAGAATCCATGGATGGCAGGCTTTTGAGTGTCCTTGCAAAGAAAGGTGGCTATATTGGTCACTGATTTGTTTTTGTTTTGTTTTTGAATGTCAGAAATGTATATTTGTGAATGTTGAGATGTTATATTGGTTTCACTGGTAAAAATAAATAATTGAAATGGGTATATATTTGTTTTTTGTTAAGTTGCCTAATAATTATGCACAGTAATAGTCACCTGCACACACAGATATCCCCCTAAAATAGCTATAACTAAAAACTAACTAAAAACTACTTCCAAAACTATTCAGCTTTGATATTAATGAGTTTTTTGGGTTCATTGAGAACATGGTTGTTGTTCAATAATAAAATTAATCCTCAAAAATACAACTTGCCTAATAATTCTGCTCTCCCTGTAATAAAAGAGCGTTAAATAGCAGAGGCAGAAAAGTATGGATCTTCCAGAAACTATGCTCTCATTTGGGCCTGGTCGATTTATGGCGGGTACAGAATCCGGATGACTGTACGTATTCGTGTGTATCCCATGTCCAGCGTTCATTCTCCCGGCTTGATTATTTTCTGATATCAGAAACAATGCTTGGCCGGAACTGTGCCACTGGAATCGAAGACATTGTTATCTCTGACCATGCTGTCATAACACTAAAGCTTGATATGGACCAGAAACGGATGGGAGCGAACTATATTTCCTTCCCTAGATATCTATGCAAACAACATTAAATTTCAGCACCATTTACGTTTAAAGTGGGCGGAATATCTTAATAATAATGGTAATTATATAGATAAAACTGAGATATTTTGGGAAGCCTCTAAGGCCGTTATGCGTGGAGAGATTAAATCTTATACACTCTATTGGTCAAAACACTGTAGTTTAGTGGCTAGACAATTAGCCAATCGAGTTAAGAACACTTATAGATCCTATATCAGTAGACATACTAGAGAAAGCTGGGTGGCTTACACTACAGCGAAGACATTTCGAGACACACATATGAAACAGGTTAGTGCCCAGGAAGAAATTAGAATGAAAGCTAGATATGGGGGCTTCACGGGCAGATCGGCAAAGTTTTTAGCGAGGTTAGCCAACTTTTCTCCTAGACGTGCTATCACTGCTATCAAACTTGGAGACAAGAGATACACAAGGCACGTGGATATTGAAAACGCGTTTTTTGAATTCTTTCAGACTTTGTATAGGCAAGACTCCCTTAACTTATATAAGAAAGAGGCATTCTGGAGTAAGATAAAAGTACCACGCCTAACCATAGAGGCTAGAGACACTATTAACGCTCCCATTACTGAAGAGGAAATAGCTTGGGCAATCAAGAACGTGAAATCTAACAAAGCTGCCGGTCCAGATGCTCTCCCTATCGAATACTACAGAATCCTACAACCACAGGTGATGCCTATATTAACCAAGTTATTTAATTTCTATTTCTCTGAGAACACTCGATGTTCTACTTTCTTTGCATCTGCAAATATTTCACTGATCTTGAAAAAGGGCAAGGACCCTGAGCTACCTAGCTCCTTTAGACCCATTTCGGTCCTGAACGCTGATTATAAACTGTTAGCAGCTATCATAGCCGCACGATTGAAACCCTTTATGGGCGAGCTAATTCATGAGAATCAAGTCGGTTTTATGCCCGGACGCAACCCCGTAAAGAATACAAGGAAACTGTTGATCTTGCTCGAATCTTATTGGAATAAATACAAATCTACAGAATCTGACGATAGTATAGACAAGGCCATTCTAACGGTTGATGCCGAGAAGGCTTTTGACAGGGTCAGCTGGGATCATCTGTTCTATGCGCTGGACCGATTTGGGTTTACAGGATCCTTTAACAACTACATATGCTTAATCTATAGTACCCCCTCCTCAGCGGTGATTGTTAACAATGCTTCTACACAACGTTTTGATCTATTTAGAGGCACTAGACAGGGCTGCCCACTTTCACCCTTCCTGTTTAACCTCAGTATTGAACCCCTAGCTATCCGATTACGACAAGAACTGGAGGGGATTCCATGGGCGGACGAGAAGATGGTGCTTCTCCTATACGCGGATGATCTCCTATTATTTCTATCTAATCTTAAAGTATCTCTGCCTATTCTACAGAGTATTACCCAAGAGTTTGGGGAAATATCTGGATTTAAGATTAATACCTCTAAATCAGAATTAATGTGGATACACAAAAACTCGCCACCACATGTGAAACATCCTTTTCAAGAAGTTTCCCGGATTACATATCTGGGCTTACGTTTATCCAGAAACTCGGAAGAATGGTATAGATTAAATAATAGGATGGTACTGGACTCGTGCAAGAAAAAGCTTGAAGAATGGGCTAGGTTACCAATTTCATTAACCGCTAGGGCGACCCTGATTAAATCAGTTATCTTCCCAAAACTCCTCTATGTATTACAAATTATTCTGTGGTTTCTGCATAAAAAAGATATTACTATATATAATAAAGCTTGCTCTAAATTTCTATGGAACGGCAAGAGACCACGCATTGCCTCCCTTAAACTTATGAATTCCAAATTATCAGCCGGCTTGGCACTTCCTAATATTCAGATATATAATTTGGTTATTATAGCTAGATTCACATTAGATTGGCTAACCGAGAAGGAGTAGATCACATCTTTTTTCTGGGAATCTCAGGCTGTAGTTCCCTTCCAGTTAAAGGCTCTTTTGCATTGCCCTCTTACGTCACTGCCTTCCAATATATTCTATCTAGGTACTTTCAAGAATGTCATCATGGCCTGGCAAAAACTATGTACAGAAGTGGGCATTTCGCCTTATGTTTCACAATATTTACCCATAACGGGTAATCCAGAGTTTAGTCCCGGCCTCCACAATCAGATATTCAGAAACTGGGAGGCAAAGGGCCTTCAGACCCTGGGTCAAATCCGAGATACAGAGGGTCATTCAGTGATATTCCAAGAAATTGCGACACGATATGCGTTAGGGGCGCGAGAGTTTTATGCCTACCTTCAACTTAGGCATTTTCTCTGGGAGCTGACCACAAAACATGGGGACAATTGGACTATGGGGGAATTACAGCCCAGGATTACTATGTATGTGGCAGGAATATATGCTATTTCTCCTTTATATTTAGTGTTAAGTGAGAAAGCATCAAACCTGCAAATTAACGAAATGGTTACTAGGTGGTCTATCCTATTCCCAGAAATTGATGAGGGGATCATTGTCGGGAGCTTTAAAATAATCCAACAGAGTTGGGTTCCGACAACTTGGAGGGAGTCGCAGATAAAAATTGGGCTGCAGAGATACCTTACACCTGCGGTCCTCTCTAAGTGGTACAAAACAAAGGTGCTCTGCCCCAGATGTTCATCCATAGGAGCTGACTTATTCCACTGTTTATGGAGCTGCCCTAAAATATGTCAATACTGGGGAAAAATCACATTTTGGATGACGGTGGTTTTGAAGTTGGATCATAAACTTTCCCCAATTGAAATCTTCTTCCTTGTAAAATTCCAGGGTATCAATAAGAACTATAGCCTGATAAATACTATTATATTAACAGCACGTATCCTCATTTTTAAATCATGGAAAGCTTCGTCTGCACCTACTATGGCCCAATTTAAAATGGCACTGTGTAATCAATTCATAACAGAACAGTTTAATGTACCATTTCCACAAGATAAACACTTAGAAGTATTTTTTAAAAAATGGGAGCCATTTGTAAGATCCCTGCCTTTATTACAACAAAAAAAATTAATCAAACCAGTTAGAAATTCGGAGTTTGTCCAGATTAATATCTTAGCGGGCCACTTCCCGGAAGACTGGGTAACGGATGTCGAGTGAGGTGGTCTGGGGACGATGACGGGGGGAGAGGAGCGGGGAGGACCACTATTATTATTTCTCTTTTTTTTTTTTTTTTTTTTTTTTTTGGCCCTGGTGTCTTGTTCCAATAGGGGGGGGGGAGAAAAGAGGGAAAACCCTGAGACAAAGAAAGATTAGCTATCATAAAAAGGTTTATCTGGTTACCCTATGCAATTATTTATGTTTTACTTTCAACTTTAGCCGACATAAATATATGTGCCCTAAATTATCTCTGATTGATTGGAACGATGTACGGGCACTCTTTTTTCTTCTTTTTTTAAATTGACCTATATGGCTGTTTACCTAAATATGTATTTATATATTATGTATATTCACTGTGACATGTGTTTTTATATCTGGTAACCGAGATTGTAGTAACCTTCTCTGTCTTTGTTATAAATAAAGTTTAAAAAAAAATAAATAATAAGTTAACGGGAGATTTAACTTTTTTTTTTTTTTCTTATGCGCCGGCAGTTTCTAAAGTGCTGTAAGTCAATGGCGACTCCAGGAAATGTGTATTTAGGCACATTTCTGGACATCACTAGTTTATACGATTTATGGAACTTTATAAACTGCCGGCTGGGTTTATGTGATTCCCTGATGTGCGAGGTTAAATTATGGCCGCATGGTTTCAGCAGTTGTGCTGAAGCCTGCACCGCATATGTAATCTCGCCCATTGTATATAAAAAACAATCACTCTTGGGTTAATGGGACTCTACAGGCAAAGAATATATGTACACCTAAAAGATTAAAAAGCACAGTATAGACAAATGTCATCTGCAATGTATATACAGGTACAAATCTTTTTTGTTTATTTTTTTAACTAAAATTATCAAAATTCACTATTTTCCCTTCCTGTAAGTCACAATCTCCTTTGCCTGTGTCTGTTTTTTTCTGTTTTAAAATGCAAATTGTAGTTTATGTTTATTTAAAACAACTAATATTACCTTTCTGATTACAGTACTGTAATAGCTTTCTGAGGATACTGTGTATACACAATTATTAAAAATGAAAAAGAACTACCTTTAGCTTACATGTATAGGCTGTAGAATGAAGTAAATATTGCCAAAATGACATTAAAAAAAAAAAAAAAAAAAAAGGAATAGTAGTGCGCTTGTTTAGAGTATAAACTGCCCCCTCGACCTTAGGGACTGTCTGCCATAAGTCCTTTCTGGGGTCGACCATAGGAAATAATTTCTTAAATATAGGAGGGGGAACAAAAGGTATGCCGGGCTTCTCCCACTCCTTATTCACTATGTCTGCCACCCGCTTGGGTATAGGAAAAGCGTTTGGGGTGCACCGGAACCTCTAGGAACTTGTCCATCTTGCATAATTTTTCTGGAATGACCAAGTTGTCACAATCATCCAGAGTAGATAACACCTCCTTAAGCAGTGTGCGGAGATGTTCTAATTTAAATTTAAATATCACAATCTCAGGTTCAGCCTGTTGAGAAATTTTTCCTGAATCTGAAATTTCCCCATCTGACAAAACCTCCCTCATGGCCCCTTCAGATTGGTGTGAGGGTATGACAGAACAATTATCATCAGCGCCCTCCTGCTCTTCAGTGTTTAAAACAGAGCAATCGCGCTTTCTCTGATATGCAGGCATTTTGGATAAAATATTTGCTATGGAGTTATCCATTACAGCCGTCAATTGTTGCATGGTAATAAGCATTGGCGCGCTAGAAGTACTAGGGGCCTCCTGCGTGGGCAAAACTGGCGTAGACACAGAAGGAGATGATGTAGAACCATGTCTACTCCCTTCATCTGAGGAATCATCTTGGGCAATTTCATTATCTGTGGCAGTACTGTCCTTACTTTGTTTGGACACAATTATCACACAATTTTGAAGGGGGAGACACATTGGCTTTCATACATATAGAACATAGCTTATCTGAAGGCACAGAAATGTTAAACAGGCTTAAACTTGTCAATAAAGCACAAAAACCGTTTTAAAACAAAACCGTTACTGTCTCTTTAAATTTTAAACAGAGCACACTTTATTACTGAATATGTGAAAAAATATGAAGGAATTGTTCAAAATTTACCAAAATTTCACCACAGTGTCTTAAAGCATTAAAAGTATTGCACACCAATTTTCAGAGCTTTAACCGGAGCCGGTTACAGATTTAACCCCTATACAGTCCCAGCTACAGCCTTTGCTGTGACTTTACCAAGCCCAGAGGGGAATACGATACCAAATGACGCCTTTTAGGAACTTTTCCAACTACTTTCAGGTCCTCACACATGCATCTGCATGTCTTGCTCTCAAAAACAACTGCTCAGTAATGGCGCGAAAATGAGGCTCAGCCTACAACTGGGAAGGCCCTTCCTGACTGGAAAAGGTGTCTAACATAGTGCCTGACGTTAAAAAACGTTCCCCAAGTTTATAAGTGTGAATTATCAGCATAAACATGTATAAAATGTCCAAATAAAGCAATCAATTTAGCCCATAAAAGTGTCTACCAGTTTTATAGCCCATATTAAGCCCTTTATTCTGTTTGAGACTAAGAAAATGGCTTACCGGTCCCCATGAGGGGAAATGACAGCCTTCCAGCATTACACAGTCTTGTTAGAAATATGGCTAGTCATACCTTAAGTAGAAAAGTCTGCTAACTGTTTCCCCCAACTGAAGTTACTTCATCTCAACAGTCATATGTGGAAACAGCAATCGATTTTAGTTACTGTCTGCTAAAATCATCTTTCTCTCACAAACAGAAATCTTCATCCTTTTCTGTTTCAGAGTAAATAGTACATACCAGCACTATTTTAAAATAACAAACTCTTGATAGTAGAATAAAAAAACTACAACTAAACACCACATACTCTTAACCATCTCCGTGGAGATGTTGCCTGTGCAACGGCAAAGAGAATGACTGGGGTGGGCGGAGTTTAGGAGGGACTATATGGCCAGCTTTGCTGGGACTCTTTGCCATTTCCTGTTGGGGAAGAGATATTCCCACAAGTAAGGATGACGCCGTGGACCGGACACACCAATGTTGGAGAAAATGTATGTAAATGTAATGAGATTACAACAGCTGATGTTGAGAGGATTTTTCAAAGAATGCTTACCAATACCTCTCAATCTTTTTTTGAAGGTATGTTACATCTTTATTTCTCTATGGTATTTTATCTCACTCTCTTCTCTATCTCGGTGTCTCTCTTTCTCTTTCTATAATATCCATGTATTCCTTTTTTAACTATCCTTTTCTGATTTTTTTTTTCTTTCTCACTCTCTCATATCTATCACTTTCTTTATTGCTTTTTCTATGTCTAATTTCCTCTCCTTTTATGATCTCTCTTTTTTTATCTATCTATATCTCACTTTCTATCTCTGTAATAAATATCTCTTTCCTTATCTGTCTCTCTATCTATCTCTCCTTCAATCTTTATCTCAGTCTCTCTCAAACCATATTTCTCAATGATATATCTCTATTTCATTCTCTCTATCTCTCTTTTTCTCTGTTTATTATTTATTATATATTTGTTTTTCTATATACTAAAGTGTGTAGCCACCAATTACCATCCAAAATCTATCTACATTAATATCTATCTCTCCTCACCCTCTACACTCTATTTTTCATTTTATCTCTTTCTTTTTTCAATAAATTTTTTTAAGTTTTCTCTCAATTTATCATTCTCTCTCTCTTTCTTTCTATATGTCATTTTCAATCCCCTTCTCTCTTTCTCTATCTATATCTTTGTCTCAATTTATCTCAAGCTGTATCTTTCTCTATTTTTCTCTATTTTTATATCACTTTCATTATCATTCTCTCTCTTTTTTAATTTGATTTCTCTCGCTTTTTCTATATCTCTCATCTCTTTTATTTTCTTTCTCTCTCTCACAATATATCAATAACTCCTTTTTCTCTCTCTCTCTTTCTTCAATTTTCTTTCTCTTTCACTCTCTCTCTCTCATCTTTTTCTTTCATTTTCCTTTTCTCTCTCAATCTCTCTCACAATATATCACTCTTTATTTTTTTATCCATCTCTCTTTTTTTCTTCAATTTTTCTTTCTCTCTTTTTCCTCTCTCATCTCTTTCTTCAGTTTGCTTTCTCTCTCTCTCTCTCTCTCTCTCTCTCTCTCTCTCTCTTTTTCTCTCTCTCTCATCTTTTTCTTCAGTATGCTTTCTCTCTTTCTCTTTCTTCTATTTTTATTCTCTCTTTATATCTCTCACTTATCTCTTTCTTCTAATCACTCTCTCTCTATTTATCTTTATCTCATCTCTTTCTTCAATTTTCTTTCTCTCTATTTCTCTCATCCCTTTCTTCAATTCTCCTTTTCGCTCTCTCTATCACTCACTCTCTCCCTCCTTTTTCTTCAACTTTCTTTCTCTCTTTCTTCTCTCTCTTGTCTCTTTCTTCAGTTTGCTTTCTCTCTCTTTTTCTCTCTCTCATCTCTTTCTTCAGTTTGCTTTCTCTCTCTCTTTTTCTCTCTCTAATCTCTTTTTTCAGTATGCTTTCGCTCTCTTTTTCTCTCTCTCTCATCTCTATCTTCATTTTTCTTTCTCTCTTTTTCTCTCTCTCTCAATATACCATTCTCTCTTTTTTCTCTATCTCTCTCTTTCTTCTATTTTCATTCTTTTTATCTCTCACCTCTTTCTTCTAATTTCTCTCTTTCTCTCTCAATCTCTCTATCTATCTATTTATATTTTTCTCATCTCTTTATTCAATTTTCTTTCTCTCACAATATTTCACTATCCCTTTTTTTCTTTATCCCTCAGTTTCTTCAATTTTCCTTCTCTCTCTAACTCTCTCTCACAATATATCACTTTCTCTTTTTTCTCTAGCTCTTTCTTTTTCTTCAATTTTCTTTCTCTTTTTTCTCCCTCACCTTTCTTTCTTCAAATGTATTTCTCTATATCTCTCTATTGATCTCTCTCTTATCTATTTCTTCAATTTTATTTCTCCATCTCACAATGTATCACTCTCTCTTTTTTTCTCTATATCTCTTTCTTCAAATTTCTTTCTCTCTTTTTCTCTCATCTCTTTCATCAGTATGCTTTCTCTCTCTCTTTTTTCTCTCTCTCATCTCTTACTTCATTTTTCTTTCTCTCTTTTTTTCTGACTCTCTCAATATATAATTCTCTTTTTTCTCTATCTCTCTCTTTCTTCTATTTGCATTTGCTCTTTTTCTCTCTCTCTCTTATGTCTTTCTTCTAACTTCTCTCTCTCTCTCTCTATTTATCTTTCTCTAATCTATTTCATCAATTTTCTTTCTTTTACAATATATTACTATTTATGTTTTCTCTATGTCTCTCTAGAATTTCTTTCTCTCAATTTCTCTCTCTCTCATCTCTTTCTTCGATTGTCCTTCTATCTCACTCTCCCTCACACAATATATCACTCTCTCTTTTTTCTCTTTCTCTCTTTTTCTTCAACTTTCTTTTTCTCTCCCTCATCTCTTTCTTCACATTGCTTTCTTTCTCTCTTTTTCTCTCTCTCTCTCATCTCTTTCTTCAGTTTGCTTTCTCTCCCTCTTTTTCTCTCTCTCTTATCTCTTTCTTCCTTTTGTTTTCTCTCTCTCTCTCTTTTCTCACTCATCTCTTTATACAGTATGCTTTCTCTCTCTCTCTTTCTCACAATATATCACTCTCTCTTTTTATCTCTATCTTTCTCTTTTTCTTCAATTTTCTTTCTGTTTTTTTCTCCCTCACCTATTTCTTCAAATTTCTTTCTCCATCTCTCTCTATTTATCTCTCTCTCACCTCTTTCTTCAAATTTCTTTTTTCTATCTCTCTCTATTTATCTCTCTCTCATCTCTTTCTTCAATTTTATTTCTCTATCTCATAATATATAACTCTCTCTTTTTTTCCTCTATCTCTCTTTCTTTAACCCCTTAAGGACCAGCGACGTACCCTGTATGTCGCTGGCCTTTTTTTGGGACTTGATTGTTTTATAGCGTGGTCTTGCCACCAGCATTGAGACTGCTCTATTCCACAAAGCCTGCTGGAGGGAGGGCATTAATAGCGTGTTCTTGCTAGACTTGTGCTATTATGTCCTGAAAAACCCCTTAACAACCAGTGACATACAGGGTACATTGTGGTCATTAAGGGGTTAAAAAAATTTCTCTCTATTTCTCTATTATCTTTTTCTTCAATTTTCCTTCTCTCTCTCTCACAATATATCACTCTCTCTTTTTTTCTCTCTCTCTCTATTTCATCAAATTTCTTTCTCTTTTATTCTTCTCTCTCTCAATATATAATTCTCTCTTTTTTCTCTCTTTCTTTGTTTAATTTTCTTTCTCTCTCTCTCTTCAAATGTCATACTTTCTCTCTCTCTCTCTCTCTCTCTCTCTCTCTCTCTCTCTCTAGTTACCTCTTTCTCATCTCTTACTTCAATTAGATTTCTCTCTCTTTCTCTCAAAATATATATTTTTTCTCTAACTCTCTCTTTCTTCAATTTTGTTTCTCTCTTTTTCTCTCTCATATATCTTTCCTCAATTTTCTTTCCCTCTCTAACAATATATCACTCTCTCTTTTTCTCTCTCTATATATTTATAATCACTTCCATGAATCTCTTTATATAAAAGCTTGTTTGTAATCACCAATCTCTAGAAAAAAATTTTTTGTCTGTGTATCTAATAATACTGGATACCTTGTAACTGAAAAGAAAAATGTTTTCAATTCTATTATCTTTTCTAAGATATTTTTAAGAAAATGAAATAAATATTTTTTTATTAAAAGTGTATGAAAAAAATGTATGTAAATGTAATGAGATTACAACAGCTGATGTTGGGAGGATTTTTCAAAGAATGCTTACCAATACCTCTCAATCTTTTTTTGAAGGTATGTTACATCTTTATTTCTCTATGGTATTTTATCTCGCTCTCTTCTCTATCTCGGTGTCTCTCTTTCTCTTTCTATAATATCCATGTATTCCTTTTTTAACTATCCTTTTCTGATTTTTTTTATCTTTCTCACTCTCATATCTATCACTTTCTTTACTGCTTTTTCTATGTTTATTTTCCTCTCCTTTTATGATCTCTCTTTTTTTTATCTATCTATATCTCACTTTCTATCTCTGTAATAAATATCTCTTTCCTTATCTCTCTCTCTATCTATCTCTCTTTCAATCTTTATCTCAGTCTCTCTCAAACCATATTTCTCAATGATATATCTCTATTTCATTCTCTCTATCTCTCTTTTTCTCTGTTTATTATTTATTATATGTTTGTTTTTCTATATACTAAAGTGTGTAGCCACCAATTACCACCAAAATCTATCTACATTAATATCTATCTCTCCTCACCCTCTTTCTCTCTCTATTTCTCTTTTTTTTCTATTGTTCATTTTATCTCTTTCTTTTTTTCAATACATTTTTCAATACATTAAGTTTTCTCTCAATTTATCGTTCTCTCTCTCTTTCTTTCTATATGTCATTTTCAATCCCCTTCTCTCTTTCTCTATCTATATCTTTGTCTCAATTTATCTCAAGCTGTATCTTTCTCTATTTTTCTCTATTTTTATATCACTTTCATTATCTTTCTCTCGCTTTTTCTATATCTCTCATCTCTTTTATTTTCTTTTTCTCTCTCACAATATATCAATAACTCCTTTTTCTCTCTCTCTCTTTCTTCAATTTTCTTTCTCTTTCACTCTCTCTCTCTCATCTTTTTCTTTAATTTTCCTTTTCTCTCTCACTCTCTCTCACAATATATCACTCTTTATTTTTTTCTCTCTCTCTTTTTTTTTAATTTTTCTTTCTCTCTTTTTCCTCTCTCATCTCTTTCTTCAGTTTGCTTTCTCTCTCTCTCTTTTTCTCTCTCTCTCATCTTTTTCTTCAGTATGCTTTCTCTCTCTCTTTCTTCTATTTTCATTCTCTCTTTATATCTCTCACTTATCTCTTTCTTCTAATCACTCTCTCTCTATTTATCTTTATTTCATCTCTTTCTTAAATGTTCTTTCTCTCTATTTCTCTCATCACTTTCTTCAATTCTCCTTCTCTTTCTCTATCACTCACTCTCTCACAATATATCACTCTCTCTTTTTTCTCGATCTCCCTCCTTTTTCTTCAACTTTCTTTCTCTCTCCTCTCTCTTGTCTCTTTCTTCAGTTTGCTTTCTCTCTATTTTTCTCTCTCTCATCTCTTTCTTCAGTTTGCTTTCTCTCTCTCCTTTTCTCTCTCTAATCTATTTTTTCAGTATGCTTTCGCTCTCTTTTTCTCTCTCTTTCTTCATTTTATTTTTCTCTTTTTTCTTTTTCTCTCTCTCTCAATATACCATTCTCTCTTTTTTCTCTATCTCTCTCTTTCTTCTATTTTCATTCTTTTTATCTCTCACCTCTTTCTTCTAATTTCTCTCTTTCTCTCTCAATCTCTCTATCTATTTATATTTCTCTCATCTCTTTATTCAATTTTCTTTCTCTCACAATATTTCACTATCCCTTTTTTCTTTATCGCTCACTTTCTTCAATTTTCCTTCTCTCTCTAACTCTCTCTCACAATATATCACTTTCTCTTTTTTCTCTAGCTCTTTCTTTTTCTTCAATTTTCTTTCTCTTTTTTCTCCCTCACCTTTCTTTCTTCAAATGTATTTCTCTATATCTCTCTATTGATCTCTCTCTTATCTATTTCTTCAATTTTATTTCTCCATCTCACAATTTATCACTCTCTCTTTTTTTTCTCTATATCTCTTCCTTCAAATTTCTTTCTCTCTTTTTCTCTCATCTCTTTCATCAGTATGCTTTCTCTCTCTCTTTTTTCTCTCTCTCATCTCTTACTTCATTTTTCTTTCTCTCTTTTTTTCTGACTCTCTCAATATATAATTCTCTCTTTTTTCTCTATCTCTCTCTTTCTTCTATTTGCATTTGCTCTTTTACTCTCTCTCTCTTATGTCTTTCTTCTAACTTCTCTCTCTCTCTCTCTCTATTTATCTTTCTCTAATCTATTTCATCAATTTTCTTTCTTTTACAATATATTACTATTTCTTTTTTCTCTCAATTTCTCTCTCTCTCATCTCTTTCTTCGATTGTCCTATCTCACTCTCCCTCACACAATATATCACTCTCTCTTTTTTCTCTATCTCTCTTTTTCTTCAACTTTCTTTCTCTCTTTTTCTCTCCCTCATCTCTTTCTTCACATTGCTTTCTTTCTCTCTTTTTCTCTCTCTCTCATCTCTTTCTTCAGTTTGCTTTCTCTCCCTCTTTTTCTCTCTCTTATCTCTTTCTTCCGTTTGTTTTCTCTATCTCTCTTTTTTCTCACTCATCTCTTTATACAGTATGATTTCTCTCTCTCATCTCTTTCTTCAATTTTCCTTCTCTCTTTCTCTTTCTCACAATATATCACTCTCTCTTTTTATCTCTATCTTTCTCTTTTTCTTCAATTTTCTTTCTGTTTTTTTCTCCCTCACCTATTTCTTCAAATTTATTTCTCCATCTCTCTCTCTACTTATCTCTCTCTCACCTCTTTCTTCAAATTTCTTTTTTCTATCTCTCTCTATTTATCTCTCTCTCATCTCTTTCTTCAAATTTCTTTCTCTCTATTTCTCTCTCTATCATCTTTTTCTTCAATTTTCCTTCTCTCTCTCTCACTCTCTCACAATATATCACTCTCTCTTTTTTTTCTCTCTCTCTCTATTTCATCAAATTTCTCTCTCTTTTATTCTTCTCTCTCTCAATATATAATTCTCTCTTTTTTCTCTATCTCTTTCTTTGTTTAATTTTCTTTCTCTCTCTCTCTTCAAATGTCATACTTTCTCTCTCTCTCTCTCTCTCTCTCTCTAGTTACCTCTTTCTCATCTCTTACTTCAATTAGATTTCTCTCTCTTTCTCTCAAAATATATATTTTTTCTCTAACTCTCTCTTTCTTCAATTTTGTTTCTCTCTTTTTCTCTCTCATATATCTTTCCTCAATTTTCTTTCCCTCTGTAACAATATATCACTCTCTCTTTTTCTCTCTCTCTCTATTTCCTCTATTTTCTCTCTATTTTTCTCTCTCTCTCATCTCTTTATTCAATTTTCCTTAACTCTCTATCTTACTCACTATATATCACTCTCTAATTGCTTTACTATCGCTATCTTTCTTCAATTTTCTTTCTCTCTTTTACACTCTCTCATGTCTTTCCTCAATTTTCTTTCTTTCTCTCTCTCTCTCTCTCTCTCTCTTTCTCTCTCCCTCCCTCTTTCTCTCTTTTTCTCTCTCTCATCTCTTTCTTCAAATTTCTATCTATATCTCTCTCTCTCTCTCTATCAATATATCTCTATCCTTATTTTTTCATTTTATACCTTTCTATATCTTTCTCTCTCTAATTTTACATTATGTATTCAAATAGAGGATGAAAACTCATCAGAGGAAGTGGTGATAAATCTTGTCTGTGTAAAGGAAGAAACACCTGTGTCTGAAGAACAACAAAGACATGGAGGAGACAGTAAAACAAGAACCAAATGTACCCGAGGTTGCCAATATACCAGAGGCTGAACGTGTAGGTGATGTTGGCCTCAATGACATGCTTGACCTTGCTCGTCAATATAGGGTTGACCATGTGGAGTTTTAAAACCTTATAAGCACTACATTTTACAGATGGGCAGAAATTTCTGAGAGGAACATGCAATTAGATAGAGAAAGATTTGAGTTTCAAAGACAAATCGATCAGCAAATATTTGAGTGGCAAAAGCAAATGGATGAGTAGAGGAATGAGCAAACAAATCAATCTCTCTGTTTTGCTGAACTTACATTAGAAACTCTGCTTTCAATTGTAAGGGATATAGAGGGACCATCAGATCCTAAGAGAGCCAGACAGGAGTTATGATATTGCATTTCATAGTTTTAATTTGATGTACTCATGCCCTGATTTTTTTGTACATAGTTTAGTTTGTTTGAAATAATATATTCAAATAATAATTTATTTGGTAATGTTTATTTCACATTTTGCTTATTTTTGTTCAATAAAATATTTATATTTTTAAATTCAAATAAATTTCAAAAGTTTTTAAGCATTGGTAATTTCCATGAAATCTAAAATAAAAAAAAAGAAGACGATAGAAAATACTGCAAAGTCAGTATTAAATATGTTTTATATTAAATAATTTGGGTAATATCATTTGGGGGAAAAATATGAAATTTTATATTTACCATCCGGTGGTGTTTTCACTGGATCCACAGTTACATCTGCTTGCACTCTTTGATCGATCATAATAATACTTTCTGAGGATCCAACAGCTAAAAAATAATGAATAATATAAAACATTGAATAATTATATTATTTAGTTTTATTTCTTTTGGGTTTATACATAAAAGAAATACATTAAGTTATACTTTTATCTGTGAAGGTGACGTGAAAAGCAGACTGACTAATTCCGATGATGATGCTTGAAACGGCCTGAAAAGAACCAGTTGCAAAACAAATGTAATGCCGCCAACAGCTTTAGTAGTCTGGGAATGGCCCGTGATCGTGCCGTCATTGACTCCAGATATTGGGAGATTTCATTGTACAGAGTAATAATGGAATCTCTATCTATCCAAAATCATTGAACAATGTGTCTGTCAGAAAGGTCATGTAAACCCACTCTTGGGAGGAATACTCTTGGTACTCTTCTTCTTCTTCTGTCATCATCCACAGGAGCTTCTTGAATCTGCCTTTTACGTCAAATTTGGATGAATCGAGGCATGAACAAATGAAGAAGTGACTCCATCGCTGACAACTTGACAAAAATGTAAGTAATACACTACTTTCACAAATCTGTGAAGTTGTGAGTTACTGTGAGACCAGTGTCAGTCAAATTCTCTTCAGAAGAGATAGCAGATCAATCAAAGTCTTGTTCTGTGTCTAGTTTATAAAAAAGTTTTTGTTTATTGTCACATTTGAATATCAAATTGGTTAATACAATATAAAGTGTAATTATTAAATCATTACCATGAGGTTAGTCTGGGTGTTTAGCCACATAATCTTGCTTCCACTGACATTCTGTACTTATGTTTATATCTGTTGGGTTTAATTATATATATATAGATCATAAAAAAGATTACTTAGGAAACAATTAATTTTGTTTGCGTTACATGCATGTAATTAATATTTGTAATTATATAATTACCAGTCTGAGTCCTTCTAGTTACAAGTTTAACACTTCTGACTCTTTTTGGGGAAAGCTCTCGATCAATCAGACTTAAAGGTAGTGGTGGCGAAGAAGCTTCACTCCTTGGAGTTTTAATTAACATGGATCAAAAATAACGTGGTGGACATTTGCCCTTCAATTCTTCCTTGTTCCTATTTTAAGAAAAAAATTAAATGTTCAAAGGTTACTGTTATTTGCATGTCACATTATCATATATATTGTCTATTAACAATTGAATGCATGTTTTACTAACAAACGGCTAGATTACGAGTTTTGCGGTATGAGTGAAAAAGTAGCGTTAAGGCTCTTTTTCACTACCGCTGGTATTACGAGTCTTGCAGGTTTAGGGGCACCGCACACTTTTTTAGCCATAATGCAACGTAACTACCGCAGCTTTCAAAAAGTCCTTTTTCAAAGTCCTTTTTCAAAACTACAAGATCCATACCATAAACTGAAAGTCAGTAGTTATGAGTTTTACGCTACAAAGCTGTACCATAAAACTCATAACTAAAGTGCTAAAAAGTACACTAACACCCATAAACTACCTATTAACCCCTAAACCAAGGCCCTCCCGCATTGCAAACACTAAAATAAAATGATTAAACCCTAATCTGCCGCTCCGGACATCGCTGCCACTATAATAAACATATTAACCCCTAAACCGCCATACTCCCGCATCACAAACACTAGTTAAATATTATTAACCCCTAATCTGCCGCCCCTAACATCACCGCCACCTACCTACATTTATTAACCCCTAATCTTCCGCCCCCAACATCGCCGCCACTATACTAAAGTTATTAACCCCTAAACCTAACTCTAAGTATAACCCTAACACCCACTAACTTTAATAAATCTAAATAAAACCTACCATTAATAACTAAATAATTCCTATTTAAAACTAAATACTTCCCTATAAAATAAACCCTAAGCTAGCTACAATATAACTAATAGTTACATTGTATCTAGCTTAGGTTTTATTTTTATTTCACATCTAAGTTTGTATTTATTTTAACTAGGTAGACTAGTTACTAAATAGTTATTAACTATTTACTAACTACCTAGCTAAAATAAATACAAATTTACCTGTAAAATAAAACCTAACCTGTCTTACACTAACTCCTAACCTTACACTACAATTAAATCAATTACATAAATTAAATACAATTAAGTAAATTACACAACCCCCCCCCACTAAATTACACAAAATAAAAAAAGACATTATCAGATATTTAAACTAATTACACCTAATCTAATAGCCCTATCAAAATAAAATAAATCCCCCCCCCCCCAAATAAACCCCCCCCCTAGCCTAAACTAAACTACCAATAGCCCTTAAAAGGGCCTTTTGCGGGGTATTGCCCCAAAGAAATCAGCTCCTTTACCTGTAACAAAAAATACAAACAACCCCCAACAGTAAAACCCACCACCAACACAACCAACTCCCCATATAAAATCCTAACTAAAAAAACCTAAGCTCCCCATGGCCCTGAAAAGGGCATTTGGATGGGCATTGCCCTTAAAAGGGCATTTAGCTTTTTTTCCACCCAAACCCTAATCTAAAAATAAAACTGAGCCAATAGAATGCAAGCTGAATCCTATTGGCTGATTGGATCATCCAATAGGATAAAAGCTCAATCCTATTGGCTGATTGCATCAGCCAATAGGATTTTTTCACCTTTAATTCTGATTGGCTGATAGAATTCTATCAGCCAATCAGAATTCAAGGGACGCCATCTTGGATGACATCATTTAAAGGAGAATTCATTGTTCAAGAAGACGTCGATTGAAGAGGATGCTCCTCGCCGAATGTCTTGAAGATGGACCCGCGCCTCGCCGGATGGATGAAGATAGAAGATGCCGCCTGGATGAAGACTTCTGCTCGGTTGGATGAAGACTTCTGCCAGGTTGAATGAAGACTTATGCCGCTTCGTTGAGGACTTCTGCCGGGTTCATTGAGGATGGATGTTGGGTCTTCAAAAACTGTAAGTGGATCTTCGGGGGTTAGTGTTAGGCTTTTTTAAGGGTTTATTGGGTGGGTTTTGTTTTTAGATTAGAGTTTTGGCAGAAAAAGAGCTAAATGCCCTTTTAAGGGCAATGCCCATCCAAATGCCCTTTTAAGGGCAATGGGGAGCTTAGGTTTTTTAGTTAGAATTTTATTTGGGGGGGTTGGTTGTGTAGGTGGTGGGTTTTACTCTTGGGGGGTTGTTTGTATTTTTTGTTACAGGTAAAAGAGCTGATTTCTTTGGGGCAATACCCCGCAAAAGGCCCTTTTAAGGGCTATTGGTAGTTTAGTTTAGGCTAGGTTTTTTTTTTATTTTGGGGGGACTTTTTTATTTTGATAGGGCTATTAGATTAGGCGTAATTAGTTTAAATATCTGATAATTTCTTTTTTTATTTTGTGTAATTTAGTGGTTTTTTTTATTTATTTAATTGTATTTAATTTATGTAATTGATTTAATTGTATTGTAAGGTTAGGTGTTAGTGTAACTCAGGTTAGGTTTTATTTTACAGGTACATTGTATATATTTTAGCTAGGTAGTTAGTAAATAGTTAATAACTATTTAGTAACTATTCTACCTAGTTAAAATAAATACAAACTTAGCTGTGAAAGGTAAGGATTTAGTTTTAAATAGCAATTATTTAGTTATTAATAGTAGGTTTTATTTAGATTTATTTTAACTACATTAAAGTTAGTGGGTGTTATGGTTAGGGTTAGACTTAGGGTTAGGGTTTAGGGGTTAATACATTTAGTATAGTGGCGGCGACATTGGGGCGACAGATTAGGGGTTAATAAGTGTAGGTAGGTTGCAGCGACATTGAAGGTGGGAGATTAGGGGTTAATAAAATTATGTAGGTGTCGGCGATGTTGGGGGCAGCAGATTAGGGGTTAATAAGTATAATGAAGGTGTCGGCGATGTTGGTGGCGGCAGATTAGGGGTTAATAAGTGTAGGTAGGTGGCGGTGATGTTGGGGGCGGCATATTAGGGGTTAATAAGTGTAGGTAGGTGGCGGCGGTGTTGGGGGCAGCAGATTAGGGGTTAATAAGTGTAATGTAGGTGTCGGAGATGTCGGGGGCGGCAGATTAGGGGTGTTTATGTTAGGGTGTTAGGTGTAAACATAAATTTTCTTTCCCCATAGGAATCAATGGGGCTGCGTTACGGAGCTTTACGCTCCTTTATTGCAGGTGTTTGGCTTTTTTGCAACCGGCTCTCCCCATTGATGTCTATGGGAAATCGTGCACGAGCACGTAAAACAAGCTCACCGCGGCTCACCGCAGCACTGGTATGGAGCTCAATTTTGCTTTACGCTGCAATATTGCCTGCTAACGCGGGGTTTGTGCAAACCTGTAAAACCAGCGCTGTAGGTAAGTGAGCGGTGACAATAACTTGCAAGTTAGTACCAAGCCGCTCATAACGCAAAACTCGTAATCTAGCCGAAAGTTAATATACAAACAATAATAATCTATTTATATTCACTAAATACTTTTGTACAATAGATCTTTTAAGTTATGTACCCAAAATCCCCCCCAAAATATATATATACAGCTCTACATCAATATTAAAATATATGCGCAATGCAATAATGAGCACGCTCACCTTAATGGCAACTGCCAGAGTGCCAGCGGTTAAATATATCAAGTAGAAGAAGGCACTCACTGGTCTTTTCAAGTGTACTTTATTTCAAAAGCGTGACGTTTCGGGGACAAAAGCATGACGTTTCTGCTTTTAAAAATATCTATAAATCAATATATATATATAAATCAATATATATATATATATATATATATATATATATATATATGTATATATATATATATATATATAAATATATATATATATATATATATAGTAGACAATTTCCAGTTCAGCCCACCGATAGCCAACTCGCCTGGGTGCAATGATATAGCATCAAATAGAAAACAGGAGAATGCACTCTCAGGACTTTTTAAAAAAAAAACAATTTAATGGAACGTTTTCGGGGTTCACAACCCCTTCATCAGCATATAGAACAAACAAAATACAACTCATTTATAGTGTTACATACAAATTAAATCACACCAACCTTAGTGCCTCTCCAAAAAAGTGCGCCAATATTTCGAGCTTGGAATGCATCTTGCGTTCCACAGTGCTGTCCGAAACCGGAAGTTTCATTACCTCACTTCCGGTTTACAGTTCCAATATACAATCGTGAACTTATTCATAAAGTTGTGCAATCTACATGTCTGAATATTCTTGTGTGACATACTAATGTAGAAAACTTCATATAGACAAACATGTGGAGCATTGTCACAAATGCCTAAAATTGTGATAAATAAATATTAGAAAGTGTTAGTGCATCAAGTTGGCATGGTGACAGTAACCATGGTAATTGTATACAATGTAAATTACCCATAAGTGCCATTACCCGTGTTAGGTTTAAAACAGAATACCAACTGGACAGAACAACGATTTTCTTAATGTGCAAAACAGCATAAATTCATGCTGAATATGCCCGTTACAGTAAAAATAATAATAATGATTAAAATAATAATTGGACCATATATCAGTACGTGTGGTTGGAATGACATTTTCTAAATAAGAAACAAATGAAATGCTGCAAATATGGATGGAAAAAATTAGAGTGTAACTCCAATATGACATATAGTAAACTTGGACCCACTGACAGTTGGCATGAATGTTGCTTCAATCGATATGCGAACAGATAGATGCATAAAGTGAGAGCAATATGTAATGAAAGGAATATGTGGGATATTGTAGGGCTGTACAAAATTATCAGCTATACCGCTGGGGCATCACATCATGTTCATATAAAGTGAATTTGGCCATCGGGCGGTTATAGCATACATCAGCCCAAATATAGATACAGATGATTATATGTAGTGGCTGGGAAAAAGTATAAGGGTGGAAACCTTATTTTGGAATTATAGCCTCAAACATGACTGCAAAGCAACCTATATCACAAGATAGAAGAGATAATGATAATAAGGACATGTAGCTCATATAAACAGTCCCCACATCAGAAATTTCTCCAAGTGGGTATAGTAGTATTCATATCCGCTTTAAGACTGGTGGTGCGTGTTTGAACAGTGGGTAATTGCACAGGGCAGACCAGGCTTCCACGGAGAAGATGGAGACAGATGTCCCCCCTGCTCCGTGCTGTTAGGTGCACAACACTTCCCCCTACAAATAGGGGCAAATGGAATGTGTACCAAAACGGAGCCACAATGTCCACCTGACATACCCCAAGTATGTAGCACCCCAATTGTTGATCACATAATGCTCTTAAAGTCTGGCATGGTAGTCAAGCCGCCTGGTTGTATCGTGCCCAGTCTGAACATCCACTGGGCCTCGCGTTTCAGAAGTTGCTTGTTCCGGTCGCCCCCCCGATCCAATGGGGGTATGTGATCAATTAGAATGTAACGGATGGAAGACACTGAATGTCCCTTTTTGGCGCAATGTCGCGCCACTGGCTGCTCAGAATCACCTTGTTTGAGTGCAGTCCTTATGGCGTGGAGATGATTTGCCATACGCTCACGGAGTGTGCCAGATGTTTTCCCTATATAGAAACAGGAACATGGACAAAATAATAAATATATTACGTGAGTGGTAGTACACGTAAATAGAGTGCCTGATAGAAAATGTTCGATTTGTGTGTGGATGATGGAATACTTTGGTACCCACTAGGCCATTACATGTTGTGCAGCCCAAACAGCGATAGGATCCCTTGATATTCCTTTTGTTCCCGGTCAGATAACACTGCTTGGGGTCCGTTTTCACCAATAGATCCTTAAGATTAGTCCCCCTCTTGAACCCAACCATAGGTTGTAAATTGTGAGTAAATGTGAGCTTAGGGTCTGAAGACATTATTGGCCAGTGCTGGCGAAGGATCTGGCCAACATTTTTTGTCGCTGGAGTGAAAGTGGTGGACATAATGAGCTTATCACTTGTGTCCCTTTTGGGTTTAGGTAGAATCAAATCCGTCTGTGTTAATGTTGAAGCGGATTCCATGGCGTCTTGTATTACCGGGATCTTATATCCCCTGTTCTGGAACCTCTCACCCACTCCTTTCAATTGGGAGACCCCAGTTTCGGCATTAGAATTATTGCGCATTGTTCTTATGCATTGTGATTTTACTATGCCTTTTAGTAGGGCTGGGGGATGGCAACTATCTGCCCTTAGTATAGAGTTGCGGTCAGTGCGTTTATGGTATAATGTGGTTCCTAGATTATTGGAATCCTTGAAGACTGTTAAGTCCAAGAAATGAATGGATTGAAAATCCACTGTCATCTTAAACTTGACATTATTGGTAGTGCTGTTATACACGTCAAACCATTTGTGGAGTTCCTCCAGGCCCCCTCGCCACACCAAGAAAATATCATCTATGTATCTGTAATAACAAATGATGGATACATTCGGCGTGTTCCACAGATACATGTTTTCGAATTGTGACATGTAGATGTTGGCGTACGAGGGGGCCATGGAGGAACCCATGGCTGTGCCAGCGGTTTGTAAATAAAATTTATTTTCAAACCGAAAATAGTTTTTAAACAGACAGTATTCAATAAGGGACAGTAAGAATTCTACTGGGGGACCCTCATAAAGGGGGTTTCCCGTAAGATGTTCTTGTATGGCTTTAAGTCCATCAAAATGGGGTATAATAGTATACAGACTGTTGACATCCAGAGTGACGAGCAAATCGTCTGGCTGGATGTCAACAGTCCGTATCTTACGAATGAAATCATTCGTGTCCATAACGTAAGACCGTGTTTCCCACCACTGGCTGTAATAGTACATCCACATATTGTGCTACAGGCTGGGTGAGTGACTCCCTAGCCGACACAATAGGACGGCCCGTTGGGTGGTCCAGTGTTTTATGGATTTTGGGGATTGAATACAAAATGGGTATCTTAGGATGTATAGTAGTGCAGAAATCACGAATGTTCTCAGTTAAGTACCCTTGTTCAAATCCCAAATTAATCAGTTTGTCAAGTTGTGTTTTGAATTGTGTAGTAGGGTCAGATGTTAACAGGTTATATGTCAGGGTATCAGCCAATTGTTCCAGGATGTCATCTCTATAATTTTTATAATCCAAAAGGACAATGGCCCCGCCCTTATCGGCGGGCCTGATGACTATAGAGGAATCATTCTGGAGGGTTTTAATGGCTTTCAATTCATCTCTGGAGAGATTATGTTTCCACAATGTGTCTGTTCTTGCTGTGTCCAAATCTTGGGTTATCAGCCTCAAAAAGGTTTTAGTACTTGGACTGCTATTAATGGGTTCAAAAGAACTGGGTACTTTGCATTTAAGTTCAACGTGGGACTTCAGTGATGGCGAATCTTTATTTTGAAAAAATTCCCTAATCTTAAGGGATCTATTCAGTTTGTAAAGGTCTAGCTTAAGGTCAAATTCAGATACTGGGGTGCTCGGCACAAAAGATAAGCCTTTGTTAAGAACTTTGCGCTCACTGTCAGTCAAGGTGTGTGTACTCAGATTAACAATTATGTCCTCTGTCGTGGTCGTCTGGGGGGTCTGTGTCTGATGCCCCGCCCGCCTGATATGGGGTCTGTGATGCCTCCCCCTCCCCGAGAGCGTGTTGTTACCCCTAAAAAATGACTAGGGGTTGAATGTGATCTGGGTTCATGTGAGGAAAATTGGTCCTGATGTCTATGTGGACCAGGTGGAGTGAACAAAGTACCAGAGGGATTACTTTCGGTGTCAGTGGAGTCTTCCCCACTCGTATCTACCGTATCAAAGTGTACCTATCTGGTTCTGTGTCTCCTCCTGGTCTGATTCCCCTGTGTGGTGGTCAGCCATTTATACACTTTTCCCTGCGTGTAATCACTGTTGACAGTCTCCAATTTTTTGTTTTTAAATGTAATTAAATCACTCTGGTATTTGTCAATTTGCAATTTGATTTTTGATAACCAATTTTCTTGGGTGTCACTGGTGAGTGTGATGTTATGTAAAGATTCAAAAGTTTGTATTTCTATCCTAACTTTACTTAGAATTACAGTGACCTCCTCTATAACCAATAGTATCTGAATTTGACCTTAAGCTAGACCTTTACAAACTGAATAGATCCCTTAAGATTAGGGAATTTTTTCAAAATAAAGATTCGCCATCACTGAAGTCCCACGTTGAACTTAAATGCAAAGTACCCAGTTCTTTTGAACCCATTAATAGCAGTCCAAGTACTAAAACCTTTTTTAGGCTGATAACCCAAGATTTGGACACAGCAAGAACAGACACATTGTGGAAACATAATCTCTCCAGAGATGAATTGAAAGCCATTAAAACCCTCCAGAATGATTCCTCTATAGTCATCAGGCCCGCCGATAAGGGCGGGGCCCATTGTCCTTTTGGATTATAAAAATTATAGAGATGACATCCTGGAACAATTGGCTGATACCCTGACATATAACCTGTTAACATCTGACCCTACTACACAATTCAAAACACAACTTGACAAACTGATTAATTTGGGATTTGAACAAGGGTACTTAACTGAGCACATTCGTGATTTCTGCACTACTATACATCCTAAGATACCCATTTTGTATTCAATCCCCAAAATCCATAAAACACTGGACCACCCACCGGGCCGTCCTATTGTGTCGGCTAGGGAGTCACTCACCCAGCCTGTAGCACAATATGTGGATGTACTATTACAGCCAGTGGTGAGGGAAACACGGTCTTACGTTATGGACACGAATGATTTAATTCGTAAGATACGGACTGTTGACATCCAGCCAGACGATTTGCTCGTCACTCTGGATGTCAACAGTCTGTATACTATTATACCCCATCTTGATGGACTTAAAGCCATACAAGAACATCTTACGGGAAACCCCCTTTATGAGGGTCCCCCAGTAGAATTCTTACTGTCCCTTATTGAATACTGTCTGTTTAAAAACAATTTTCGGTTTGAAAATAAATTTTATTTACAAACCGCTGGCACAGCCATGGGTTCCTCCATGGCCCCCTCGTACGCCAACATCTACATGTCACAATTCGAAAACATGTATCTGTGGAACACGCCGAATGTATCCATCATTTGTTATTACAGATACATAGATGATATTTTCTTGGTGTGGCGAGGGGGCCTGGAGGAACTCCACAAATGGTTTGACGTGTATAACAACACTACCAATAATGTCAAGTTTAAGATGACAGTGGATTTTCAATCCATTCATTTCTTGGACTTAACAGTCTTCAAGGATTCCAATAATCTAGGAACCACATTATACCATAAACCCACTGACCGCAACTCTATACTAAGGGCAGATAGTTGCCATCCCCCAGCCCTACTAAAAGGCATAGTAAAATCACAATGCATTAGAACAATGCGCAATAATTCTAATGCTGAAACTGGGGTCTCCCAATTGAAAGGAGTGGGTGAGAGGTTCCAGAACAGGGGATATAATATCCCGGTAATACAAGACGCCATGGAATCCGCTTCAACATTAACACAGACGGATTTGATTCTACCTAAACCCAAAAGGGACACAAGTGATAAGCTCATTATGTCCACCACTTTCACTCCAGCGACAAAAAATGTTGGCCAGATCCTTCGCCAGCACTGGCCAATAATGTCTTCAGACCCTAAGCTCACATTTACTCACAATTTACAACCTATGGTTGGGTTCAAGAGGGGGACTAATCTTAAGGATCTATTGGTGAAAACGGACCCCAAGCAGTGTTATCTGACCGGGAACAAAAGGAATATCAAGGGATCCTATCGTTGTTTGGGCTGCACAACATGTAATGGCCTAGTGGGTACCAAAGTATTCCATCATCCACACACAAATCGAACATTTTCTATCAGGCACTCTATTTACGTGTACTACCACTCACGTAATATATTTATTATTTTGTCCATGTTCCTGTTTCTATATAGGGAAAACATCTGGCACACTCCGTGAGCGTATGGCAAATCATCGCCACGCCATAAGGACTGCACTCAAACAAGGTGATTCTGAGCAGCCAGTGGCGCGACATTGCGCCAAAAAGGGACATTCAGTGTCTTCCATCCGTTACATTCTAATTGATCACATACCCCCATTGGATCGGGGGGGGCGACCGGAACAAGCAACTTCTGAAACGCGAGGCCCAGTGGATGTTCAGACTGGGCATGATACAACCAGGCGGCTTGAATACCATGCCGGACTTTAAGAGCATTATGTGATCAACAATTGGGGTGCTACATACTTGGGGTATGTCAGGTGGACATTGTGGCTCCGTTTTGGTACACATTCCGTTTGCCCCTATTTGTAGGGGGAAGTGTTGTGCACCTAACGGCATGGAGCAGGGGGGACATCTGTCTCCATCTTCTCCGTGGAAGCCTGGTCTGCCCTGTGCAATTACCCACTGTTCAAACACGCACCACCAGTCTTAAAGCGGATATGAATACTACTATACCCACTTGGAGAAATTTCTGATGTGGGGACTGTTTATATGAGCTACATGTCCTTATTATCATTATCTCTTCTATCTTGTGATATAGGTTGCTTTGCAGTCATGTTTGAGGCTATAATTCCAAAATAAGGTTTCCACCCTTATACTTTTTCCCAGCCACTACATATAATCATCTGTATCTATATTTGGGCTGATGTATGCTATAACCGCCCGATGGCCAAATTTACTTTATATGAACATGATGTGATGCCCCAGCGGTATAGCTGATAATTTTGTACAGCCCTACAATATCCCACATATTCCTTTCATTACATATTGCTCTCACTTTATGCATCTATCTGTTCGCATATTGATTGAAGCAACATTCATGCCAACTGTCAGTGGGTCCAAGTTTACTATATGTCATATTGGTGTTACACTCTAATTTTTTCCATCCATATTTGCAGCATTTCATTTGTTTCTTATTTAGAAAATGTCATTCCAACCACACGTACTTATATATGGTCCAATTATTATTTTAATCATTATTATTATTTTTACTGTAACAAGCATATTCAGCATGAATTTATGCTATTTTGCACATTAAGAAAATCGTTGTTCTGTCCAGTTAGTATTCTGTTTTAAACCTAACACGGGTAATGGCACTTATGGGTAATTTACATTGTATACAATTACCATGGTTACTGTCACCATGCCAACTTGATGCACTAACACTTTCTAATATTTATTTATCACAATTTTAGGCATTTGTGACAATGCTCCACATGTTTGTCTATATGAAGTTTTCTACATTAGTATGTCACACAAGAATATTCAGACATGTAGATTGCACAACTTTATGAATAAGTTCACGATTGTGTATTGGAACCGTAAACCGGAAGTGAGGTAATGAAACTTCCGGTTTCGGACAGCACTGTGGAACGCAAGATGCGTTCCAAGCTCGAAATATTGGCGCACTTTTTTGGAGAGGCACTAAGGTTGGTGTGATTTAATTTGTATGTAACACTATAAATGAGTTGTATTTTGTTTGTTCTATATGCTGATGAAGGGGCTGTGAACCCCGAAAACGTTCCATTAAATTTTTTTTTTTTTAAAAAGTCCTGAGAGTGCATTCTCTTGTTTTCTATATATATATATTGATTTATAGATATTTTTATATATAGATATTTCAATATACATTGAATAGCATACATTGTTAACATATAGTTAAAGGGACACTGAACCCAAAATGTTTATTTCATGATTCTGGTAGAGAATCCAATTTAAAAAAAACTTAAAAATTTACTTATATTATCTAATTTGCTTTATTCTTTTGATATCTTTTTTTGAAGAAAAAACAATGCACATGGGTGAGCCAATCAGCAAACCTGTAAAACCAGCACTGTAGGTAAGTGAGCGGTGACAATAACTTGCAAGTTAGCACCGAACCGCTTATAACGCAAAACTCGTAATCTAGCCGAAAGTTAATATACAAACAATAATAATCTACAGGGAGTGCAGAATTATTAGGCAAATGAGTATTTTGACCACATCATCCTCTTTATGCATGTTGTCTTACTCCAAGCTGTATAGGCTCGAAAGCCTACTACCAATTAAGCATATTAGGTGATGTGCATCTCTGTAATGAGAAGGGGTGTGGTCTAATGACATCAACACCCTATATCAGGTGTGCATAATTATTAGGCAACTTCCTTTCCTTTGGCAAAATGGGTCAAAAGAAGGACTTGACAGGCTCAGAAAAGTCAAAAATAGTGAGATATCTTGCAGAGGGATGCAGCACTCTTAAAATTGCAAAGCTTCTGAAGCGTGATCATCGAACAATCAAGCGTTTCATTCAAAATAGTCAACAGGGTCGCAAGAAGAGTGTGGAAAAACCAAGGCGCAAAATAACTGCCCATGAACTGAGAAAAGTCAAGCGTGCAGCTGCCAAGATGCCACTTGCCAAAAGTTTGGCCATATTTCAGAGCTGCAACATCACTGGAGTGCCCAAAAGCACAAGGTGTGCAATACTCAGAGACATGGCCAAGGTAAGAAAGGCTGAAAGACGACCACCACTGAACAAGACACACAAGCTGAAACGTCAAGACTGGGCCAAGAAATATCTCAAGACAGATTTTTCTAATGTTTTATGGACTGATGAAATGAGAGTGAGTCTTGATGGGCCAGATGGATGGGCCCGTGGCTGGATTGGTAAAGGGCAGAGAGCTCCAGTCCGACTCAGACGCCAGCAAGGTGGAGGTGGAGTACTGGTTTGGGCTGGTATCATCAAAGATGAGCTTGTGGGGCCTTTTCGGGTTGAGGATGGAGTCAAGCTCAACTCCCAGTCCTACTCCCAGTTTCTGGAAGACACCTTCTTCAAGCAGTGGTACAAGAAGAAGTCTGCATCCTTCAAGAAAAACATGATTTTCATGCAGGACAATGCTCCATCACAAGCGTCCAAGTACTCCACAGCGTGGCTGGCAAGAAAGGGTATAAAAGAAAAAAATCTAATGACATGGCCTCCTTGTTCACCTGATCTGAACCCCATTGAGAACCTGTGGTCCATCATCAAATGTGAGATTTACAAGGAGGGAAAACAGTACACCTCTCTGAACAGTGTCTGGGAGGCTGTGGTTGCTGCTGCACGCAATGTTGATGGTGAACAGATCAAAACACTGACAGAATCCATGGATGGCAGGCTTTTGAGTGTCCTTGCAAAGAAAGGTGGCTATATTGGTCACTGATTTGTTTTTGTTTTGTTTTTGAATGTCAGAAATGTATATTTGTGAATGTTGAGATGTTATATTGGTTTCACTGGTAAAAATAAATAATTGAAATGGGTATATATTTGTTTTTTGTTAAGTTGCCTAATAATTATGCACAGTAATAGTCACCTGCACACACAGATATCCCCCTAAAATAGCTAAAACTAAAAACAAACTAAAAACTACTTCCAAAAATATTCAGCTTTGATATTAATGAGTTTTTTGGGTTCATTGAGAACATGGTTGTTGTTCAATAATAAAATTAATCCTCAAAAATACAACTTGCCTAATAATTCTGCACTCCCTGTATTTATATTCACTAACTACTTTTGTACAATAGATCTTTTAAGTTATGTACCCAAAATCCCCCCCAAAAATATATATATACATCTCTACAAATATATATATTTATATATATATATATATATATATATATATATATATATATATATATATATGTGCAATGCAATAATGAGCACTCTCACCTTAATGGCAACTGCCAGGGTGCCAGCAGTTAAATATATCAAGTAGAAGAAGGCACTCACTGGTCTTTTCAAGTGTACTTTATTTCAAAATCGTGACGTTTCGGGGACAAAAGCATGACGTTTCTGAGGAAGGGGATTGTGTCCCCGAAAAGTCACGCTTTTGAAATAAAGTACGCTTGAAAAGATTAGTGAGTGCCTTCTTCTACTTGATATATATATATATATATATATATTTATAGATATTTTTATATATAGATATTTCAATATACATTGAATAGCATACATTGTTAACATATAGTTAAAGGGACACTGAAGCCAAAATGTTATATTTCACGATTCTGGCAGAGAATACAATTTAAAAAAAACTTAAAAATGTACTTATATTATCTAATTTGCTTTATTCTTTTGATATCTTTTTTTGAAGAAAAAACAATGCACATGGGTGAGCCAATCACATGGGGCATCTATGTGCAACCAACAATCGGCAGATAACGAGCCTATCTAGATCTAGAATATCAAGAAAATTAAGCAAATTATATAATAGAAGTACATTTTTAAATGGTTTAAAATTGCATGTTTATTATAACTCATGAAAGAAAAAATGTTGGTTTCATGTCTGTTTAAAGAAAACTATTTCCAAATTTCATATATATTTTTAATTTTAGAAACATTTGTCAAATTACTAGTATTTTGCATTTTTCTTTGTTCTTTTGCAATCTTGATTGGTAAAACAAGAATGTAATCTTAGGAACAATAACATTGCTGATACAGAACATGGGTAGAAGATAATACTTACGTATAATTTTATATATTATCTGAAGTTGATTAAGTATGCAATTCTAAAACAGTTTCTATTTTAATCCTAATATTGATTATTCTTCTTTCTATTGTTATTTTTTTTATGAAAATCAGGATTGGGTGTTCAGAAGGATTTTTTTTTCATTTATTATTCACCATGGCTAGTTTTTGATGATTGGTGGCAAAGTGTTATCCATGAATAAACAAGCTCAAAAATTATTCTTAAAGGGACACTGAACCCAAATTTTTTCTTTCGTGATTCAGATAGAGCATGCAATTTTAAGCAACTTTTAAATTTACTCCTATAATAAAATATTTTACATTCTCTTGGTATGTTTATTTGAAAAGCAAGAATGTAAGTTTAGATGCCGGCCCATTTTTAGTGAACAAACTGGGTTGTCCTTGCTGATTGGACAGCACCAATAAAAAAGTGCTGTCCATGGTCTGAACCAAAAATGTGCTGGCTCCTTAGCTTAGGTGCTTTCTTTTTCAAATAAAGATAGCAAGAGAATGAAGAAAAATTGATAATAGGAGTAAATTAGAAAGTTGCTTAAAATTGCATGCTCTGTCTGAATCACAAAAGAAAAAATTTGGGTTCAGTGTCCCTTTAAACCTAAATGGGCCTGCTTAAAAGCATACATTAATGCTTTACATATAAATGTATGAATAGAAAGAAAAACAATTGGTAATGGGAAAATATTAGAAAGTTGCTTATACTTACCTTATCCATTTATGAATCCTGAAAGTTAAATTTTTACTAGTATCCCTTTAAGCTATAATTACATAGCTTAAATAGAAAACATTGAAACTATCAAAATAGACATTTTAATTGTTTCAAAGATGACGTAATTAAAATACTTACAGGTCCGCAGCAGTCTTTTAATGGAGCGGTAATACTCTGGCTTAGTGATGTCGCGAATAGTTCGCTGGCGAATAGTTCCCGGCGAACATAGCTTGTTCGCGTTCGCCGCGGCGGATGAACATTTGCGATGTTCGATCCGCCCCCTATTCGTCATCATTGAGTAATACTTTGACCCTGTACCTCACAGTCAGCAGACACATTCCAGCCAATCAGCAGCAGACCCTCCCTCCCAGACCCTCCTACCTCCTGGACAGCATCCATTTTAGATTCATTTGGAAGCTGCATTCTTAGAGAGAGGAGGGACAGTGTAGCTGCTGCTGACTGAATAGGGAAATCGATAGCTAGGCTAGTGTATTCAGTGTCCACTAGAGTCCTGAAGGACTCATCTGATCTCTGCTGTAAGGACAGCACCCCAAAAAGCCATTTTTAGGGCTAGAACATCAGTCTGCTTTTTTTTCCCCTCTGTAATCTAATTGCAGTTGCCTGCCTGCCAGCGTGTGTGTCAGGCTCACAGTGTATACTGTGCCCACTTGCCCAGTGCCACCACTCATATCTGGTGTAACAGTAGTGTAGATTTAAAAAAAATAATCTTTTTTGACTGTGTTAAACAATAGCAGTCAGTTTCCTTCACACGTGTGCGTTTCAGTGCCTGCCTGCCAGGGCACAGTGTCACCCCAGTGCAACTCATATCTGGTGTAAAAGTAGTGTAGATTAAAAAAAAACAACACTTTTTTGACTGTGTTAAATAATAGCAGTCAGTTTCCTTCGCACGTGTGCGTTTCAGTGCCTGCCTACCAGGGCACAGTGCCACCCCAGTGCAACTCATATCTGGTGTAACAGTAGTGTAGAAGATTTAAAATAAAAACACTTTTTTGACTGTGTTAAATAATAGCAGTCAGTTTCCTTCACATATGTGCGTTTCAGTGCCTGCCTGCCAGGGCACAGTGTCACCCCAGTGCAACTCATATCTGGTGTAACAGTAGTGTACATTTTAAAAAACAACACTTTTTTGACTGTGAAATAATAGCAGTCAGTTTCCTTCACACGTGTGCGTTTCAGTGCCTGCCTGCCAGGGCACAGTGTCACCCCAGTGCAACTCATATCTGGTGTAACAGTAGTGTACATTTAAAAAAAAAAAAAACTTTTTTGACTGTGAAATAATAGCAGTCAGTTTCCTTCACACGTGTGCGTTTCAGTGCCTGCCTGCCAGGGCACAGTGTCACGCTAGTGCAACTCATATATGGTGTAACAGTAGTGTAGATTTAAGAAAAACAACACTTTTTTGACTGTGAAATAATAGCAGTCAGTTTCCTTCACACGTGTGCGTTTCTGTGCCTGCCTGCCAGGGCACAGTGTCACCCCAGTGCAACTCATATCTGGTGTAACAGTAGTGTAGATTAAAAAAAACACTTTTTTGACTGTGTTAAATAATAGCAGTCAATTTCCTTCACACGTGTGCGTTTCTGTGCCTGCCTGCCAGGGCACAGTGTCACCCCAGTGCAACTCATATCTGGTGTAACAGTAGTGTAGATTAAAAAAAACACTTTTTTGACTGTGTTAAATAATAGCAGTCAATTTCCTTCACACATGTGCGTTTCAGTGCCTGCCAGGGCACAGTGTCACACCAGTACAACTCATATCTGGTGTAACAGTAGTGTACATTTAAAAAAAAAAAAAAGTTAGTTGTCTGCAATCGTGTGTGTCAGGCCTACAGCGTCTACTCTGCCAACCTCTGCCAGTGCACAGTGCCACTCATATCTGTTGTCAAAGTAGCTTGCACGCATAGTACCACTAATCGAAAAAAAAAATGACAGGCAGAGGCAGGCCACCCCGCAGGGGCCATCGTGTTCATGATGCTGTGATTCCCTTTGGCCCTAGAATAATGCCCAGTGTTCAGAGGCAACATACCCTGAACTCGAACATTTCTGAGGACATAGTTGACTGGCTAACACAGGACACCCAATCTTCTACAGCTTTCGCTTGGAACCTTGACGCACCATCCTCCTCCAGCTTAGCTCCAGCTTAGCTTCAGGCACCTCTCAAGTTACCACTTGCCCGCCTGCCGCCACCACCAACACTAGCACCACAGCCGATTTACTTGATCTGTCAGAGGAGTTATTTACACATCAGTTGGAATAAATGAGCGATAGTGATGCGCAACCATTATTGCCAGAGGATGTAGATAACAGGGATATGTCTCAGTCAGGCAGCATTACACACATGGACGTACGGTATGATGATGATGATGTTGTACCCGATGCTGCTTCCTTTGTTGACTTGTCAAATACAAGTGAAGCGGTTGATGATGACGATGCGTCCGTGGATGTCACGTGGGTGCCCACTAGAAGAGAAGAAGAAGAGGGGGAAAGTTCAGATGGGGAGACAGAGAGGAGGAGGAGATGAGTTGGAAGGAGGAGGTCATCGCAAGGATCTAATGGCACAGTCAGACAGCATGCATCGGCACCCGGGGTCAGCCAGACAGCACGCCAATCAACGCATGCTGTTGCCACCACCAGAATTCCGTCATTGCAGAGCTCAGCAGTGTGGCATTTTTTGTGTGTGTCTGCCTCTGACAACAGCGATGCCATTTGCAACCTGTGTCAAAAGAAACTGAGTCGTGGGAAGTCCAACACCCACCTAGGTACAATTGCTTTGCGATGGCACATGATCGCACATCACAAACGCCTATGGGATCAACACATGAGTACAAGCAGCACACAAACTCGTCATCCTCCTCCTGGTCCAGCATCTTCAGCCACGTCAACCACTGCTGTCCTCCTTGCCCCCTCTCAACCATCTGCCACTCCGTGTCTCGCCTTGAGCAGTTCCTGCTCATCTGCCCACAGTCAGGTGTCTGTCAAGGACATGTTTCAGCGTAAGAAGCCAATGTCACAAAGTCACCCCCTTGCCCGGCATCTGACAGCTGGCTTGACTGAACTCTTAGCCTGCCAGCTTTTACCATACAAGCTGGTGGAGTCTGAGGCGTTCAAAAAATGTGTAGCTATTGGGACACCGCAGTGGAAGGTACCCGGCTGAAATTTCTTTGCACAAAAGGCAATCCCCAACCTGTACTCGATTGTGCAAAAGGAAGTAATGGCATGTCTGGCACACAGTGTTGGGGCAAGGGTCCATCTGACCACTGATACCTGGTCTGCAAAGCATGGTCAGGGCAGGTAAATCACCTACACTGCGCATTGGGTAAACCTGCTGATGGCTGCCAAGCATGGAATGCGTGGCTCTGCAGAGGAGTTGGTGACACCGCCACGACATGCAGGCAGGCCTGCTGCCACCTCCTCTACTCCTCCTACTCCATCCTCTTCCATAACCTCCTCGGCTGAGTCCTCTTCTGCTGCTGCGTCTTGCTCCACATCAACGGCACTCCCCCAGCTCCCCAGGTACTATTCCACATCCCGGATACGGCAGTGTCATGCCGTCTTGGGGTTGACTTGCCTGAAAGCAGAGAGTCACACCGGACCAGCACTCCTGTCCGCCCTGAATGCACAGGTGGATCAGTGGCTGACTCCGCACCAACTGGAGATCGGCAAAGTGGTTAGTGACAATGGAAGAAATTTGGTGGCGGCATTAAATTTGGGCAAGTTGACACATGTGCTGTGCATGACACATGTGTGTAATCTGATCGTACAACGCTTTGTGCATAAGTACCCAGGCTTACAGGACGTCCTGAAGCAGGCCAGGAAGGTGTGTGGCCATTTCAGGCATTCCTACACGGCCATGGCGCACTTTTCAGATATCCAGCAGCGAAACAACATGCCAGTAAGGCGCTTGATTTGCGACAGCTCGACACGTTGGAATTCAACACTCCTAATGTTCGACCGCCTGATCCAACAAGAAAAAGCCGTTAACGACTATTTGTATGACCGGGGTGCTAGGACAGCCTCTGCGGAGCTGGGAATTTTTTGCCACGTTACTGGACGCTCATGCGCAATGCCTGTAGGCTCATGCGTCCTTTTGAGGAGGTGACAAACCTAGTCAGTTGCACCGAAGGCACCATCAGCGACATCATACCATTTGTTTTCTTCCTGGAGCGTGCCCTGCGAAGAGTGCTGGATCAGGCCGTAGATGAGCGTGAAGAAAAAGAGGAAGAGTTGTGGTCACCATCACCACCAGAAACAGCCTTATCAGCATCACTTGCTGGACCTGCGGCAACGCTGGAAGAGGATTGTGAGGAAGAGGAGTCAGAGGAGGAATGTGGCTTTGAGGAGGAGGAGGAAGACCAACCACAACAGGCATCCCAGGGTGCTCGTTGTCACCTATCTGGTACCCGTGGTGTTGTACGTGGCTGGGGGGAAGAAGATACCTTCAGTGAGATCACTGAGGACAAGGAAAGGGACATGAGTAGCTTGGCATCCAACCTTGTGCAAATGGGGTCTTTCATGCTGTCATGCCTGTTGAGGGACCCTCGTATAAAAAGGATGAAGGAGAACGACCTGTACTGGGTGTCCACGCTACTAGACCCCCGGTATAAGCATAAAGTGCCTGAAATGTTACCGAATTACCGCAAGTCAGAAAGGATGCAGCAGTTCCAAAATAAATTAAAAAGTATGCTTTACACAGCATATAAGGGTGATGTCACAGCACAACGGGAATCTAACAGGGGAAGAGGTGAAAGTAATCCTCCTCCTCCCACCACCACGCCGGCAAGGACAGGAAGCTTTACAGTCTACAGACGTGTTGTTGATGGAGGACATGCGGAGCTTTTTAAGTCCTATGCATCGCAACAGCCCTTCGGGGTCCACCCTCAGAAAACGACTCGACCGACAGGTAACAGACTACCTCGCCTTAACTGCAGATATCGACACTCTGAGGAGCGATGAACCCCTTGACTACTGGGTGTGCAGGCTTGACCTGTTGCCTGAGCTATCCCAATTTGCGATAGAACTTCTGGCCTGCCCCGCTTCAAGTCTCCTGTCAGAAAGGTCCATCAGTGCAGCAGGAGGTATTGTCACTGAGAAGAGAAGTCGCCTAGGTCAAAAAAGTCTTGATTACCTCACCTTTATTAAGATGAATGAGGGATGGATCCCGAAGGGACTGACAGTGGGAGATACATTCGACTAAAAAAGGCCTGATGAGATGAGCTGCCTTGGGCTAAAAATGGTCCACACGCTGCTGTATTTTATCTCTGAATGCTGGATGACTTGGGTGACTTATCCGCCACCAACTAGGGTTCAAGCCGGAATGTTTTAGGACACTTTCTGCCTGGGAAACAAATATCAATTTTTCTGGCCGTTGCTACAGCAGCGGCTGCAACAATACCTAATTTTTCAGGCATGTGTACATGCCTAATTTTTCTGGCCTCTGGTGCTGCACTGTGGCTTCAAAAACCAAACCAAAAAAAGGCACATAACAGGGATTAAACTGATAGGAATAGTACTACTTAACACACCACTCCTATCTGGTGGCACATTAGATTGCATGCACAGTGCCCCAAATTTGAAGTAGGAGGTCCGACCAAGCATCTTTTTCCATCTCCCGGTTCCTAAAATTGATGCCATATACACGTCCTCTGATAGGGGACATAACAGGGATTAAACTGATAAAATAGTACTACTTAACACACCACTCCTATCTGGTGGCACATTAGATTGCACGCGCAGTGCCCCAAATTTGAAGTAGGAGGACCGACCAAGATTTTTTTTCCATCTCCCGGTTCCTAAAATCGATGCCATATACACGTCCCCTGATAGGGGACGTAACAGGGATTAAACTGATAAGAATAGAACTACTTAACACACCACTCCTATCTGGTGGCACATTAGATTGCATGCGCAGTGCCCCAAATTTGAAGTTGTAGGACCCACCAAGCATCTTTTTCCATCTCCCGGTTCCTAAAATCGATGCCATATACACGTCCCCTGATAGGGGATGTAACAGGGATTAAACTGATAGGAATAGTACTACTTAACACACCTTATAATAATGCAGAGAGAGGCAACGCAGAGAGAGGAGTCTGAAGAAGAGGAGTCAGAGGAGGAAGGTGGCTTTGAGGAGGTGGAAGACCAAACACAGCAGGCGTCCCAGGGGGCTTGTTGTCACCTTTCGGGGACCCTTGGTGTTGTACGTGGCTGGGTGGAGGAAGAGACCTTCAATGACATGAGTGAAGACAAGGAACGGGACATGGCTAGCTTGGTATCCAACCTTGTGCAAATGGGGTGTTTGAGGTTGTGCAAATGGACTGTTTGCGGTTGTTTGCGGTGCATTAAAGGGACAGTCTAGGCCAAAATAAACTTTCATGATTCAGATAGAGCATGTAATTTTAAACTATTTTCCAATTTACTTTTATCACCAATTTTGCTTTGTTCTCTTGGTATTCTTAGTTGAAAGCTTAGTTGAAAGCTTAACCTAGGAGGTTCATATGCTAATTTTTAGACCTTGAAGCCCACCTCTTTCAGATTGCACCGTAGCCATTACAAGTCTTGTTGTTATAGCTGTACCACAAGCCTTTTAGCCTTTAACGCAACGTCAGTCCAGCAAACGTAAAAATTACGTTTTTTTATGGGACTTCCATAGGGCTGCCATTACGAGTTTTGCGGTGAGGCTAAAAAGCATGCATTACAACCTAAAGATCCGTACCACCATCTGAGAGCAGTAGTTTTGAGTTTTACGCTACAAAACTGTTACATAAAACTCATAACTAAACTGTCACAAAGTACACTAAACACCCATAAACTACCTATTAACCGCTAAACCGAGGACCTCCCGCATCGCAAATACTATGTTAAAGTTATTAACCCCTAATCCGCCACTAATAAAATGTATTAACCCCTATTCCGACATCGATGCCACTATAATAAAGGGATTAACCACTAAACCGCTGACCTCCCGCATCGCAAACACTATTTGAATATAGTTAACCCCTAATCTGCCGCCCGCCCACATCGCCCCCACTATACTAAAGTTATTAAAGGGACAGTCTAGGCCAAAATAAACTTTCATGATTCAGATAGGGCATGTAATTTTAAACAATTTTCCAATTTACTTTTATCACCAATTTTGCTTTGTTCTCTTGGTATTATTAGTTGAAAGCTTAACCTAAGAGGTTCATATGCTAATTTCTTAGACCTTGAAGCCCACCTCTTTTAGATTGCATTTTAACAGTTTTTCACCACTAGAGGGTGTTAGTTCACGTATTTCATATAGATAACACTGTGCTCGTGCACGAGAAGTTATCTGGGAGCAGGCACTGATTGGCTAGACTGCAAGTCTGTCAAAAGAACTGAAAAAAGGGGCAGTTTGCAGAGGCTTAGATATAAGATAATCACAGAGGTTAAAAGTATATTATTATAAATGTGTTAGTTATGCAAAACTGGGAAATGGGTAATAAAGGGATTATCTATCTTTTAAAACAATAAAAATTCTGGTGTAGACTGTCCCTTTAAACGGGGAGTTTGGTCTGTCACTGTGAAGCGGGCGTAACCCTTACACTACCTGATCGATACAACATCATACCTGATGTTTTAAAGCACGTTATTCCAAACAATTTAGGAATGTTAGGTGATTTATGCCCTTTATGATTAAAACCAGACTCTGCATCAACTATGTAATTTTCCATGGGAGTTTTGCCATGGATCCCCCTCCGGCATGCCACAGTCCAGGTGTTAGTCCCCTTGAAACAACTTTTCCATCACTATTGTGGCCAGAAAGAGTTCCTGTGGGTTTTAAAATTTGCCTGCCTATTGAAGTCTATGGCGGTTCGCCCGGTTCGCCCGTTCGCGAACAGTTGTGGAAGTTCGCGTTCAATGTTCGAGAACCCAAGTTTTTAGGTTTGCGACATCACTACGTGGCTCCCTCTTTTTAAATCCCTATATTTTCTAAGGCACTGATGGCTTGTTCGTTTGATATTAGACTCGATACATTCTACAAAATATATTGTAAATAATCTTATCCCTACAATCTTGTTTCAAAGCTCGAACTCCTCCAATTTTTTTAAGAAAATATCTATCCATACCGTATACTAAAATTATTAATTCACCAGCTGTAAATGGCTCTGGTTGAGACATGTTTGATATAGAATTAAATTAAATTGTCACGTGTCGCCAAATAACAGTCTCGCATGATTAATGTGTTCTGTTTTATATCAGAGCATATATTATTTGTTATTTTATAAATAATGATTTATTTTCCATTTTTAAAACTTCTTTTTTTACATTGTGTAATTGTTTTATTAACCAAAATTTTTTTTTTTTTAAGTACACTCAAGTTTGTAAATTACTAATCCATTTATCACAATTAATATTTATTATATGTTTGCATGAATAGTTTTAGCTAGTGTTATATTTCCTTCTAATGTTATTGTTGTTATCTATCTTTCAATGAATAACAATAGTTTGAAGGGGGCATTAGGCTTAGTTTCAACTGTTCATCTTCAACTATTTATCCTGTCATTGAACACCAAAAATAAACTTTATTGTTTCATTATGTTATCTTCTGAGATGTATAATGTATTATTTATTATTATTATTATTCTTTATTTATAAAGCGCCAACAGATTCCGCAGCGCTGCCCATGGGTACAAGGATAACAGTACAATGGAGAAACAATACGATAAAAGACAAAATTTTACAGACAAATAGAGGGGGAAATGAGGGCCCTATTCCCGTGGGAACTTACAATCTAGATGGGTAGGAGGATGGGAAACAGGAGGTGGGGACTGCAAAGGTGAGAATGATATTAGTGAGGAGATAGAGGGCAACTGTTAGTTAAGTGAAGTTAGTTTGTTAATTAGTCAGGTTAGCGCACTATGGTTAAACGCAATCGGGTTTGCACGCAAGGTTTTTTTTCACGCTTCATTGAAGTTTATGGGGGAAATACTTTAATGCGATCGTGATATTCCAAGTTCAGCTTTTTGCGCGCGTCGCGTTATCGCTTATGCAAAAACTTTTTATTTTCAACATCAAATACGCATGCTACCCAATGCACGCAAATTGCTTACTTCTAGCGGAGTTAATGCGTGAGCGGGAGTGATAAATAGTGCTCCACTCATAATCTAGCCCTTAGGAGGTAAAGTTCAAGTTTTAATAATCAATAACAATTTTGCAATCTCCTTGACGACAGTTGATTGATTCACACGTTAGCCAATAAATATGTTTCACTTGTGTTCTTTGCTAGCCCTGACATCATTAAAAATATAAAAACATATTTTTAAAAGATTTATTTTGTACTGCTGGCAGTAGCACTAACAGCACTGACAGAAACAACCAGAAGAAGCCATTTAGCAGTTGTGTTCTTAAAATGTTTGTTTTTCATGCTTACACTTTTCTGATATTAAGCATACAGTACAGTTTGCAAACAAAATTTCTATCAGCAGTCAAGTCACAGTGATTAGGAACTTAGGGGTCGATCCGATATAAAGCGTCGCCCGCAAAAGCCGGCGACGCCAATAATTGCGCGGATTTGGTATCCTATATACGGCGTAAGCTAGAAGTTACGCGCGTATATTTCTGCCGTCGCCCGCAGTTTTTTGGGCCATAGGCAGGTATACCAAACCCGCGCAGTTTGGTATCCAATATGCAGCGTAAGGACTTACGTGGCGAAAATGGAGAAAACTTACTCCATTTTCACCTCGCCACAAAAAGCAGCCGTAAGAAGCCTTACGCTGACTATTGGAGCCCCGTAACTCCCTAAACTAGCTGCTAAAAAAAACCTAACACCTAACGCATGCGCAATGTCTATCTCCCTGTCAACCGCGATCTGCTAAAATAAACCTAACACCTAACGCATGCGCAATGTCTATCTCCCTGTCAACCGCGATCCCCCCCCCCCCCCGAAATCCCTAATAAAGTTATTACCCCCTAAAACGCCGCTCCCGGACCCCGCCGCCATCTACATAAACTAACCCCCTACTGTGAGCCCCTAAAACCGCCGCCATCTACCTTATCTATCCCGTAATCTGACCCCTTACACCGCCGCCACCTATATAAAAATGATTAACCCCTAATTTAATCTACCTACCCCGCCGCCAGCTATGTTATCTATATTAACCCTAAGTATATTATAGTTAATATAGTTATTACATTATATATATTAACTATATTAACCCTAATTATATTAGGGTTAATATAGTTAACATAGTTACTATAGTATTTATATTAACTATATTAACTCTATCTAACCCTAACACCCCTAACTAAATTTATATTAAATTAATCTAATTAATTTATAAACTAAAATATTCCTATTTAAATCTAAATACTTACCTATAAAATAAACCCTAAGATAGCTACAATATAATTAATAATTACATTATAGCTATGTTAGGGTTAATATTTATTTTACAGGTAAATAGTTAATTATTTTAACTAGGTATAATAGATATTAAATAGTTATTAACTATTTAATATCTACCTAGTTAAAATAATTACCCAATTACCTGTAAAATAAATCCTAACCTAAGTTACAAATACACCTACACTATCAATAAATTTAATAAACTACAAACATCTATCTAAAAATACAATTAAATTAACTAAACTAAATTACAAAAAAAAACAAACACTAAATTACAAAAAATAAAAAAAAGATTACAAGATTTTTAAGCTAATTACACCTATTCTAAGCCCCCTAATAAAATAATAAACCCCCAAAATAACAAAAATTCCCTGCCCTATTCTAAATTAAACAAATTTCAAAGCTCTTTACCTTACCAGCCCTTAAAAGGGCCTTTTGTGGGGCATGCCCCAAAGAATTCAGCTCTTTTGCATTCAACAAATACAATCCCCCCCCCCCCCATTACAACCCACCACCCACATACCCCTATTCTAAACCCACCCAAACCCCCCTTAAAAAATCCTAACACTACCCCCCTGAAGATCTCCCTACCTTGTCTTCACCACACCGGGCCGAACTCCTGATCCGATCCGGGCGATGTCGTCCTCCAAGCGGCAAAGAAGAATTCTTCCTCCGGCGATGTCTTCCTCCAAGCGGCAAAGAAGAATTCTTCCTCCGGCGACGTCTTCCTCCAAGCGGCAGCAAAGTCTTCATTCTTCCGGCGGCATCTTCAATCTTCTTTCTTCGCTCCGCCGCCGCGGAGCATCCATCCCGGCCGACTGCTAAACTTGGAATGAGGTACCTTTAAATGACGTCATCCAAGATGGCGTCCGCCGAATTCCGATTGGCTGATAGGATTCTATCAGCCAATCGGAATTAAGTTAAAAAAATCTGATTGGCTGATTGAATCAGCCAATCAGATTCAAGTTCAATCCGATTGGCTGATCCAATCAGCCAATCAGATTGAGCTCGCATTCTATTGGCTGTTCCGATCAGCCAATAGAATGCGAGCTCAATCTGATTGGCTGATTGGATCAGCCAATCGGATTGAACTTGAATCTGATTGGCTGATTCAATCAGCCAATCAGATTTTTTTAACTTAATTCCGATTGGCTGATAGAATCCTATCAGCCAATCGGAATTCGGCGGACGCCATCTTGGATGACGTCATTTAAAGGTACCTCATTCCAAGTTTAGCAGTCGGCCGGGATGGATGCTCCGCGGCGGCGGAGCGAAGAAAGAAGATTGAAGATGCCGCCGGAAGAATGAAGACTTTGCTGCCGCTTGGAGGAAGACGTCGCCGGAGGAAGAATTCTTCTTTGCCGCTTGGAGGAAGACATCGCCGGAGGAAGAATTCTTCTTTGCCGCTTGGAGGACGACATCGCCCGGATCGGATCAGGAGTTCGGCCCGGTGTGGTGAAGACAAGGTAGGGAGATCTTCAGGGGGGTAGTGTTAGGATTTTTTAAGGGGGGTTTGGGTGGGTTTAGAATAGGGGTATGTGGGTGGTGGGTTGTAATGGGGGGGGGGGGGATTGTATTTGTTGAATGCAAAAGAGCTGAATTCTTTGGGGCATGCCCCACAAAAGGCCCTTTTAAGGGCTGGTAAGGTAAAGAGCTTTGAAATTTGTTTAATTTAGAATAGGGCAGGGAATTTTTGTTATTTTGGGGGTTTATTATTTTATTAGGGGGCTTAGAATAGGTGTAATTAGCTTAAAAATCTTGTAATCTTTTTTTTATTTTTTGTAATTTAGTGTTTGTTTTTTTTTGTAATTTAGTTTAGTTAATTTAATTGTATTTTTAGATAGATGTTTGTAGTTTATTAAATTTATTGATAGTGTAGGTGTATTTGTAACTTAGGTTAGGATTTATTTTACAGGTAATTGGGTAATTATTTTAACTAGGTAGATATTAAATAGTTAATAACTATTTAATATCTATTATACCTAGTTAAAATAATTAACTATTGACCTGTAAAATAAATATTAACCCTAACATAGCTATAATGTAATTATTAATTATATTGTAGCTATCTTAGGGTTTATTTTATAGGTAAGTATTTAGATTTAAATAGGAATATTTTAGTTTATAAATTAATTAGATTAATTTAATATAAATTTAGTTAGGGGTGTTAGGGTTAGATAGAGTTAATATAGTTAATATAAATACTATAGTAACTATATTAACTATATTAACCCTAATATAATTAGGGTTAATATAGTTAATATATATAATGTAATAACTATATTAACTATAATATACTTAGGGTTAATATAGATAATATAGCTGGCGGCGGGGTAGGTAGATTAAATTAGGGGTTAATAATTTTAATATAGATGGCGGCGGTGTAAGGGGCTTACATTAGGGGTTAATAATATTAATATAGATGGCGGCGGTGTTAGGGGCTCACTTTAGGGGGTTATAGATATAATATAGCTGGCGGCGGGGTACGGGAGCGGCGGTTTAGGGGTTAATAACTTTATTAGGTTGCGGCGGGGTACGGGAGCGGCGGTTTAGGGGTTAATAGCATTTTTATTGTTAGGCTAGTGAGGGGGGATAGCGGATAGAGGCTTAGACAGTGCGGGCTATGTTAGGGAGGCGTGTTAGACAGTGCGGGCTATGTTAGGGAGGCGTGTTAGACAGTGCGGGCTATGTTAGGGAGGCGTGTTAGACAGTGCGGGCTATGTTAGGGAGGCGTGTTAGACAGTGCGGGCTATGTTAGGGAGGCGTGTTAGACAGTGCGGGTGTTTTAGACTTTAGTCAGGTTTTATAGGCGCCGGCAGATTCTAACGTGGCGCAAGTCACTGGCGACGCCAGAAATTTGTACTTACGCAGATTTCTGGACATCGCTGGTTTGTCAGACTTACGGCACGTTAGCATCTGACGGCGACCTATATGGGATGGCTCGAGTTGCGAGCTGAAACTGCGGGCGACGCCGGTTCCCTCGCTTGCGCCGCAAACTGCGATCGATATCGGATCGCGCCCTTACTGTTTGGCATCCCATCTTGGGGCGCGATCCGATATCGATCGCAGTTTGCGGCGCAAGCGAGGAAACCGGCGTCGCCCGCAGTTTCAGCTCGCAACTCGAGCCATCCCATATAGGTCGCCGTCAGATGCTAACGTGCCGTAAGTCTCACAAACCAGCGATGTCCAGAAATCTGCGTAAGTACAAATTTCTGGCGTCGCCAGTGACTTGCGCCACGTTAGAATCTGCCGGCGCCTATAAAACCTGACTAAAGTCTAAAACACCCGCACTGTCTAACACGCCTCCCTAACATAGCCCGCACTGTCTAACACGCCTCCCTAACATAGCCCGCACTGTCTAACACGCCTCCCTAACATAGCCCGCACTGTCTAACCCTCTATCCGCTATCCCCCCTCACTAGCCTAACAATAAAAATGCTATTAACCCCTAAACCGCCGCTCCCGTACCCCGCCGCCATCTATATTATATCTATAACCCCCTAAATATATTAAAATTATTAACCCCTAATGTAAGCCCCTTACACCGCCGCCATCTCTATTAAAATGATTAACCCCTAATTTAATCTACCTACCCCGCCGCCAGCTATATTATCTATATTAACCCTAAGTATATTATAGTTAATATAGTTATTACATTATATATATTAACTATATTAACCCTAATTATATTAGGGTTAATATAGTTACTATAGTATTTATATTAACTATATTAACTCTATCTAACACTAACACCCCTAACTATATTTATATTAAATTAATCTAATTAATTTATAAACTAAAATATTCCTATTTAAATCTAAATACTTACCTATAAAATAATCCCTAAGATAGCTACAATATAATTAATAATTACATTGTAGCTATGTTAGGGTTAATATTTATTTTACAGGTAAATTGTTAATTATTTTAACTAGGTATAATAGATATTAAATAGTTATTAACTATTTAATATCTACCTAGTTAAAATAATTACCCAATTACCTGTAAAATAAATCCTAACCTAAGTTACAAATACACCTACACTATCAATAAATTAAATAAAGTACAAACATCTATCTAAAAATACAATTAAATTAACTAAACTAAATTACAAAAAAAAACAAACACTAAATTACAAAAAATAAAAAAAAGATTACAAGATTTTTAAGCTAATTACACCTATTCTAAGCCCCCTAATAAAATAATAAACCCCCAAAATAAAAACAATTCCCTGCCCTATTCTAAATTAAACATATTTCAAAGCTCTTTACCTTACCAGCCCTTAAAAGGGCCTTTTGTGGGGCATGCCCCAAAGAATTCAGCTCTTTTGCATTCAACAAATACAATCCCCCCCCCCCCATTACAACCCACCACCCACATACCCCTATTCTAAACCCACCCAAACCCCCCTTAAAAAAGCCTAACACTACCCCCCTGAAGATCTCCCTACCTTGTCTTCACCACACCGGGCCGAACTCCTGATCCGATCCGGGCGATGTCGTCCTCCAAGCGGCAAAGAAGAATTCTTCCTCCGGCGACGTCTTCCTCCAAGCGGCAGCAAAGTCTTCATTCTTCCGGCGGCATCTTCAATCTTCTTTCTTCGCTCCGCCGCCGCGGAGCATCCATCCCGGCCAACTGCTAAACTTGGAATGAGGTACCTTTAAATGACGTCATCCAAGATGGCGTCCGCCGAATTCCGATTGGCTGATAGGATTCTATCAGCCAATCGGAATTAAGTTAAAAAAATCTGATTGGCTGATTGAATCAGCCAATCAGATTCAAGTTCAATCCGATTGGCTGATCTAATCAGCCAATCAGATTGAGCTCGCATTCTATTGGCTGATCGGAACAGCCAATAGAATGCGAGCTCAATCTGATTGGCTGATTGGATCAGCCAATCGGATTGAACTTGAATCTGATTGGCTGATTCAATCAGCCAATCAGATTTTTTTAACTTAATTCCGATTGGCTGATAGAATCCTATCAGCCAATCGGAATTCGGCGGACGCCATCTTGGATGACGTCATTTAAAGGTACCTCATTCCAAGTTTAGCAGTCGGCCGGGATGGATGCTCCGCGGCGGCGGAGCGAAGAAAGAAGATTGAAGATGCCGCCGGAAGAATGAAGACTTTGCTGCCGCTTGGAGGAAGACGTCGCCGGAGGAAGAATTCTTCTTTGCCGCTTGGAGGATGACATCGCCGGAGGAAGAATTCTTCTTTGCCGCTTGGAGGACGACATCGCCCGGATCGGATCAGGAGTTCGGCCCGGTGTGGTGAAGACAAGGTAGGGAGATCTTCAGGGGGGTAGTGTTAGGCTTTTTTAAGGGGGGTTTGGGTGGGTTTAGAATAGGGGTATGTGGGTGGTGGGTTGTAATGGGGGGGGGGATTGTATTTGTTGAATGCAAAAGAGCTGAATTCTTTGGGGCATGCCCCACAAAAGGCCCTTTTAAGGGCTGGTAAGGTAAAGAGCTTTGAAATATGTTTAATTTAGAATAGGGCAGGGAATTGTTTTTATTTTGGGGGTTTATTATTTTATTAGGGGGCTTAGAATAGGTGTAATTAGCTTAAAAATCTTGTAATCTTTTTTTTATTTTTTGTAATTTAGTGTTTGTTTTTTTTTGTAATTTAGTTTAGTTAATTTAATTGTATTTTTAGATAGATGTTTGTACTTTATTTAATTTATTGATAGTGTAGGTGTATTTATAACTTAGGTTAGGATTTATTTTACAGGTAATTGGGTAATTATTTTAACTAGGTAGATATTAAATAGTTAATAACTATTTAATATCTATTATACCTAGTTAAAATAATTAACAATTTACCTGTAAAATAAATATTAACCCTAACATAGCTACAATGTAATTATTAATTATATTGTAGCTATCTTAGGGATTATTTTATAGGTAAGTATTTAGATTTAAATAGGAATATTTTAGTTTATAAATTAATTAGATTAATTTAATATAAATATAGTTAGGGGTGTTAGTGTTAGATAGAGTTAATATAGTTAATATAAATACTATAGTAACTATATTAACCCTAATATAATTAGGGTTAATATAGTTAATATATATAATGTAATACCTATATTAACTATAATATACTTAGGGTTAATAAAGATAATATAGCTGGCGGCGGGGTAGGTAGATTAAATTAGGGGTTAATCATTTTAATAGAGATGGCGGCGGTGTAAGGGGCTTACATTAGGGGTTAATAATATTAATATAGCTGGCGGCGGTATAGGGGGATTAGATTAGGGGTTAATAATTTTTATATAGGTGGCGGCGGTGTAAGGGGTCAGATTAGGGGATAGATAAGGTAGATGGCGGCGGTTTTAGAGGCTCACAGTAGGGGGTTAGTTTATGTAGATGGCGGCGGGGTCCGGGAGCGGCGGTTTAGGGGGTAATAACTTTATTAGGGATTTGGGGGGGGGGGATCGCGGTTGACAGGGAGATAGACATTGCGCATGCGTTAGGTGTTAGGTTTATTTTAGAAGATCGCGGTTGACAGGGAGATAGACATTGCGCATGCGTTAGGTGTTAGGTTTATTTTCTAGTTAGTTTAGGGAGTTACGGGGCTCCAATAGTCAGCGTAAGGCTTCTTACGGCTGCTTTTTGTGGCGAGGTGAAAATGGAGTAAGTTTTCTCCATTTTCGCCACGTAAGTCCTTACGCTGCATATTGGATACCAAACTGCGCGGGTTTGGTATACCTGCCTATGGCCCAAAAAACTGCGGGCGACGGCAGAAATATACGCGCGTAACTTCTAGCTTACGCCGTATATAGGATACCAAATCCGTGCAATTATTGGCGTCGCCGGCTTTTGCGGGCGACGATTTTTATCGGATCGACCCCTTGTTTGTTGTTTTTCAAGATTTTTTTGCACTTTGTTTTTTTTAAATGGAAGTCCAAAAATTGTAGTTTAAAAACACAAAAAACATACTATTTTCTAAATGAAGAAACTTATGTCGTGATCTGGTTAAAGCAGTAGAAAACTTTTAAAGCTGGTAATTAAAAAATAAATCTTTCTTTTTTATATAACTGTCACAGTAGACTTTTTAAAAAGGATTTTTAATTTTCTTTTTTTCTGGAAAAAAGAAATATAAATTAAAAAAAGACAATGCCCGTTCTGTACAGTGAGTGTAAACTTTTGGCAGATTAAAAAGACTTAAATAATTTTAATTGTTAAAGGGACACTGAACCCAATTTTTTTTATTTCGTGATTCAGATAGAGCATGCAATTTTAAGGAACTTTCTAATTTACTCCTATTATCAATTTTTCTTCATTCTCTTGCTATATTTATTTGAAAAAGAAGGCATCTAAGCTTTTTTTGGATTCAGAACTCTGGACAGCACTTTTTTTATTGGGGGATGAATTTATCCACCAATCAGCAAGGACAACCCAGGTTGTTTACCAAAAATGGGCCTGCATCTAAACTTACATTCTTGCATTTCAAATAAAGATACCAAGAAAATGAAGAAAATTTAATAATATGAGTAAATTAGAGAGTTGCTTAAAATGTCATGCTCTATCTGAATCAGAAAAGAAAAAATTTGGGTTCAGTGTCCCTTTAAATGCCTTCTTTTTTAAATAAACATAGCAAGAGAACCAAGAAAAATTGATAATACGAGTAAATTAGAAAGTTGCTTAAAAGTGCATGCTTTATATATATATATATATATATATATATATATATATATATATATATACTGTATATATACACTGCAAACATTTTTAACAAATAGAATGCTTATTTAAAAAACTTGTATTGTATAAAAAGAACTAGAACTGCAAATTAATTTATACTGTTAGGATTTTTTTTTTATTTAGCTCTTTAGCTGCTATGAATCATGGTTATTGTTGCAGAAACTGTATAAGTGGAATAAACTTTAATTAAAATGCCTTCTTTTAATTTGCATAATTTTCTGCAATCTTAAAATTGGAATGTTGTATTTTTTAGAATTAGTAGATATGTAAAAGAATTATTTCCTTAACTAAAATAAAAACAGAGCAGCTCCAAAATGTGTGTATTCTACTCAAGAGGGAGGCACTCAGGCTGTTAAGCAATTAAGTGGACTTGAATAATCTAATATAATTAAGACTTTTAGTGTAGTATAATTATACATATTTTTGAATGTGCCTTTTGATCAAACATCTGTTTCCTGCTTTATATTTGAAAAGAGGAACTCAAACACATGAGGTGGTCATGACAGTAAAGATCTTAGCACATGCAGAAGATCAGTTTCTAGGATACACATTTTGTAATCCTTTCTGGTAATTTCATGCAAAAGGCAGCTGCAAAACCATTCACTGCCTGAGCTACAGACTCTGCACTTGGCTTTAATATTCTATAAAAAGGGATATGCTTGCCTGTCAGCTTACTCTGGAATCGTTACTTTTCTGTGATGTTTAAAGATTTTTGTTGTTCTGACTTCCTCATTGGAATTATGTTGATCTAGAACAACTTTCCCCTTACGTAAGAGGTTACTCAGTGCAAAAAAAATAATAAAACATTGGAAGGATTTTCTGTGCTTTGATACATTAGATAAAATGCTGCCAAGTGAATAATCTTTTTAAATAAATAACTTAATATTAGGATCATAGTGTTACAATGCCTGAATGAGTTTATACATTGACTGAAAGCAATAATTTGGCACAGTTCACTACTGTACAAAGTTCAAACAACAGTACCCATGGTTTATTATAAATTCAAATTTAAATTTATATCAGAGAATTATCAGAGAATTTCAAACCTAATGGGCAGATTACAAGTGTAGAGCTAATTTATTGCACGCCTGCAAACAGGCAAATTTGCGATAAATAACCAACCAAGTGGCTGGTTATTGCTACCACGAGCTTGTGGTAGCAATTAGTGCATATACAATTAACCTGAGATCAGATCTCTGGTTAATTTTATAAATGTGCCCCAAATACCCGCAAAATAAAGTGTTCGTTTTCTTCTTTTTTTTTTAATTTAGTATTTAAAAAAAAAAAAAAAAAAAAAAAAGATAACTGCTCTTAGCAGTTTTTGGGGGCTAAAGTTGGAGGGAGTGGTCTATTAAAAAAAAATGTCACTGCTGATATACAAGGGTGGGGGCCCAGCTTAAATAAAATAAAATAAAAATCATAAAAAATGTCACTGCCTGCACTGATATCATGTGAGTGTGACATGATGCTTCACTAGTGTCTCTGACTACAGGGGTTAGTCTTTCTGTTTTACCCATTGGTATTTATGTGTGTATGTGTGTATGTATGTATGTGTGTGTGTGTGTGTATGTGTGTATATATGTATGTGACTGTGTGTGTATGTGTGTATGTGTGTATGTATGTATGTGACTGTGTGTGTATGTGTGTATGTGTGTATGTATGTATTTGTGTGTGTGTGTATGTGTGTTTGTATGTATGTGACTGTGTGTGTATGTGTGTATGTATGTATGTGTGTGTGTGTATGTGTGTATGTATGTATGTGACTGTGTGTGTATGTGTGTATGTATGTGTGTGTGTGTATGTTTGTGGAACCAGCAAATTACAGACCTTGTTACTACAGCATGGGGGGGGGGGGGGCGTGCATAAACAGTGTAACTATACAGTGCCATGTCACAGACTACTGTGGTCACTTTATAAAGTACTGGGCGGGTAGGGCCAGGCCAGCCATCTCACCGGCAGATTACAGACTGTGTCACTGACTCACTATATACAGTACTGGTAGGTTAAACAGTGTCACTATATAAAGTAATAGGGGGTCAGACCATCTCACAGACTGTGGGCACAGGGTACCTCCTTTTGCAGACGTAATCTAAATCACTTATTTTCTGTGTTAAATGTTAAATATATATATATATATATATATATATATATATATATATATATATATATATATGTATCAAATTCACTTTTTTTAAGGGGTGGGGGTGTAAGGGCCCTTCTTAGATTCTTGCACCTGGGCCCTGTGGTTTCTAGTTACGCCTCTGTGTATATACACATATTAACACATAAATGTATATGTATATAGTCATATAAAAATGGAAAAAATAAATGTTTCAGCCAGCACAATCTTCTATTAAAAAGAAGTTCCCTTATTTCATGAGAACTTTAAAAAGCTTAAGACAGCTAGACAGGACAATCCATCTGACATGTTTAAGGCCTTAATCATAGACATACAATTAGATTAAAACAGTTAAAATTTATATCTGTTGCTGACTTTCAATTGGATAGCACCGGTCTTGTGACTAAACTAGGTACATCCATTAATTTAACCGTATAGTGTCCATTTTCATTGTGTGAATCAATTGGTGGATGGACTTTGCAAAAAAAAAAATATATACATATATGACTGGCACACATAATACAAATAATTAATCATTACAATAACAGCCTCAAAATGAAATAAAATGTCATACTTAGTCAATAATCTTACATACTTAATCAATACTTCATGTTATATGCATGTCTGAAACATATTATATTTATAAAATACAACACTGTTAAGTAAATAAAGAATAAAGGATACACATGTATCTGTACTTTCTCAGTAAGATTCTGAACTTATTATATACCCCTGATGCACAAAAATTTGCATATTGTATATGCCACTAAAAATATATATATTGCTTGTACCTACACTGTTCCCCAACATCAAAGGATATCTTATCCATGTTCTCATGTACATTAAATTGGCTCCAAATAATTTCTTTAACTATCTTATATGTATAAACTTATCAATTTTACATAATCTGTCATAACATACTAAAGATCAATTTTATTTTATGAGAGTCATTTGATTATAGTCTCTCTGGAATTAAATTGGGATAAATGTGTGAGAGGACTCGTAAAGGGACATGATCATGATAATCTAGATTGTAAATTCCCACGGGAACAGGGCCCTCAATTCCCCCTGTATTTGTCTGTAAAATTTTGTGTCTTGCATTGTTTCTCCACTGTACTGTTATCCTTGTACCCATGGACAGCGCTGCAGAATCTGTTGGCGCTTTATAAATAAAGAATAATAAAATAATAATAATAATGTTATAGAGATCTTAAATTATGTTTTGAATAGGGTTTATCTTGAGATATAATATATCTCGAAATATGTACAGCTGTACATTACACCCTCTATGACATATATTTAAAGCTAGTCTGTAACCATCACTGAGTCCAAATGATACTCTATATTGTAGAAATATACCAGATTGTGAGTATATATATTTGACATTCATTACCAAAAATTGATGACATTATATTTGGAGTTGTAACCATTGGGAATACAGGTTGCCAGGGAGATGATCCAAAATGCCTCTCTTTTGAGTAATATATTTATTTATTTAGATCACCTCCTCTTTTTTTTCTTTTTCTTTTCAATGATCATCCATTTGAATGTTGCATTTGAACTCCCATGTTCCGAACTAAAATGTTTAGCTAGCACTGAGCGTGCATCAGATCTCTTTATATCCGAAAGGTGTTGGCGGATCTTCTCCCTGGCTTCCCTTGACGTGAATCCTACATATTGTTTTTCTGAACAACAGCACCAAGCCATATATATGATGTTCTTGGCTCTGCAGTTTATGCAACTTTCTAAATTATACTGTTTATGTGTTGTTAGATTGAAAGGTAACCCCTTTGTGTATAAAGCTACAGGGGATGCAGGGTCCAAAACCACACCTAAACATTCCCTTCGAGGTTTACCATGAGCTAATGAGCTACTGCTTGAATTTAAAAAAAGATCGCTAGGTGACAACATTCGTCATAGTCAGTGGAGTACTGTGTGACAAATCTAACCCCTTCATTGATCATACCATCTGTCTTTTTTTTATTTTCCTGGTATATATTTGGTTTTAGGATTGTCACATAGTAATTCCTTCCTACTTAGATTGTCCACCTTATCTTTGGCTTTCCTGACAACATCTTTATTGTATCCTCTCACTAGCAGTCTCCTAGTTAACTCTAGAATTTGTTTTTCACAGTCTTTTGTATTTGTGCAATTCCTTTTTGTCCTTATATATTGCCCTTTCGCTATTGAGTGTGGCACACTCCGGGGATGATTACTCTTCCCATGTATGATGGTATTGCCAGAAATTGGTTTTCTGTAAATAGTTGTTTCTACCTGTTTGGTTGTGTAATCTGCTTTAAGGACCAGGTCTAAGTATGGTATGCTTTCTTTGTTGATTTCAAATGTAAAATTCAAATCCCAGGGATTCATATTGAGAGATTGCACACATCCCTCCATTTCACTTTCACTTCCAGTCCACACAAAAATTAGGTAATCGATTGTTTGCAAATGTATTACTATCTCCAAAAATATGGGTAATCTCCCACCATCCCATTGTTAAATTTGCATATGAGCAGGCAAATTTTGCCCCATAGCGGTTTCCCTAATTTGGAGATAGTAATGGCCATCAAATGGGAAATAATTATGTCTTAGGAAGAACTGCAAAACTTTCAATATGAAATTGATAAACTCAGTGGTATAATGTGTATCTCTCTGTAGAAAAAACTTTAGGGCACCAATGCCCATCTGATGGGGAACCGAGGAATATAATGACACTACATCAACGGTTGCCCAACTGTAGTGTTGTTCCCATTTAAAACTATCAAACATTTGCAGAAGATGTTTGGTGTCTTGGAGGTATCTAAAAACATTAGGGACCAGGGGTTGAAGTAGACTGCCCTGCCATTCGGATAGTGGTTTGCATAGGGAGCCAATACCTGAAACAATGGGTCATCCTTTAATAACTTGGAGGGATTTGTGAACTTTCTAAAACATATGGAATATAGGTATCCCTGGTTCGTTAATGAGTAAATAATCATGAGTGTTATGATCAATATGGCCCAACTCCAAACCATCATCAACAAGGGACCTAAGTTCCTTCATAAATAAATACACCTGAGAGGGATCTATAATCATAATGGTTATTTAGTTGACGTAGTATTTCATTTTTATAGGATAACCTATCCCACACAACTATACTCCCACCTTTGTCGACTGTCTTTATCACTAACTAGTCATTCTTCTTGAGTGATTCCAATGCCAATCTCTCCTGTTTAGTGAAATTCTGAAGAATCTCACTAGGTTTTTTTGACAACTTAAACAAATCTGCTTCTATCCTCTTTTGAAAATTGAGGAGAATATCTCCTCTAGTCTGGACAGGATATAAAATTGATTTGGGTTTAAGAAACCCCATGTATATTAGTACCTTGTTCGCTTAAATCACCTTCTTTCTCTAGACTCAAAAGATTTTGTACATCCTGTAATTCTGAAAAATCCATAGACAAACCATTACCCTGACCTTCAATGGTACAGGGAAAATCAATAAGCTGTTTAGTGTTGATGTACTCACTACTCTCAAAATGTTTTTTCAACATGAAATTGTGAATCAATCTATTAACATCCATAAGAGTTTGAAACAAATTTAACTTGCTGGTTGGGACAAAACCTATACCGTAACCTAATATATTTATTTCATGTTCATTTAAAGGATAATCTGTCAAATTAATGACATTGTTAATTACTGATTTGTTGTGTCTCGACCCTAGCCTGAGGGGGTAACGTGATAGATTAATTCTTCCCCTTGTTGTGCCTCTTGCCCCCCCCTCCTCTTCCTCTTCCTTCTGAGGGATTCACTGGGAGAACCTGAAAAATCTGTGGTAACTCAGTTTGATCTTTGTTCTGATTACTTAGAACATTCTCATTTTTTCCTTGTGATTTTACAGTATATTTGCTTTCTCCTAGATTCTGTTGAGAACTAGTTGTACTAATCTGAAATTTGACTCCCTTTGAGGTCTGATCTTTTGGGCTTTTGGACTTGGGTATTGAATCTTTACTTAGAGTGTTAACTGTTTCACTGTCTGTCATATCATTTTCAGAATTAGTATTATCCCCTGAATCTGTATCCCTAGTATGTATTTCCTGTTTGTCAATATCATTTTTGTCATCTCCCCTTTGATTTCTTCTTTTATTAAACCGGTCTCAAGAATAATTTCTAGTTCCTTTCTGCCAGATATAAACTCTTCCCTGAGTGTAATCACTTTGATCTCTTAAACATGTTGTTTGTTTACTTTGAATAAGTTCTTTTTTGAGAGAAGTTATTGTTTCTTTTAATATTAAATCATATTCTCTGTATTTACTTTCAAGGGTATATATATTTAATTCATTATTAAGATTTTCCATTTCCTCTCTAACTTTAGATAATTGTGTGTCTTTGTGTTCAATAATCAGTTGCATTAATTTAAATGAACATTCAGTCAATGTATTGTTCCATTTTTCTATAAATAATCTGTCATCTGTCATAAACGTGAGAAATTTTCTAATTCTGAGACCTCTGGGGACTATTTGTAACCGAATATACCGTTCCAGGGTCCACTTATCCCATTTCAATCTAATCTCTTTCTTCATTAAGTTTTCCATGGACTGAAATTGGCCACCCAAAGAGCTACCTTGGGAGGTTTCGTTAAAAATGTGTTTGAAATCTTGCTCGAGCTGATCAAGATCAGCCATGGAAATGAGAGAATAATAAGTACTTAGTTCTTGGTCTGTATTAGATGCTTCCATGTTAATACAATCAGTTCAGTCAGTTCCATACCTAACAAGATGTTGATAATGACAAGATATATATATATATATATATATATATATTGACCAATTCACATACATTGCTACAGAAAAGTTATTTGTATGCAGGATGACATTGATAGCGTGTGAATGGTCAACCTCTAATATGTAGAAAGAATATATATCTCATAAATTTATATTTTACAATCTAGATAAATAGACTTTACTTTATATTATGTTCTTTAGTCAAAAGGCTACATGTACGTTTCCCAGACAGACTTGTAATAAAAAACTAACTCTTAATATCGTCAAAATGTAGGATATTCTATAACTGATGACAATAGGGAATTAGAGTAATCTTAAACTAAATTGGTTGGTGATAATATAGTTATATATATATATATATATATATATATATATATATATATATATATATATATATATATATATATATATTTAAAATATGCTGCCATCGCTGCACTACTTAGCCTTTTCGCTGCGCTTTGGTTCTGTGCTGTGTATAACGACATCAGAACCAGGCTCCCATTGGAGCCTATTGAAGCGCACTCTTGTGAGCTCAATGCTTTCTAGCAAAGTGTATGCAAGCATGCATTTGTATTGCTGTCAACTTGTAATTCCAGCTTCCATTAGCGTGCGCTGGTATTACTCAGTGAATCGCTAATATCTCTTTCTCGAAAGCGATATTTAGCGCTCCACTTGTAATTTGACCAAAAATGTATTAAATACTTATACTTTTTTAAATTGATTTATATCTGTGTATATATTCTGTTATATTATTTATCTGCAACATTAGAAAATCAAAATTAAACATTTATGATTAAGATAGAGAATGCCATAATAAACAACTTCTGAATTTACTTCTGTTATCTAATTTTCTTTGTTTGCTTATTATCCTTTGTTCAAAAGCATCCCTAAGGAGGTTCAGGAGCAGCAATGCCTCTTGTTATTGGCTCACCCAATGTGTTCCATTCGCTCCCTGTGGTACATTACTGCACTCTATCTGAATTATGAAGGAAAAATATTGGGATTCATGTCCCTTTAATAATGCATCTTTAATGTCCATTTAATAATTAATCTTTATTATTCACATCACACCACAGCAACATTCAAGATACAATCTAGAGAAGTGCATTTGGATTCTTACAATTGTAAAAACAACAAAATGTATGTTATTAAAAAGCGTGCAGCAAAAAAACTAATTATTTACTCATTCAGGAAGTGAAAAATATTACTTTATAGGTAGAAAAGGTTTAAAAAAGTTCATATTTCATTCAGTAATGCTCTATAAATGTTCTTGTTAGTTAAATTACTTTGGTGTTAGTCATAAGTATTTAAACTTCACTTTAGTTCTGGGTCAATCCTGTCTCTTCTAATAAAGTAGGGCTCTTTTCAAATATATATAATGAAAGCAAATTGGTATGGTCTTTACTAAGCACTTCATTTTAAAAAGAACAATTTCAGCAGGCTAAGGGCATCTTTACAACTGATTGACGGGAAGGAGCTTTTTTCCTGAAATTACTCAGAAAAGTGGGATATCTTAAAAGCAGTTATAAAAATTCACTTCTCAACACAAAAAAAAAAAATCTATCGCCTAGATTTAGAATTTTGTCGGTAAAGACCCGCGTAGCTAACGCTGCTTTTTTTCCCAGTGCACCCTTAAGACAACGCTGGTATTTAGAGTTGTCTGAGTGGCTGCGTTAGGCTCAGAAAAGGGAGCGTTGAGCATAATTTAGCGCCACTTCAACCCTCAATACCAGTGTTGCCTATGGTAGCGGTAAGCTGGAAAAACGTGCTCGTACACGATATCCCCATAGGAAACAAAAAGCTGGCTGAAAAAAAAACTAACACCTGCAAAACAGCAGCGATCAGCTCCTAACGCAGCCCCATTGTTTCCTATGGGGAAACACTCTCTAAGTCTGCACCTAACACCCTAACATGAACCCCGAGTCTAAACACCCCTAACCTTACATTTATTAAACGACCCCTGCATTATATTATTAACCCCTAATCTGCCGCTCCGGACACCGCCGCCACTTACACTATAACTATGAACCCTTAATCTGCTGCCCCTAACACCGCCGACACCTACATTATATTTATTAACCCCTAATCTGCCCCCCCCAACGTCGCCACTACCTACCTACACTTATTAACCCCTAATCTGCCAACCGGACCTCGCCGCCACTATAAAAAATGTATTAACCCCTAAACCTCCGCACTCCCGCCTCGCAAACACTATATAAAAAATTATTAACCCCTAATCTCCCACTCGCAATGTCGCCGCTACTATAATAAATGTATTAACCCCTAAACCAAAGTCTAACCCTAACCCTAACACCCCCCTAACATAAATATAATTTAAATAAAACAAAATAATATTCCTATAATTAAATAAATTAATCCTATTTAAAACTAAATACTTACCTAGAAAATAAACCCTAATATAGCTACAATATAAATAATAATTACATTGTATATATTTTAGGATTTAAATTTATTTTACAGGCAACTTTGATTTAGTTTAACTAGGTACAATAGCTATTAAATAGTTATTAACTATTTAATAGCTACCTAGTTAAAATAATTACAAAATTACCTGTACAATAAATCCTAACCTAAGTTACAATTAAGCATAACACTACAATATCATTAAATTAATTAAATAAATTAACTACAATTACCTACAATTACATTTAATTAAATAAACTAATCTATAATACAAAAAAACAAACACTAAATTACAGAAAATAAAAAAATATTACAAGAAGTTTAAACTAATTACACCTAATCTAAGCCCCCTAAAAAAATAATAAATCCCCCCAAAATAAAAAAAACTTTGTATTTATTTTAACTAGGTACAATAGCTATTAAATAGTTATTAACTATGTAATAGCTACCTAGTTAAAATAATTACAAAATTACCTGTAAAATAAATCCTAACCTAAGTTACAATTAAGCCTAACACTACACTATCATTAAATTAATTAAATAAATTAACTACAATTGCCTACAATTACATTTAATTAAATAAACTAATCTATAATAAAAAAAAAAACACAAAATTACAGAAAATAAAAAAATATTACACAAAGTTTAAACTCATTACACCTAATCTAAGCCCCCTAATAAAATAATAAAGCCCACCAAAATAAAAAAATGTAATTGTAAGTAATTGTAGGTAATTTATTTAATTAATTTAATGATAGTGTAGTGTTAGGCTTAATTGTAACTTAGGTTAGGATTTATTTTACAGGTAATTTTGTAATTATTTTAACTAGGTAGCTATTAAATAGTTAATAACTATTTAATAGCTATTCTACCTAGTTAAAATAAATACAAAGTTGCCTGTAAAATATTCAAATCCTAAAATAGATACAATGTAATTATTATTTATATTGTAGCTATATTAGGGTTTATTTGATACGTAAGTATTTATTTTTAAATAGGATTAATTTATTTAATTATAGGAATATTATTTCGTTTTATTTAAATTATATTTATGTTAGGGGGGGTGTTAGGGTTAGGGTTAGACTTAGGTTTAGGGGTTAATAACTTTATTATAGTAGCGGCGACATTGCGGGCGGAAGATTAGGGGTTAATAATTGTAGGTAGGTGGCGGCAATGTTAGGGATGGCAGATTAGGGGTTAATAATTTTTTATATAGTGTTTGCAAGGCGGGAGTGCAGCGGTTTAGGGGTTAATACATTTATTATAGTGGTGGCGAGGTCCGGTCAGTAGATTAGGGGTTAATAATTGTAGTTAGGTAGCGGCAATATTGGGGGGGGCAGATTAGGGGTTAATAAATATAATGTAGGTGTCGGCGATGTTAGGGGCAGCAGATTAGGGGTTCATAGCTATAATGTAGGTGGCGGCGATGTCCGGTCGGCAGATTAGGGTTTAATTTTTTTTAATTAGAGGGTTTGCGTTGTGGGGGGGCCTCGGTTTAGGGGTTCATAGGTAGTTTATGGGTGTTAGTGTACTTTATAGCACAGTAGTTAAGAGCTTTATGTTCCGGCGTTAGCTCATAAAGCTCTTAACTACTGACTTTTTTTGGCGGTAGGAGTCTTGTCAGTAGAAGCTCTACCGCTCACTTGTTCCAAGACTCCAAATACCAGCATTAGGCAAATCCCATTGAAAAGATAGGACGTAAAGGGATCTGCGGTAGCCTGGAGTCGCGGAAAGGAAGTGAGCGGTAGACCCTTTCCTGCCTGACTCTAAATACCAGCGGCGGGAAAAAGCAGCGTTAGGACCCCTTAATGCTGCTTTTGACGGCTAATGCCAAACTCTAAATCTAGCCGTATATATATATATATATATATATATATATAGGTTAGTAAAAAGGCCAGTTAGGGGAAAAAAAGACAAAATTATCACTCAGATGGGTCACTGGAATTATATATAAAAGGCAATGATGCCAACAGAACTTGCAAAAGAGCAATTAAAGGAATAGTCTTTTCAAAATTAAACTTTCATGATTCAGATAGAGAATGCAATTTAAAGCAACTTTCTAATTTACTCCTATTAACAATTTATGTAAGTTCTCTTGGTATCTTTATTTGAAAAAGCAAAAATGTAAGCTTAGGAGCCAGCCCATTTTGGGTTCAGCACCTGGGTAGCGCTTGCTGACTGGTGTCTTCATTTAGTAATAGCCAAACCATTGTTAATCTTCCATGATCTGTGATTGTACCAAAAGAGTGGTGTAAAGGAGATGTGTTGCACATATTTCAAAAAGGAATTAAAAAACATTTGTGAAGGTGAAATTATTTGAAAGATTATTAAGAGACAATATTCAAAAATACATTTGAAACCAAACTATAATTAGATGGAGTCAATATGGTTTATTGAAGGACAGATCATGTCAAACTAACCAAATTATATTCTAGGAGGAAGTTAGTAGAAATATAGAGCACAATTTTGCAGTGGATGGAATCTATTTAGATTTTGCATTTTGCACAGTAGATTATTTCACAAATTAAGAAATATCGGTTTGGTGAAAATTCTTGTATTTGGATTGAAAACTGGCTTAAGGATAGTGTGTAGATAGTAGTTTTAAAAGTAAAATTCTCATGTTGAGAAAAAATGGTAAGTAGAGTGTGTCAGGGTTCTGTCCTGTGTCCACTTCTCTTAAATCTGTTTATTAACAATATTATTGATGATCTTGAAAGGGACAGTAAAAGTAAAGGGTTTCCAGATAATACAAAATTTAGTATGTTAATACAGTCTACATATTATGTTACTTCTCTACAGAAGGATTTGGGTAAATAGGGATGCTGGACAGGGATGTTGCAGATGAGATTCAGTTTAGATAAATACAAAGTTATGCATTTTGGTAGCAACAAAAAAACACAATATACTGTATGTCATTAAAAGAGAATAACTTGGGACTGCAGATGACAGAATTAGCAATAAGATGCAATGTCAATCAGCAGTTCAAAAGGTCAGTAAAACTCCTTCATATATAAAAAAGGGTATAAATTTACATCATAAAAATAATATTGTTCTTTGTATATAAATGAATGGTAAGACCCCCACTATAAGTATGTGGTGCAATTTTGGGCATCTACTTTTGAGAATTATATTACAGAACTGTACTTAGTGCAGAGAGTGACAAAATTCATAAGGAGAATTGAAGATTTGTGATATGAAGAAATGCTGTTAAAGTTGCACTTATTTACATTGGATAAAAGGTATCTCAGAGGGGATATGAATAGAATATACAAATATATACAGGGCCCAAATAAGTAAATATCTCCTGACCTTCTAGAATAGAACTCTACAAGAGGTCATCCATAAACAGTAAGCATATGGGATTCTCTGCTTATGGAGATTGTTTCAGCAAATTCAGTAGATTTTTATTTTATAAAAAGGACTGTATTTATTTATTTTTTAACAAAGCAGGATATACAGATATATAATAGTTTGAATTGACAGTACAGTAGCTTACTGATCCAAGGAGAAATTGGATTGTCTTATAAAGTATTTTTTCAAATTTTTTTTAAGAATTAAAAACAGAGAATTATTGATATTATAATTTACAACTTGTTAATATGTTAATATTTCTATTTTAATAGAATTAAAATCGGGGTGGGGAGTTAGAAAAAAAAACAGCACTGCTGATATGCATATATATTTATGTGTTAATATATGTATATACACATATTAACACATAAATGTATATGCATATAGTCATATACATATATATTTACAATATGCTGCCATCGCTGCACTACTTACCCTCTTCGCTGCACTTTGGTTCTGTACCGTGTATAACGACATCAGAACGAGGTTCCCATTTCTAGCAAAGTGAATGTGAGCTCGCGTTTGCATTGCTGTCAACTTGTAATACCAGCTCCCATTAGCGTGCACTGGTATTACTCAGTGAAGTGCTAAAATGGATTCTCTATTATTTCTAAACTGCTGCACAATCTCTCAATTGTTTGTGTCATCAAGTACTGTTTTGTTGTAAAAAAACACAATGTACCTACCTGTATCTCCTCTGTCTCTATTTCTGCACCAGTGGGTGATAATATGCATGCGTTCTAAAAAATATTGGTACTACCATGTGTATAGTGAATACAGAAACTTTGTAGAGATCTGCAACTAACTAGCTTCTCAATGTAATTAATGACCCAACAAATGGTATCCTTTATTTATACATTGGAACACATGTGTGCCTCTTAGTATATCATTTTCTACCTAAATATAAATATTTGTGATAACTTTGAAACAGTGTATTTTGGAAGATGCCTAAGCAGGCATACTGCTCAATTAAAGCAATGTATAACACAATTTTCTTTCTTTCATGGCTTAAAGAGAACATGCAATTTTAAACAACTTTCCAATTTACTTCTGTGATGACCAGGGTTAACCAAGACTGCGCTAGTCACTTGTTTGGCACAAAAAGGGTGAACGGACCTTCTATTTTCACAAATCTGTCACAGTCTAGCCACTCCAGGCAAGCCTGTGACTTAGTTCAGTGGGTGCAAGGGTAAACAACTCTCTAGTCTGTCCTAGACATAGCAAAAAGGCCCAAAACTCCCCTTTAATGCCACCCAAACTAAATAAGCTGCCACCACTATGATTTATTTATAAAACATCCTAAGGAAAAACCCAGACTAACAACTTAACTCCCAGAATACAATTTAGCAAAAAAAAAAACTAAAATCACAGTAATAATGCTACCAGTCTCTTTCAGTAACTTGGTTCAAACATTACACAAAGGCAAAAACTTAATAAGTGAATGTTTATTATGCGAAAAATGATTCACAGTGCATTATTAATAAAAAGATGTTAACAAATAGAATTATACACAAGCAAACAGTTTTAAAATAAAAAGGAGAAATAACAGACCTAATACTTTCCTAGCTTATAAGTCTGCCACTGGGAGATGGGCAAGAAAAATGGTCACTCATGCTTGCTGTAGCAGCCTCCGCATTACAATGAGCAACTTGAATTGTTAAAACACAAAATGTTATACTTTTTTCCATTATATCAAATTGCTTGATCCAACCTTCTTGGAGAGGGATTTAGGGAAATATCCACCCCTCTCTTTTAAGACAGGTCATAAAGCTCAGCATCTTTGGCTGAAATTATAGAACACCTTATAACTTCTGCTATGTACATCTATTTCATATACACAGAAAGGCAATCTTTTAGTGATGTTGTGAGGAGTATTTTGATACCAAACACCATATTTATTGCATTCTTTATGTTTCTGAGGAAATCTCAGAGTTCTGCTGACTTTCTTCACTTTAAATTCATCTCGAACTCTTACTATTCTGCCCTTAATCTATATAAGCAACATTACTTCTCCACTCTTATCTCTACTCTTTCTTCAAACCCAAAATGTCTGTTCTCCACATTCAATACTCTTCTCTGCCCACCCCCACCTCCCACCACAACTTTTCTCTCAGCTCAAGATTTTGCAAACTACTTCAACAACAAAATCGACTCCATCAGAAATGAAATCAGCTCTCAACACACTACTGGTCTCCCACCCCCTCAAAATCTCACAATCATCCAAAACCCACATAGCCATAAATTTAGCTCTCTTGCCCCTGTTACAGAGGAAGAGATTTCTGCCCTTATACTATCCTCTCACCTCACTACCTGTCCCCTTGACCCCATCCCCTCACAACTACTCCCCTCCCTCTCTTCTACCATTACCCCTATACTCACACACATCTTCAACCTCTCCCTCAGCACTGGTATAGTTACCACATCTCTTAAACATGCATTAGTCACACCTATCCTCTCTCAATCCAACCTCCTCATCCATCTACCGCCCTATTTCCCTACTCCCTCTTGCCCCAAAGCTTCTTGAAAAACTATTATATGCACATCTATCCTATTTCCTTACATTAAACTCCCTCCTTGATCCACTGCGATCTTGATTTCGCCCCCTTCACTCAACAGAGACAGCAATTGTTAAGGTTACCAATGACCTACTTACAGCAAAATCCAAAGGCCACTTCTCTCTACTTATCCTCCTTCATCTGTCTGCAGCCTTTGATAATGTTGGCCACCCTCTTTTGCTCCATACCCTCCAATCCTTCGGCATCTGCGACACGGCTCTCTCTTGGTTCTCTTCCTATCTGTCTAACCATACCTTTAGTGTAAACTTCACTGGGGCATTCTCTGTCCCGTTACCTCTTTCTGTTGGGGTACCGCAAGTCTCTGTCCTCGGGCTCCTTCTCTTCTTAATCTACACTTCCTCATTAGGTTCCTTAATAAAGTCCCACGGTTTCCACTATCATCTGTATGCTGGCGATACCCAAATCTACCTCTCTGCACCAGAACTATCTCCTTCCTTGCTAACCTGTGTCACTAACTGTCTCTCTCATATCTTATCATGGATGTCCTCTCACTACCTCAAGCTAAATCTCTCCAAATCTCTCCAAAATCTCACCAATATTTTCCCCCCTTCTTCCAAAATCTCCACACTCCATGTCTCTATAACTGTTGATAACTCCATCATTACCCCAACCTCACATGCCTGATGTCTTGGGGTCACACTTGACTAAGATCTTTCGTTCACTCCTCACATTCAGTCCTTGGCTAAAGCCTGCCGCTTCCACCTTAAAAACATCGCTAAAATCCGACATTTCCTTACACAAGACACAATAAGATTTTAATCCACTCTCTCATCCTTTTCCGCCTCGACTACTGCAACTCCATCCCCTCTGGTCTCCCTAGCTGCCGCCTAGCTCCTTTACAATCCATAATGAATGCCTCTGCCAGACTCATCTTCCTTACACGTCACTCTTCATCTGCCGCACCTCTCTGCCAATCCATTCACTGACTTCCTCTTACCTCCAGGATTAAACACAAAATCACTCTGACTTATAAAGCCCTCAATTGCATTGCTCCCCCCTACATCTCAGACATTGTCTCCAGATACTCTCCCTCCCGACCCCTTCATTCAGCTCATGATCTCCTACTCTCCTCCTCTCTTGTTACCTCCTCACATTCCCATTTACAAGATTTCCCCAGACTGGCTCCCATCTTATGGAACTCTCTTTCTCGCTCTACAAGACTCTCCCCTAGTTTTAAAAGCTTCAAGTGCTCCCTGAAGACTCTACTATTCAGGGACGCATACAACCTACACTAACTTTCCTATCTCCACTGCCATCCCCTTAAACCCCAAAGCATGTAAGCCTATGAGCCCAGCTGTTTGTAGTCCACCTTCATAAGAGCCGACTACAACAGTGCAACTCTCGGAAGGACTCTCTACCCATTTGATTCCTGTTATTGTTTTTATATACCACCTATGTTCATAGCACTGCAGAACCTGTTAGTGCTCTACAAATACCTGATAATAATAATAAAATAATAATAAAAGCACTAATTTGCAAGACTGGGCTGTCTGTCTGTCTTGTCAATGACCCCATGTTAGTTCATTGAAAAAGACCCTGTGTTTCATCAATCCCTGTGCTGACAGGTTGTGGCAATAAAATTCTCTCTTGTGCATTGGACAAGCTTATTAGGGGGGTCCTGGCTTATCAAAGGAAAACATACACTGCACATTCCTTCTTGAAAAAAAACAAATGTTTTTAGCAGACCAGCTACAAAAAAAATGAACCCTTTAGCATCTAAATCATTAGGTTTTCATGAAACCTCCCCCAACTAAGAGACGCAAAGGGAGGGAGCACGCAAGCCACTCCAGCTGTGTATCAAAGTGGACACTCCCCCTGGTGTGAAATACCATCAACATTACCATGCATACTGCCCTTTCTATGTTGTATGGTAAACTCATGTTGTTGTAGAGCTAGGCTCCACCTGAGCAGTTTACCATTTGAGTCAGTTACCCTATGTAACCAGTATAGGGGGTTGTGGTCAGTAATCACTGTAAGCTGTCATACATACAGATAAGGCTGTAGCTTTTGCAAGGCCCAAACTATAACAAGGCACTCTTTCTTTCATGTAATTGGCAAGAGTCTATGAGCTAGTGACGTATGGGATATACATTCCTACCAGGAGGGGCAAAGTTTCCCAAACCTCAAAATGCCTATAAATACACCCCCCACCACACCCACAATTCAGTTTTACAAACCTTGCCTCCTATGGAGGTGGTGAAGTAAGTTTGTGCTAGATTTCTACGTTGATATGCGCTTCTCATCATGCTGAAGCCCGGTTCCTCTCAGAGTGCAGTGAATGACAGAGGGATGTGAAGGGAGTATTACCTATTGAATGCAATGGTCATCCTAATGGGGATTTATTTCATAGGTTCTCTGTTATCGGTCGTAGAGATTCATCTCCTACCTCCCTTTTCAGATCGACGATATAATCTTATATACCATTACCTCTACTGATTCTTGTTTCAGTACTGGTTTGGCTATCTACTTTATGTAGATGAGTGTCTTTTGGTAAGTATGTTTTCTTTTATTTATGACACTCTCAACTATGGTTTGGCACTTTATATGTAAAGTTCTAAATATATGTTTTATACTTATATTTGCCATGATTCAGGTTAATCAGTATATTTCCTTCTTACAGACTGTCAGTTTCATTTTGGGAAATGCATATGAAAAAATATTTCTTACCTGAAAATTTTTCAAATTGACTTTCTTTTCTAAATTGCAGGCTTTTAGGCTCGGGGGAGCGCAAAATGCCATAATTTATTGCGTCATTTTTGGCGCGAGACTTTTTTGGCACGAGATTCACGTTTGTTGACGTAATGACGTCATTTCCCGGCGTCTTAGTTGGTGCAGAGAGTTTTCACGTAGTTGCGTCATCTATGATGCTCGTGTTTGTTGCAGACGTTTTTGGCGCCAAAAAATATTTTTTCAATTGTGGGCATCATACTTGGCGCCAGATTTTTTACATTATTTAAGTCATTATTTCTTTTTGCTTCTGGTTTCCAGAGGCTTATTCTGTTTGCATTTTTTTCCCATTCCTGAAACTGTCATATAAGGAAATTGATAATTTTGCTTTATATGTTGCTTTTTCTATTACATATTGCAAGATGTCTCAATCTGACCCTGTCTCAGAATCTACTTCTGGAATGCTGCTGCCTGATGTCGGTTCTACCAAAGCTAAGTGCATTTGTTGTTAACTTGTGGTAACTGTTCCTCTGGCTGTAGTTTGTGTTAGTTGTCATGATAAACTTTCAAAAGCAGACAATATTTCCATTAGTAGTAATCCATTACCTGTTGTTGTTCCTTCAACATCTAATGTTCAGGATATTCCTGTTAATGTGAGAGAATTTGTTTATAATTCTATTCAGAAGGCCCTGTCTGTTATACCACCTTCTAATAAATGTAAAAGGTCTTTTAAAACTTCTCATAAATTCGATGAATTTTTAAATGACCGACAGCATTCTGATTTATCTATCTCTGATGAGGATCTCTCTGGTTCAGAAGATTCTGCCTCAGATATTGACACTGACAAAACTTCATATTTATTTAAAATGGAGTATATTCATTCTTTATTAAAAGAGGTGTTGATTGCATTAGATATGGAGGAGACTAGTCCTCTTGATATTAAAACCAGTAAATGTTTAAATTCGTTTTTTAAACCTCATGTAATTATTCCAGAGGTTTTTCCAGTACCTGATGCTATTTCAGATGTAATTTCTAGGGAATGAAATAGTCTGGGTACTTCATTTACTCCTTCTTCAAGGTTTAAAAAAACTGTACCCTTTGCCGACTTATAGATTGGAGTTTTGGGAAAAGATCCCCAAAGTTGATGGGGCTATCTCTACTCTTGCAAAGCGTACTACTATTCCTACGGCAGATAGTACTTCTTTTAAAGATCCTTTAGATAGGAAGCTTGAATCTTATCTAAGGAAGGCTTATTTATGTTCAGGTCATCTTCTTAGGCCTGCTATTTCTTTGGCTGATGTTGCTGCGGCTTCAACTTTTTGGTTGGAAACTTTGGCGCAACAAGTACCAGATCCTAATGTGTATAACATTGTTAAGCTAATTCAACATGCTAATAATTTCATTTGTGATGCCATTTTTGATATCATTAGAATTGATGTCAGCTATATGTCTTTAGCTATTTTAGCTAGAAGAGCTTTATGGATTAAATCTTGGAATGCGGATATGACTTCTAAGTCAACGTTGCTTTCACTTTCTTTCCAAGGTAATAAATTATTTGGTTCTCAGTTGGATTCTATTATTTCAACTGTCACTGGGGGGAAGGGAGCCTTTTTGCCTCAGGATAAAAAATCTAAGGGTAAATTTAGGGCTGTTAACCGTTTTCATTCCTTTCGTCAGAATAAGGAACAGAAACCTGACCCTTCCCCTAAAGGAACGGTTTCCAATTGGAAGCCTTCTCCAGTCTGGAATAAATCCAAGCCTTTTAGAAAATCAAAATCAGCCCCCAAGTCCGCATGACGGTGCGGCCCTCATTCCAGCACAGCTGGTAGGGGGCAGATTATGATTTTTCAAAGATGTTTGGATCAATTCAATCCAAAATCATTGGATCCAGAACATTGTTTCTCAAGGGTACAGAATAGGTTTCAAGGTAAGACCGCCTGTGAGGAGTTTCTTTCTCTCACGCATTCCAGTAAACCCAGTAAAGGCTCAGGTTTTCCTGAAGTGTGTTTCAGACCTGGAGTTATCCGGGTTAATTGTGCCAGTTCCATATCTGGAATGGGGTCTGGGGTTTTATTCAAATTTGTTCATTGTTCCAAAGAAAGAGAATTCTTTCAGACCAGTTCTGGATCTAAAAATATTGAATCATTATATAAGAATACCAACATTCAAAATGGTTACTATAAGGACTATTCTGCCTTTTGTTAAGCAAGGGCATTATATGTCCACAATAGACTTACAGGATGCATATCTTCATATTCCGATTCATCCAGATCCCTATCAGTTCCTGAGATTCTCTTTTCTAGACAAGCATTACCAATTTGTTGCTCTTCCTTTTGGCCTAGCAACAGCTCCAAGGATCTTTTCAAAGGTTCTGGGTGCCCTACTCAGTCTTTACATTCTGCAGAATCTCACACAAATCAACTAGTGTTGTTTCTTCAAAGACATGGTTGGAGGATCAATTTACAAAAAAAGTTCCTTGATTCCTCAGACAAGGGTAACGTTTTTAGGATTCCAAACAGATTCAGTATCCATGACTTTGTCTCTAACAGACAAGAGACGTCTGAAATTGGTTTCAGCTTGTCGGAAACCTTCAGTCTCAGTCATTCCTTTCAGTAGCTATGTGCATGGAGGTTTTAGGTCTCATGACTGCAGCATCGTACGCAATCCCCTTTGCTCATTTTCACATGAGACCTCTTCAGCTTTGTATTCTGAGCGAATGGTGCAGGGATTATGCAAAGATATCACAATTAATAACCTTAAATCCCAATATTCGACAATCTCTGACTTGGTGGTTAGATCACCATCGTTTGGTTCAGGGGGCCTCTTTTGTTCGTCCAACCTGGACTGTGATTACAACAGATGCAAGTATTTCAGGTTGGGGAGCTGTCTGGGGATCTCTGACAGCACAGGGGGTTTGGAAATCTCAAGAGGCGAGATTACAAATCAATATTTAAGAACTCTGTGCGATTCTCAGAGCTCTTCAGTTTTGGCCTATTCTGAAGAGAGAACCGTTTATTTGTTTTCAGACAGACAATGTCACAACCGTGGCATATGTCAATCATCAAGGTGGGACTCACAGTCCTCAAGCTATGAAAGAAGTATCTCGGATACTTGCATGGGCGGAATCCAGCTCTTGTCTAATCTCTGCGGTCCATATCCCAGGTATAGACAATTGGGAAGCGGATTATCTCAGTCGCCAGACTTTACATCCGGGAGAATGGTCTCTTCACCCAGATGTGTTTCTTCAGATTGTTCAGATGTGGGGACTTCCAGAAATAGATCTGATGGCTTCTCATCTAAACAGGAAACTTCCCAGGTATCTGTCCAGGTCCAGGGATCCTCAGGCGGAAGCAGTGGATGCGTTGTCACTTCCTTGGAATTATCAACCTGCTTATATCTTTCTGCCTCTAGTTCTTCTTCCAAGAGTGATTTCCAAAATCATAATGGAACCTTCATTTGTACTGCTGGTGGCTCCAGCATGGCAACACAGGTTTTGGTATGCAGATCTTGTTCGTATGTCCAGTTGCCAACCTTGGCCACTTCCGTTAAGGCCAGACCTTCTATCTCAAGGTCCATTTTTCCATCAGGATCTCAAATCATTAAATTTGAAGGTATGGAGATTGAACGCCTAGTGCTTAGTCATAGAGGTTTCTCTGACTTAGTGATTAATACTATGTTGCAGGCTCGCAAATTTGTGTCTAGAAATATTTATTACCGAGTTTGGAATACTTACATTTCATGGTGTTCTTCTCATAAATTCTCTTGGCATTCTTTTAGAATTCCTAGAATTTTACAGTTTCTTCAGGATGGTTTGGATAAGGGTTTGTCTGCAAGTTCCTTTAAAGGACAAATCTCTGCTCTTTCTGTTCTGTTTCACAGAAAAATTGCTAATCTTCCTGATATTCATTGCTTTGTACAGGCTTTGGTTCGTATCAAGCCTGTCATTTAGCCTATTTCTCCTCCTTGGAGTCTTAATTTGGTTTTGAGGGCTTTACAGGCTCCTCCGTTTGAGCCTATGCATTCTCTGGACATTAAATTACTTTCTTGGAAAGTATTGTTTCTTTTGGCCATCTCTTCTGATAGAAGAGTTTCTGAATTATCTGCTCTTTCTTGTGAGTCTCCTTTTCTGATTTTTCATCAGGATAAGGCGGTTTTGCGGACTTGTGAATTCCAACAACATTAGTAGGGAATTGTGTGTCCTAATCCTAAGAATTCTTTGGAAAGATCTTTAAATTCTTTGGACATGGTAAGAGCTTTGAAATACTATGTTGAAGCTACTAAATATTTCAGAAAGACTTCTAGTCTATTTGTTATCTTTTCTGGTTCTAGGAAAGGTCAGAAGGCTTCTGCCATTTCTTTGGCATCTTGGTTAAAGCTTTTGATTCATCATGCTTATTTGGAGTCGGGTAAATCCCCGCTTCAGAGGATTACGGCTCATTCTACTAGGTCAGTTTCTACTTCCTGGGCTTTTAAGAATGAAGCTTCTGTTGATCAGATTTGCAAAGCAGCAACTTGGTCTTCTTTGCATACTTTTACTAAAGTCTATCATTTTGATGTTTTCTCTTCTTCAGAAGCAGTTTTTGGTAGAAAAGTTCTTCAGGCAGCTGTTTCAGTTTGATTCTTCTGTTGATAATTTCAGTTTTTTTCATTATAAAGATAAAACTTTTGATTTGGGTTGTGGATTCTTTTTTCAGCGGAATTGGCTGTCTTTATTTTTATCCCTCCCTCTCTAGTGACTCTTGCGTGGAGTTCAACATCTTGGGTATTTGCTATCCCATACGTCACTAGCTCATGAACTCTTGCCAATTACATGAAAGAAAACATAATTTATGTAAGATTTTACCTGATAAATTCATTTATTTCATATTGGCAAGAGTCCATGAGGCCCAACCTTTTTGTAGTGGTTATGATTTTTTTGTATGAAGCACAATTATTCCAATTCCTTGTTGATGCTTTCACTCCTTCTTATCACCCCACTTCTTGGCTATTTATTAAACTGAATTGTGGATGTGGTGGGGGGTGTATTTATAGGCATTTTGAGGTTTGGGAAACTTTGCCCCTCCTGGTAGGAATGTATATCCCATACGTCACTAGCTTATGGACTCTTGCCAATATGAAAGAAATGAAATTTATCAGGTAAATTCTTACATAAATTATGTTTTTTCAACAGTGGCATATGCCACTTCTCATGGAAGAAATTTCCTGCTAAGGTACACAATTGGGTGTTCTTCACCTTTCTTATCCACCTTACTCAGAACAGCCCCTAGCCTATATTTAGAAGCATCTGTTTGGACTATGAATATTCTGTGAAAATCAGGTGCCTGTAGCACAGGGGAATCAGTAAGGGCAATTTTCAATTAATTAAAAGCCCTGTCACACTCAGGGGTTCATTTAACTTAGTTTTTTTTGGTAAGGTCCACCACTGTTAGTGGTTTGGCTATAGTGCTATAATGTGGCATAAACTTTCTATAGTACCCTGAGGAAATAAATAACCCATTTTTTTGTTTTGGGGGTAGGCCAGGTGTCATAAACTCCTCAGTTCCACCTTAACTTATGTTACTACATCTCACATACCACCTTAAGAATCAATTATCTGGCTCTCTTTTCCTTTAAAAGCTTTCCATTTCCCATACACCTTTGCTGGTTTATTAAAGGTTGATACCCACTCACTCTCCAGCCTTTCTTGTTACTTGTCTAAAACAGAGTATCACTTGTTCTGTGATTAGCTCTGTCTCCTTCAACTGAAGCTACTTCTCATCTAAAGCAGAAGTCACCTGTTGCAACTGCAGCACGCACGCCGCTCTAACAACTTCCAGCTTAACAGACACAGGCCGCAATCTGCAGAGAGGATCAGAGAAGCTGCACGCACACAGCTGCTAGAGCCAGGTTCCGTATACAAGTGTTAGCATTGCCGTTAAGACTGTGAACTTATCTTTACCGTATGGTGTAATGTTTAACAGCGCAGCAAGCTGATACAGTATTCTTAACACTGTTTACAAATCTTTACTGCAAGGTGTATTATTTAAAGGCCCAGCAAGCTGAAACAGTAAACTTGACACTGTGAACTTATCTTTACCACAAGGTGTATTATTTAAAGGGCCAGCAAGCTGAAACATTATACTCCACACTGTGAACTTATCTTTACCGCAAGGTGTATTATTTAAAGGCACAGTATTACCTTAAAGGGGACCTCACTTATCTGTCACAAACCTATATAAACTGCTACTTATTATCTAAAAGTTTACATAGTACAAACTTATCTCTGGACCCAGATATAATTCACCTGATCTTACTACTTATAATTTTGAGGTGAATATTCCGGGCTACATTAATCCAGGTGATTAAGACTCTGTCTCCTCACTAGCAGACAGACTTAATCACATGATACATACAAACTATTTACCAGAGAATACTCATAATCAGACTAAAGAAACAGCAATTGAATTGCTGATCATTACATAATAAACCAGCCCTAAAATCTATATTTGATAATGGAGCCCAGTGACCTGACATCACAAATCCATACCCTAAATCAGCGTTTGGATAGTCTGACACAGGCTTTTAGAGAGCTGCAGGTAGAAAACCAGAGTCTCAAAGCCTGTTTAAGGGAAGCATTGTCAAATAGGAACTCTGGAACTGATCATCAAGCAGAACCCCAAGTCTCCTACCCGGAGAAATTTTCTGGAGATCGTTCCACATTTAGGCAGTTTAGGAATGCATGCCTCTTGCTTTTTGACCTTCGTCCTAGGACATATGCAACTGATAGGTCCAAGGTTCTAACCATACTCTCCTATCTCAGGGGAGAACCCAGGGCCTGGGCCGACTCCATTTATGAGACCCAGGACCCCATTCTAAATTCCCTGGATGCTTTCCTAAAGGCATTATCAGGCCTCTACGATGACCCCTACCATCAAATAACTGCAGAAAGTAAACTCAGGAACTTAAAGCAGTCTAAAGCACCGGTAGAAGAGTACATTACCAGATTTAGAATCTGGGCTAGAGATTCCCTCTGGAATTAGGTATCTCTAAAAAACCAATGCCGTCTCGGACTTGCAGAGGAGATCAAGGATGAGCTCACCAGGATTGGTATACCGGATCGTCTTGACGACCTTTATGCCCTCACGATTACAATTGACAGACGCCTTAGAGAGAGGAAGCAGGAAAGAAGCCCATCTACAGCACCTGTTCGCAGGGTACTGCCAACTCCTCCAACCGTTGGTCCACCGTCCGACCAACCCATGGACATCAGTTTTATTAGGGGTCCACTTACCCCGCAGGAAAAGGCTAGACGCCGAACTGCGAATTTATGTATGTACTGCGCAGGTACTGGTCATGCAGTTAAGGAGTGCCCTCTATTACTAAAGCAGAAGATAGGTAAGATCCATAACATAAAACATTGTTTCCACACAAAAACCACTGCTACAGCTTACCTTACCATTCCCTTGCTTTTGCAGTGGGACCGACACAGGATAGAGTGTAACGCAATCATCGATACAGGCGCTTGCGCCAACTTTATTGATTTAAGTTTGGTTGAATTAAATAAAATACCTTTTCAGTTTAAAAGCACACCTTTGCCTATAAAAGTCATTGATGGTTCGCATTTAGCATCTGGTCCAGTGTCTCAACAGACTATTCCTTTACTCGTTTCCTCTCCACCTGGTCACACTGAAGCTATCTCCTTTGATATTATTTCTTCTCCGATTTACCCTATTGTTCTGGGAATCACTTGGCTTCAACTACACCAACCTGTGGTACATTGGGATACCCTCACCATTTCATTCTCCTCTCCCTACTGTGTCTCAACTTGTTTTCCAAACACTCACTTGTTCACTACTTCCTCATCTCCTATTCCTACATAATATCTTGACTTCTCTGCTGTCTTCAATAAAACAGAAGCCTAGTCGTTGCCCCCACATAGGCCTTGCGATTGCCCCATAGACTTACTTCCCGGGGCAACCATTCCCTATGGCCACATCTATCCTCTTTCTAGACCTGAATTGGCTCATTTAAAAACCTATATCACTGATAATCTAAAAAAAGGTTTTATTCGCCCTTCCACCTCCCCTGCCGGTGCCAGCATTTTTTTCGTGAAAAACAAGGATGGGTCTTTACGTCCGATAATAGATTATCGGGAATTAAACAAGCGTACTAAAAAGAACAGGTACCCTTTGCCTCTCATTCCCGAGTTAATTGAGAGGTTAAGAGGCGCCACTATTTTTACTAAACTTGATCTTAGGGGCGCCTACAACCTTGTAAGAATAAGGTCCGGAGACGAGTGGCTGACTGCATTTAGGACCAGGTATGGTCTTTTCGAATATACAGTTATGCCATTCGGGTTGTGTAATGCTCCGGCAACATTCCAGAATTTCATTAATGATATCTTTAGGGACATCCTCGACACTTTCCTGGTGGTCTATCTAGACGATATTCTTATCTATTCTTCCTCTTTCTCTGAACATGTCAAGCACGTCAGGTTAGTGTTATCCAGATTACAGACACATAAGCTGTATGTCAAGTTAGAGAAGTGTCTCTTCCATGTAAGTGAAGTATCATTTCTTGGCTATCGCATTAGCAATAGCAGGATATCTATGGAGGATAGTAAAATCTCTGCCATCACCACTTGGCCTATACCTTCCAACATAAAAGAAGTCCAGCGGTTCTTAGGCTTCGCCAATTTTTACAGGCGCTTTATCTGCAACTTTGCAGCCATTGCTAGGCCACTCACTAACCTGACTAGGACCTCTAAGCCATTCATCTGGACTCCAGAAACTCAAAAGGCATTTGAACTCCTTAAATCTCTATTTGTTACTTCCCCAGTACTGCACATTCCCAACAGCAAAGCACAATTCGTATTGGAAGTGGATGCGTCTGAATGCGCCATCGGATCTATTCTATCCCAGAGACTCTTACCAAAAGATCCTTTGCACCCAGTGTGTTACTTCTCCAGACTCCTTACACCTGCTGAACTCAACTATCCAGTGGGGGAAAAGGAGCTTCTCGCAATTAAGACTTCATTTGACCAGTGGATACATTTGCTGGAGGGCGCAGAACATCCAATAGTAATTTATACGGACCATAAAAACCTACAATATCTTCAAACTAGTCGTACTTTGTCAGCTCGTCAGCTCAGGTGGAGCTTGTACTTTTCACGATTCAATTTCACCATCACATATCGACCTGGTTCAAGAAACGGTAAGGCGGACGCTCTGTCTCGAAAAGATATTAAGCCTTCCACTGCTCATCCCAACTCAACAATAGTTCCCGTTACATCCATAATTGGTGTACTCTCACCTGATAGCACTGAATTAAAGAACCAACAACAACTGGATACAACAAAGGCTACTTACCCTCTCACCCCTGATCAAAACGGTATCCTCTGTAATAAGTCAAAATATTACATACCACCATCTCTCCGGACAAAAGTGTTATCTATAACTCATGATTCCTCCTTAACTGGTCATTTGGGAATACATAAGACCTATGACCTTCTACAAAGGCACTTCTGGTGGCCTTCTATGAGACACTCAGTAAAACAATATATAAGTTCCTGTTCCACCTGTCAAACCTGTAAACCATCTCATCAACTCCCTCTGGGCCTATTGCAAAACATACCGTTACCAGACTATCCGTGGGCATGCGTCTCTATGGATTTTATCGTTGATCTTCCAAGCTCCTGTGGCATGACTGTCATCTTTGTCGTAGTTGACCTGTTCTCTAGAATGGCCCACTTCATTCCTACAGCTTCACTTCCTACAGCACAGCAGACTGCAGATCTATTTATCAAAGAGATTGTTCGACTGCATGGCCTTCCAGTATCTGTACTCAGTGACAGAGGGTCGCAATTTACATCCAAGTTTTGGAGATCCCTATGTCAATCTCTTGGCATTCAGCAACACCTGACTACATCGTACCACCCGCAAACAAATGGGCTATGTGAACGTACCAACCAATGGTTGGAGCAATACCTGAGATGTTTTTGTTCCCATAAACACGACTCTTGGGCTTCGCTCCTTCCCCAGGCTGAATTTTCTTTCAATAACACTACTAATTCATCCACAGGATTTTCACCCTTTTATGTCAACTCAGGAAGGCACCCTCGTTTTCACCCGCTACCTCCTGCAAACAGTCCCTGTCCACAAGTAAACGACTTGGTCAACTCCATTAAACAGACCTATACTGTCATACAAGAGAACATCAAGCAAGCACAAGCCACCCAGAAACGATACTACGACCTACGCCATCGTCCCCAACCCGCCTACAAAGTGGGTGACTTAGTTTGGCTTGCCACCAAAAATCTTAAATTACCTACACCCTGTAGGAAATTCAATAAACTGTTTGTGGGACCCTTCCCGATATTGGCTATAAGCAACCCTGTCACTGTTACCCTACAACTCCCAGCAACTTACCGTATACATCCCACATTTCATGTGTCACTTGTCAAACCCTGTGATCCCTCTACCCATGTCTCTCCATCTCCTCCAGAATCTCCTACACCTGAAGCCGAATACGAAGTACATTCTATAGTCGACTCCCGAAGGTATCACAGTGAACTCCAATACGTTGTCTGCTGGTCGGGGTATGACTCATCTGAGGATTCCTGGGAGCCGGCATCCAATCTATCGGCTCCCCGTCTGGTGTCTGTGTTCCACCGTAGGCATCCTGATCGTCCAGCGCCTTGACACCTCCTTGAGGTTCTTTTGAGGGGGGGATGTGTCATGAACTCCTCAGTTCCACCTTAACTTATGTTACTACATCTCACATACCACCTTAAGAATCAATTATCTGGCTCTCTTTTCCTTTAAAAGCTTTCCATTTCCCATACACCTTTGCTGGTTTATTGAAGGTTGATACCCACTCACTCTCCAGCCTTTCTTGTTACTTGTCTAAAACAGAGTATCACTTGTTCTGTGATTAGCTCTGTCTCCTTCAACTGAAGCTACTTCTCATCTAAAGCAGAAGTCACCTGTTGCAACTGCAACACGCACGCCACTCTAACAACTTCCAGCTTAACAAACACAGGCCGCAATCTGCAGAGAGGATCAGAGAAGCTGCACGCATACAGCTGCTAGAGCCAGGTTCCGTATACAAGTGTTAGCATTGCCGTTAAGACTGTGAACTTATCTTTACCGTATGGTGTAATGTTTAACAGCGCAGCAAGCTGATACAGTATTCTTAACACTGTTTACAAATCTTTACTGCAAGGTGTATTATTTAAAGGCCCAGCAAGCTGAAACAGTAAACTTGACACTGTGAACTTATCTTTACCACAAGGTGTATTATTTAAAGGGCCAGCAAGCTGAAACATTATACTCCACACTGTGAACTTATCTTTACCGCAAGGTGTATTATTTAAAGGCACAGTATTACCTTAAAGGGGACCTCACTTATCTGTCACAAACCTATATAAACTGCTACTTATTATCTAAAAGTTTACATAGTACAAACTTATCTCTGGACCCAGATATAATTCACCTGATCTTACTACTTATAATTTTGAGGTGAATATTCCGGGCTACATTAATCCAGGTGATTAAGACTCTGTCTCCTCACTAGCAGACAGACTTAATGACATGATACATACAAACGATTTACCAGAGAATACTCATAATCAGACTAAAGAAACATCAATTGAATTGCTGATCATTACACCAGGCCATTATGGCTTCAGTTTTACTTGGCTCTGGGTGCAGTATGCCTCCTCCCATCAGGTGCCCCAAGTACTGGACCTCCCTCATGCCAAGCTGACACTTATCTGTTTTTATCGTTAGCCCAGCAGCGGCTATCCGCTCCAATGCAATGGCTAAATTTGTGAGGTGGTCCTCCTAGGTATCAATGAACACTGCAATATCATTTAGTTATGCAACAACATGCCCCTCTAGCCCCTCCAACAAGTGGATAACTAGTTGTTGAAATGTGGCAGGGGCATTTTTCATCCCAAAGGGCATCACCTGGAATTCATACAACCCAAAGGGAGTGTTAAAGGCAGACCTCTCTTTGGCTTCTGGGTTCATAGGAATCTGCCAGTGACCCCTACTGAGATCCATGATGCTAAGGAATTTGGCCCCAGCTAGTCTAGCATTTCCTGTGGGGCATATTTATCAAGCTCTGAATGGAGCTTAATGCCCCGTGTTTCTGGCAAGCCTGCAGGCTTGCCAGAAACAGCAGTTATGAAGCAGCGGTCACAAAGACATCACCGGAAATCAACCCGATCGAGTATGATCGGGTTGATTGACACCCCCCTGCTGACGGCCTATTGGCTGTGAGTCTGCAGGGGGCAGCGTTGCACCATGCAATGCTGAATACGGCAAGCGTATTGCTCGCCGTATTCAGCGAGGTCTGTCGGACCTGATCCGCACTGTCGGATTAGGTCCGACAGACCTTGATAAATAGAGGCCTCTATCTCCTTTTTATGTCAGCATTAACCTGCAAGGATACCCGGTAAGCTGTTTCTCTGAGGGGATGGTGATTCCCAGTGTCTACAGTATGTGTGACTGTGTGTCCAGCCATGCTTCCCTGTGAACACTCTGTAGTAAGGCCTAAGCACCTCAGACAGCTGATGCCTCTGATCCCCAGTTAAGTGGGCACTAACCTGTGCGGCTTCTAGGGTGTTTTTCTGGTTGGGGCCAGTACATAAACAAGGGGGTCTGTCTCATGCTCTTCTCCAGGCAAACCACACACAGTCAACAGAGTGGGTTCTCTGTCATAATAGGCTTTTATCATATTTACATTATAGATTTTTTGTCTTTTACCCTCCTCATCCAGAGACACCACATAGTTCACATCATTCATCCTCTTTAGGATAGTAAACAGACCCTCCCAGGCAGCCTGTAATTTGTTCTGTCTCATGGGTATCCAGACAAGAACTTTCTGTCCCACATCATACACCCTCTCTCTGGCAGTCCGGTCATACCATTGCTTCTGCTTAGACTGGGCAGCCTTTAGGTTTTCCTGTACCTCCCCCATTAGGCTATGCATTCTGTCCCTTAACCTTATTACATTGTCCACTACAGAGGTCCCTTGAGTGCCCAATTTTACTTCCCACTCCTCCCTGATCATATCAAGGGGGCCAAGCACTCTGCACCCATGTAAGAGCTCAAAGGGGGAGAAACCAATGTATTCCTGGGGCACCTCCCTATAAGCAAATAGGAGGTGCAGCAGGTAATGCTCCCAGTCCTCCCCTGTGACTCCACAAAGGTTTTGAGCATCTGCTTCAGGGTCCATTAAAACTTTCAGACAAGCCATTGGTCTGGGGGTGGTAGGGGCTAGTCACTAGGTGTTCCACCTGCACCTTTTTAAAGAGACTAGACATAAATTGGGTGCCCTGATCAGTTAGCATTTCCTTAGGAAAACCTACCCAGGAAAGATACCTAATAGGGCATCAGCCACTTTATCAGCCTTGATAGATGACACGGCCATAGCCATTGGGTAGCGAGTTGCATAATCCACTACAGTCAGAATGAATCTTTTCCCTGAGCTACTAGGGATAGCTAGGGGCCCTATTATATCCACAGCCACCCTCTTAAATGGCTCAGTCATTATGGGAAGGGGAATTAAAGGGGCACGAACCACCTCTCCAGTTTTCTCCACTTTCTGACATGCAGGACAGGAGCGACAATAATTAGCAACATCAGCACCCATCCCAGGCCAATAAAAGTGATGGGACAACTGGGCTTTTTTTTTTCTGTACCCCTAGATGTTCTGCAATAGGAATTTCATGGGCCACTCCCAACAGTTGCACTCTAAACTGTTTAGGTACCACTAACTGTCTCTCGGCTAGCCAGGGATCCTGTCCCTCCACTGGAATGGACTCCAGGTACAACCTCCCATTATCCCAGTATACTTTCTCTTTATGAGATTCACTAGGCATCTGCCTAGCTAGGTCTCTGATCTTCTCTAATGTGGGATCTGTCCCCTGGGCCTGCTGAAAACCCTGACTCTGACCCATTACGAAGTGTTGTGCCATGTGAGGCCCCCCAACCTCCCTATCAGTATTCTCCCCTGGGTCCTCAAGTTGAAGTGCCCCCTGCCCATGGTCTGTCTCTAGGTTCACTAACAAAAGGTTAAACAGTTTCTCTTTACAACTGTGCAAGCTGTAAATGATACTCTCTCTCTGCCTGTCATTCAGTAGCCTGTCTCTCTGCGGCCAGAGCCCCCCTCTCTCTCTCTCTCTCTCTCTCTCTCTCTCTCAGCCTGTTGCTCTGCGACCAGAGCCTCTCTCTCAGCCTGGCACTCAGCTGCTTCCCTAGCAGCCCCTCTCTCTTTTCAGCTGCTTATTTAGCAGCCTGCTGTTCTTGGAATTCGAGGATCAGCTCCATGCGCAAACTTGGATCCGCCGAGCCCATATGCTTTAAAACAGTTTGCAAATAACAGTCCAAGGGATCTCAACACTTGATGAATTACTGCTCACAGCTACAGACACCTCTCCTGAGGCTTCAGCTTGTGTGGCCTGGGTGCTGTCATAGTCCAAAAGAGCTTGTATCAATTCCTCTTGTTTTTCCATGGGAGGGAATGTCTCTCTCTTTTGACATAACAGTGCCATCATTTCCTTGGTCTGATGCTGGTATGCCTCCATAGTAAAAAATAAAATAGAAAAGAAAAACAGAGAATAGGGAAGGGGACTGTTTGCAATGTTTAACTATATAATGCACTGAGTTTTAGCCTTTGGAAAATATGAGTCACAATTTTTATTAAGTACTGGGATTTTCACACTAGCAAATCCACAAAGCATAAAAAACTATCTACACCACTGTTGTAACACACCCTGTATCAGTCACTTGTTTGGCACAGAAAGGGTTAATGGACCCTTTCTACTTTCACTAATCTGTCACAGTCTAGCCACTCCAGGCAAGCCTGTGACTTAGTTCAGTGGGTGCAAGGGTTAACAACACTCTTTAGTCTGTCCTAGACTTAGAAACAATGCCCCAAACTCCCCTTTAATGCCAACCAACTTACGATTTATTTATAGAACATCCTAAGGAAAAACTCAGACTAACAACTTAACTCCCAGTATACAATTTAGCAAAAAATAATCTAAAATCACAGTAATAATGCTACCAGTCTCTTTTAGTAACCTGGTTCAAATATAAGACAAAGGCAAAAACTTAATAAGTGAATGTTTATTATGTGAAAAATGATACACAGTGCATTATTAATAAAAAAAGATGTTAACAAATATAATTATACACAAGCAAACAGTTTTAAAATAAACAGGAGAAATAACAGACCTAATACTTTCCTAGCTTATAAGTCTGCCTCAGGGTGATGGGCAAGAGAAATGGTCACTCACGCTCGCTGTAGCAGCCTCCCAAGTACAATAAACAACTTGAATTGTTAAAACACAAAATTTTATACTTGTTTCCATGATATCAAAATGCTTGACCCAACCTTCTTGCAGTCATAAAGCTCAGCATCTTTGGCTGAAATTATAGAACTCCTTATAACTTCTGATATGTAGAGCTATTTCATATACACAGAAAGGTAATCTTCTAGTGATGTTGTAAAGAGTGTTTTGATACCAAACACCATATATATTGCATTATTTATGTTTCTGAGACATTATTATTTATAAAATCACTCCTTTGCAAGGCTGTCTGTCTTGTCAATGACCCCATGTTAGTTCATTGAAAAAGACCCTGTGTTTAATCAATTCCTGTGCTGACAGGTTGTGGCAATAAAATTATCTCTTGTGCATTGGACAAGCTTATTTATTAGGGGGATCCTGGCTTATCAAAGGGAAAACATACACAGCTCATTCCTTCTTGAAAAAACCCCAAATGTTTTAGCACACCAGCTACAAAAAATGAACCCTTTAGCATCTAAATCATGAGGTTTTCATGACAACTTTTATTATCTAATTTATTTAGTTCTCATTGTATCATTTATTAGAAAGCATACCTAGGTAGGTTTAGGAGCTTTTGATTGGTGGCTGCACATATATGTCTCATGTTATTGGCTCACCAATGTGCTTTAATGTTCCTTCAACCAAGAGAGTGAAGCAAATGTTGTTATAGAAGTATATTGAAAAGTTGTTTAAAATTGCATGCTTTATCTGAATCATGAAGGAAAAATGTGGGGTTTCCCTTTTACTATAAATTAGAACTGTCAAAAATTATGATCTCATGTAACCACATTTTATTTTATAATTTACTGGTTATTTTCAATAGTTTTTTAAAAATGTAAACTGTAACAGTAACTTGCAGAATTACTTTGAAATAAAAATACTGTCAAGTGTACTGTTTATAGTATGATAAATCAACCATAAAATGAATGGTTTACAAATTGACAAGGTAAATAGGAATTTATGCCAAAATTTAATGACTAACTAAATGTTACACAGCAGGGAAGTCATTAGTAAATGGTAGAAAAAAAGAATATTAACTCTGTGCTACACCCATATATATACACCCATATATTTGAAACCATTTTGTTGAATGTGAATCTCTTATACCAGGTGATGAAATAATTTGCAATTGTTTGAGTTGCTTGCTTCAGCATGTTGGGGAGGTTACAGAGTTTAAATGAATTCTTCCATTGCATAATTACTAAAAACAGGAATTGCCATTTAACCCTAAACATGATGTGGATTTATGCCTATTTTAATGTTATTCATTTTAAATTACTTCATAGGATGTCTAGAAAATTGAATAAAACATTTTTTGTAGTAATTTTGGCTGAATGGAAATATTATGGAAAACAGATGTTTCACTTTAAACATGATTGAATATCAGGATTAAGAAATAGAGCTTTTTAGATGAAAATATTATTTAAAAAAAAATTATTCTGAGCATAAAACTAATATTTAATGGAAATGTGTGCTATGTTTTGTGAGCGGCAATTGAAGGTGTTAAATGCTTAACAACTTCACAATTTTTTTTTAAATGTGATTAAAATAATACTTACTAAGAATTTGTTTTCAGTCCTCTCATATCAAAATATCCTGTTTTCAGTGAATATCATAAACTATTTTTTGTACAATTACTAGCATCATATTTTTTTGTGTTAAAGTATCTGGCCAACATTATAATGATTACGATTACATAATGAATAAACAATATTGTAGGCATCAACATGATTTTATTTTATTTTTTGTTTTTGTTCTTTAGCAAAAAAACATTTTTTTTGTATAAAATACAAGGGACATTTCACGATTATATTGCAGTTGTATTACTTATAGGGACACAAGACAAAATAAACTTTTATGATTCAGATAGAGCATGCAGTTTTCCAATTTAATTCCATAATCAAATTTTGCACAGTCTTTCTATATTCACTCTTTCTGGGACACAGGGTATACGTATACTAGTCTGTAATTGGCTGATGTCTGTCACATGATACAGGGGGCGGAAAATGGGAGAAAAAATAAAATTGTCAGGTAAAAAATATACTGCTTATTTGAAATTCAGAGTAGGTGTTAAAGCATTGTCTTTTTATTATGCACTTGTTAATTATGCAAGTCTACTGCATTGAGAGGTCCTTTAAGTTATTCAAAACTAATAGGGTGCTTTTGTTTGAAAAATCATGCACTAAGTCATTATAAACTGATATTTACTAGTTATGCAAATAATAATATTAACAAAACCAAGTTAACAATATTTATAAAAACAAACAAACAAAATACTATTTTCAGTTATGTATCATTTAGCTAATTAACATTTAATGGAAACCATTATTCTATGATAACAATGTTAATTGGACACAATAATCTATTTTTCGGAAACTAAAATTATATACAGATCTATTTAAAGTTAGTTATTCTTACAGTAATTAGTATGCCAATATTTTGTTATTGATGAATAAACATATTAAAGGGACAATGTACTCAGGCAAGCAGTTGATAGAATTTTAGATTATTCAAAGATGCTGCAGGAACATCCTTTAAAAGGGAATGGTCTCTCTCTCTCCCATCCCAAACTTGGGGGTAAATTTCTTCTACTAACTCCTGTTTACATAGGTTTTTCTAAATCAAATGCAGTAGCATTGACATTTTAATTACAGGTGGTAATTTCAACAGATAAAAGCACCTATTTACAACAGAAAAGTAAATACATTCCGCTAGATTTAGAGTTCTGCGGCCAAAGGGGTGCGTTAGCTACGCATGCTTTTTTCTCCCGCACCTTTTAAATACCTCTGGTATTTAGAGTTCACAGAAGGGCTGCGTTAGGCTCCAAAAAGGGAGCGTATAGCATATTTACCGCCACTGCAACTCTCAATACCAGCGGTGCTTATGGACGCGGCCAGCTTCAAAAACGTGCTCGTGCACGATTTCCCCATAGGAAACAATGGGGCCGTTTGAGCTGAAAAAAAACCTAACACCTGCAAAAAAGCAGCGTTCCGCTCCTAACGCAGCCTCATTGTTTCCTATGGGGAAACACTTCCTAAGTCTGCACCTAACACCCTAACATGCACCCCGAGTCTAAACACCCCTAACCTTAAACTTATTAACCCCTAATCTGCCGCCCCCGCTATCGCTGACCCCTACATATTTTTTTGAACCCCTAATCTGCCGCTCCGTATACCGCCGCAACCTACGTTATCCCTATGTACCCCTAATCTGCTGCCCCTAACACTGCCGACCCCTATATTATATTTATTAACCCCTAATCTGCCGCCCCCAACGTCGCCGCCACCTACCTACACTTATTAACCCCTAATCTGCCGACCGGACCTCACCGCTACTATAATAAAGTTATTAACCCCTAATCTGCCTCACTCCCGCCTCAATAACACTATAATAAATAGTATTAACCCCTAATCTGCCCTCCCTAACATCGCCGACACCTAACTTCAAGTATTAACCCCTAATCTGCCGACCGGACCTCACAGCTACTCTAATAAATGTATTAACCCCTAAAGCTAAGTCTAACCCTAACACTAACACCCCCCTAAGTTAAAAATTATTTTTATCTAACGAAATAAATTAACGCTTATTAAATAAATTATTCCTATTTAAAGCTAAATACTTACCTGTAAAATAAATCCTAATATAGCTACAATATAAATAATAATTACATTGTAGCTATTTTAGAATTTATATTTATTTTACAGGCAACTTTGTATTTATTTTAACCAGGTACAATAGCTATTAAATAGTTAATAACTATTTAATAGCTACCTAGTTAAAATAATTACAAAATTACCTGTAAAATAAATCCTAACCTAAGTTACAATTAAACCTAACACTACACTATCAATACATTAATTTAAAAAAAAACTACAATTATCTACTATTAAACCTAACACTACACTATCAATAAATAAATTACATACAAATACCTACAAATAAATACAAATAAATACACTAACTAAAGTACAAAAAATAAAAAAAGAACTAAGTTACAAAAAATAAAAAAATAATTTACAAACATTAGAAAAAGATTACAACAATTTTAAGCTAATTACACCTACTCTAAGCCCCCTAATAAAATAACAAAGCCCCCTAAAATAAAAAAATGCCCTACCATATTCTAAAATAAAAATAGAAAAGCTCTTTTACTTTACCAGCCCTTAAAATGGCCTTTTGCGGGGCATGCCCCAAATAATTCTGCTCTTTTGCCTGTAAAAAAAAACATACAATACCCCCCCAACATTACAACCCACCACCCACATACCCCTAATCTAACCCAAACCCCCCTTAAATAAACCTAACACTAAGCCCCTGAAGTTCTTCCTACCTTATCTTCACCATGCCGGGTATCACCGATCGGTCCAGAAGAGGCTCCGAAGTCTTCATCCAAGCCCAAGCGGGGGCTGAAGAGATCCATCATCGGGCTGAAGAGGTCCATCATCGGGCTAAAGAGGTCCATCATCGGGCTGAAGTCTTGATCCAAGCGTCGGCTGAAGAGGTCCATCATCGGGCAGAAGTCTTCATCCTATCCGGGGAGAAGAGGACATCCGGACCGGTAGACATCTTCATCCAAGCGGCATCTTCTATCTTCATCTATCCGGAGCGGAGCCATCTTCTTCCAGCCGATGCGGATCCATCCCCTTCTACCGATGCTTACTCGCCGAATGACGGTTCCTTTAAATGACGTCATCCAAGATGGCGTCCCTCGAATTCTGATTGGCTGATAGGATTCTATCAGCCAATCGGAATTAAGGTAGGAAAATTCTGATTGGCTGATGGCATCAACGAGATCAGATTGATCTCGCATTCTATTGACTGTTCCGATCAGCCAATAGAATGCGAGCTCAATCTGATTGGCTGATTGGATCAGCCAATCGGATTGAACTTGAATCTGATTGGCTGATTCCATCAGCCAATCAGAATTTTCCTACCTTAATTCCGATTGGCTGATAGAACATTGGAATAGGAAATATTTACAGTAAATACATAGTTAAAACCTTTATTAAATATGAATTTTGAATAAATATGTTTTTATGTACTTTGTGTAATGTAGTTATTATTTTTAAAGGTAAGTATTTAAAGGTAAGCAAAGTACCTGAATAAACTATTAATCCCGAAACTGCCATCCCCCCACATTGCAAAGTACCTAAATAAACTATTTACCCCTAAACCGCAATCCCCCTCAACACAAAGTTATAAACTAACATCTAAACCCCCTAAAATAACACCTCCTTACTTTACCTAAATTAAAATACCCCTAGATTAACTAAAAAAATCCTAACTTTAAAAAACTTACCTGTAAAATAAAACAAAAACCTAATCTTACCTTTAAGAGTATATTCTATGTATTTATAAATAGATATTCTTTTATATATATATATATATATATATATATATATATATATATATATATATATATATATATATATATATATATATATATATGTATGTGTGTATATATCTGTACCTATTTATAATTATACATATATATTCATTATAGGTATAGCTATATATTGTACCAATATATATTGTACCAAAATACCATCAGAGTTATGTAGAAATATGTATTTATGAATAAAAAGAAGATATTCTGCAATGTGCAGAACATTTGAATGGGAAATATTCATATTTTCATGTTGTGTTAGCTCACATGAGAATAAGCAATCAAGTTTGTGAGTGGCACTAGGCAGTCATCATCTGCATCTCCCAGTTAACTCCTAAACAACTACTGGTAAGTACTGCTTGCAGCTGAAAATCCTAGTAGTGTATTGTCCTGTTTTGGATCAAACAATTTTTAGAGTTTAGAGAGACAAACTTGTAAAATGAGAATTCCAGTTAATAACTAATGAGCTATAACTGCACTCAGAAGCAAGTCTCAATATCAGTTACAGTATATTGAGTCTTTCTTCTGACTGCAGTTATAGCTCATTAGTGACAGCACTTAATGGCTCCTTCAGAAGTTAGTTTCTCTTAAATTTGTTTTTCCGCATTGATATCTTTAAAATCATTTTTAGGTAGGATCACAAAATACTGTTTTACTGTTCTACTAATGTGTATATTTTCTTTAAAAATTAAAAATGAAATTTTCTTTAAAATGGCACCAAAATTTATGGGTGGGGCTTATAATCGGATGCGGTCTCTACTCAGGACAATATGGTATAAAAATGTATGTATACTGTATATATATATATATATATTATATATATATATATATATTATTGTAAGAAATGTCAAGCACTAAAATGGAGAAAAATACAAAGCAAAGGTTCCCACCTATGCCAGTATTTAGTAAGACATATGTGTGAAAGGTTAGGGTAAAGAGGAGTAAAGTTTTCAGAACAGTATAATAACATGGTATAATAACAAGTAATAAAGTATAAATTAAAGTATAAACTAATTGAACCAGAAGAAGCCCAGCACCCTAAGGGATGAAGCGCATGTAGCTGGCAGCAACTCTCACATAGTCCTTTGTCTGTGACATGCCAGTGGCCATTTGATTGTTTACTGTGGAGTTTTGGAAACGGAGCAGTGCAAAGCCAACAGGGCAACTATCTACACTCACTGAAGCAGACAGGCATGTAGTAACTGCGAGAGACTGTGGCAGCCTATTGAGGTCTGAGTGAGTAACTGTGACTTAAAAGAGCAGACCTTGTATGTAGCTTACGGGTGACAGTTTGAGCAGGATGTGAACTAATACTTGTGGTTTTCATGCAGTGAACCGAGTGAAGATTGCAAGCAGGTCTGCCTGAAGTAGTGGTGACAATCTATGTAGATCTTACAGCAGTAAGAGGAATCTGTTGTTTAGCTGCTGACAGGTGGAAAAGAGCTGTGTAGTGATCTTGCATACAGACCGCACAGAGTGGTAATAGAAAGATGGTGGCTGATTTAGTTTAGTTCAGGAGGAGTAAATCCAGTCATGTGATGACCTAAGAAGCAGCAACTGTCGTTACGGAATGAGAATCAACAGGTTGATGAGAATAGGAGGCTTGAGTTGATCCATAGAACCAAAGGTTAGAGAATCTGAAGTAAGCACCTCTAGAAGATTCTGTTCTTAGTAACACACAAAGGAACACAATATTCAAGCACTGTTAGATGGAAAATAGGCTTAAGTAGCTGAGGTAGAAATGAGAGGTGCTAGAGTTAAAGGTATATTACACTGAGTAAATATTGTCAGTTGAGGCACAGCTATATCCCTCTATGTACATTTCATTGCTATGAAAAATGCAACATGTTTAATGTTATATTCAATGTGCATGTAGTGAAAATAATTCATATTGATTAGATTGGATACTTCTGAAACAGAAAGCCATCCTTAAAAAAAACCCTCTGCTAAATATAAGGACCTCCTCAAAAACTTACACTAAACTGGCTCACAAACATAACCCTCACTGACAAAATCAATTGAAAATCCTAACTGAATCTAAAGAGCTCCTTAGATCACATCTTCAAACAGAAGCATATAGGAAAGCAATTTATCTTAAAAAGATCTATTTTTATGGAGGGAACAAAGCATGCTCTCTACTTGCTAGAGCTCTTAAGTGTAAGACCTTCCAAAATCACATGTTTAATATAACCAACGAGCAAGGTGAAAACCAAATATATAGCAAACACATTTCAGGACTACAATAGCAGTCTTTATAACCTACCTACCCCAAACTACCCCTCACACTCTACTGCCCTAGATCAATACTTAAGAGTCAGTATAATCCAAGGTAGGAAGACAGCACACTCTTCAGATTGGGGCAAGGAAAGAGACTAGCCAGGTCTCAACTGCACTGTGAATCTTCAAACTTTTTCCAGCCACCAATTCTTTAAAAAGACCTTTATTCCTTAAGCAGGGTCCATAGGTTCAATCATACAAACAACAATGTTTAAAGCCTGCAATAGGCTCTTAGTCATGTTCCTAAGAGACATGACTAAGAGCCTATAGCAGGCTTGAAACATTGTTGTTTGTATGTTTGCACCTATGGACCCTGTTTAAGGAATAAAGGTCTTTTTAAAGAATTGGTGGCTGGAAAAAGTTTGTATTTCCTAGATCAATACTTGCAAGAGACAGACTTACCTACACTACAGACTGAAGACTCAGACTCGCTAGAAGCGTCCATTACTCTACAGGAAATCATGGATACCATAGACGAATTGCCCTTAAACAAATGTCCTGGTCCTGATGGCTTTTCAAATAAGTATTACAAGTTATATAAAGAAATTGTATCCGCACATCTTCTAACATCCTTCTCATAAATTGATCTCACCGGACAATTCCCCTCAGAATGCATTGAGGCCCAGGTATCCGTTATTCTCAAGCCAGGCAAACCAACACACTTAACAGGGAATTATAAACCCATATCAATTCTGAATACAGATCTGAAAATATTTGCCAAAATATAATCGAAACACCTTAACCACATATTACCATAAGTGATACACTCAGACCAGGCTGGCCACTCAACAATTAATTGACCACTCAAAAAACACCAACACTGATATGATATTAATTTTTATCTATGCCGAAAAGGTTGATTGCCTTAGTTGGGACTTCCTCTATACAATTTAAAAAAAAAATAGGAATAGGGAAGGCAAGGCTTCGTCGCATTCAAAGTCTATACAAATCTCCTACCGTGAAAGTCAGAGCCAATAATATACTATATGATAGATACAGAATGGAACACGGCACTTTCCCCAATCTTTTTTATCATCAGCATGGAGGTTTTGCCACAAAGGATTAGATCCAATTTAGATTTTTTTAGATTAGATTCCTTTTATTGTCATTGTACAAAGTATAAAAACAAAGACAACAAAATATAATTAAGTAGCTAACCCATATATAACAAAATGTTTAAAAAGATGGTAAATACAAATGAGTAGACTAAATTTGAAGCATGCAATATGAGCAAGAAAAACCATCTAGCATGGAATGTAAGAGTTAATTAAAACATATGTGGGGAAAAAAAGTATTTAGTCAGCCCCCAATTGTGCAAGTTCTCCCACTTAAGAAGATGAGAGAGGCCTGTAATTTTCATCATAGGTATACCTCAACTATGAGAGACAAAATGTGGAAACAAATCCAGACAATCACATTGTCTGATTTGGAAAGAATTTATTTGCAAATTATGGTGGAAAATAAGTATTTGGTCAATATCAAAAGTTCATCTCAATACTTTGTTATATATCCTTTGTTGGCAATGACAGAGGTCAAACGTTTTCTGTAAGTCTTCACAAGGTTGTCACACACTGTTGCTGGTATGTTGGCCCATTCCTGCATGCAGATCTCCTCTAGAGCAGTGATGTTTTGGGGCTGTCACTGGGCAACACAGACTTTCAACTCCCTCCAAAGGTTTTCTATGGGGTTGAGATCTGGAGACTGGCTAGGCCACTCCAGGACCTTGAAATGCTTCTTACGAAGCCACTCGTTTGTTGCCCTGGTAGTGTGTTTTGGATCATTGTCATGCTGAAAGACCCAGCCACATTTCATCTTCAATGCCCTTGCTGATGGAAGGAGGTTTGCACTCAAAATCTCACGATACATGGCCCCATTCATTCTTTCATGTACACGGATCAGTCGTCCTGTTCCCTTTCCAGAGAAACAGCCCCAAAGCATGATGTTGCCACCCCCATGCTGCACAGAAGGTATGGTGTTCTCTCTCCTCCAAACACGACAAGTTGTGTTTCTACCAAACAGTTCTACTTTGGTTTTATCTGACCATATGACATTCTCCCAATCCGCTTCTGGATCATCCAAATGCTCTCTAGCATACTTCAGATGGGCCTGGACATGTACTGGCTTAAGCAGGGGGACATGTCTGGCACTGCGGGATCTGAGTCCCTGGCGGTGTAGTGTGTTACTGATGGTAGCCTTTGTTACGTTGGTCCCAGCTCTCTGCAGGTCATTCACTAGGTCCCCCCATGTGGTTCTGGGATGTTTGCTCACCGTTCTTGTGATCATTTTGACCCCACAGGGTGAGATCTTGCGTGGAGCCCCAGATCGAGGGAGATTATCAGTGGTCTTGTATTTCTTCCATTTTCTAATTATTGCTCCCACAGTTGATTTCTTCACACCAAGCTGCTTGCCTATTGCAGATGCAGTCTTCCCAGCCTAGTGCAGGTCTACAATTTTGTTTCTGGTGTCCTTCGACAGCTCTTTGGTCTTCACCATAGTGGAGTTTGGAGTGTGACTGTTTGAGGTTGTGGACAGGTGTCTTTTATACTGATAACAAGTTCAAATAGGTGCCATTAATACAGGTAATGAGTGGAGGACAGAGGAGACTCTTAAAGGACCAGTAAACACAGCATATTTGCATAATCAACAAATGCAAGATAACAAGACAACACAATAGCATTTACTTTGAATTTCAAATGAGTAGTAGATTCTTTTCTAACACATTTTAAAGTTATGTATATTTCCACTCCCCCTGTACCATGTGATAGCAATCAGCCAATCACAAATGCATATACGTATAGTCTGAGTTCTTGCACATGCTCAGTAGGAGCTGGTGACTCAAAAAAAGTGTAAATATAAAAGACTGTGCACATTTTTTTTAATGGAAGTAAATTGGAAAGTTGTTTAAAATTGCATGCTCTATCTGAATCATGAAAATTTAATAAAGCCTGAGTGTCCCTTTAAAGAGGAAGATACAGGTCTGTGAGAGCCAGAAATCTTGCTTGTTTGTAGGTGACCAAATACTTATTTTCCACCATAATTTGCAAATAAATTCTTTCCAAATCAGAATGTGATTGTCTGTATTTGTTTCCACATTTTGTCTCTCATAGTTGAGGTATACCTATGATGAAAATTACAGGCCTCTCTCATCTTCTTAAGTGGGAGAACTTGCACAATTGGTGGCTGACTAAATACTTTTTTGCCCCACTGTATGTAATACAAAAATAATTAAAAAATTCTGCAAAGGTGTACAATATGCATGTGATAAAAAAAGTGCAAAGTGCAAATAAGCAGCACTTGAATCAGTGAGGAATTTCATCAGAAGTGTACAGTATGTGTACTGTGTAATAAAAAAACAATACAGGACAATTTAAGTTCAATGTACTGGCCATGAATTAACATGGCCAAAAAAAAAAAAAGAAGAAGCGCAAAAGTGCAGGATAAGCAGCAATTGAAGTCCCGATCATTCAATATGAAAAAAATAAAAATAAAATAAAAACATGAATAAAATCAATGACAAGCTTAAAGGGACAGTAAACCTTAAAAATAATATTATGTAATTCTGCACATAGTGCAGAATTATACAACATTATATTAGCCAAACATTTATAAAACGTAATTTCCCCTATTAATTAAAAAAAAAAAAAAAACACTGTTTCACAGACCCGCTCTCTGCTCTCTGCTGAGCGGGTGTGTTATATTTACTGTGACAGGAGCAAGCTGCACTTAGTCTTATGGCGCGGTCGGGCCGGGCTGTGACTATACAGCTGGCCCGATGCGCTGAGTAAATATAAAAGACCCGCTCAGCAGAGAGCAGAGAGCGGGTCTGTGAAACAGCGTTTTTTTTAAAAAAAAATAATAGGGGAAATTACGTTTTATAAATGTTTGGCTAATATAATGTTATATAATTCTGCACTATGTGCAGAATTATATAACATTATTTTTAAGGTTTACTGTCCCTTTAAAAGGTTTAAAAACAAGAATAAGCTAGGGGTTTGTGTTTAACAAGTTAACAGCTCTGGGAAAAAAACTATTCCGAAGTCTGTCTTTCTTGCCATGCAGACTCCTATATCGCCTCCCAGATGGTAAGAGGGCAACAAACCGTGCCCTAAGCACATGTCCAGTGATGCCATCTGGACCAGCAGCTTTCCATGCATCTACCCTAGAAAGAATATGATACACCTCAATAACAGAAAAGGTCAAAGACTGTTTATCTGGGTAGGGCATGGTTTTTGTAGTTGGTTTTATATTTTTTCTATCAAAGCGTGCATATAATTGATTTAATTCATTCAGAAAAGAGGTGTCATCAATTAAAGGAGTTGCACTTACAGGTTTGTAATCAGTAATAGCCTGAATACCCTGCCACATGCGACGTGGATCAGAGTTATTAAAAATATTATCCTCAAAGCAAAGTTTCAGGTCATATTTAGCTCTTTTAATTCCCTTTTTCAAATTAGCTCTAGTTAGTCTATAGGCCTCAGTATCACCGGATCTAAAGGCAACATCTTGTGCCTTCAATAAGAGGCGAACCTCACTGTTCATCCATGGCTTCTGATTAGGGAAAGTTCTTATTTTCTTAAAGGTGGTAACCTTGTCAATGCAAGAACTAATATAATCCAGAACAGAAGAAGCATAGAGTTCAATGTCAATGTAAGAATCCCTTTTTCCCTTTGTAGCAAACAAACTCCAGTCAGTGTGTTGAATCTGATGTTGTAGTTTAGAGATCAAATCTTCTGGTCACACTTTAAATATCCTCTCAGATGGTTTTTCACGTTTGATAAGAGGGGAGTACCTGGGGTACAGAAACAATACAGAGTGGTCAGATTTCCCCAGGTGAGGGAGAGGTGTAGCTTTATAAGCATCAACAATATTAGTATTATCTAATATTTTATCTCCTCTTGTAGCACATGATATGTTTTGATAGTTTGTTGTTTGTTAAGGGCACTTATTCATTCTTTCATTGCTAATTAGCATTAGCGTCAGGAGGAATATATGCTGCTGTAATGATGATTGAAGTAAATTCTCTAGGCAGGTAAAAGGGCCTACACTTAATCAAGAGGTTCTCCAGATTAACAGAACAATGCTTCTCAGCTATTACAGTGTTGGTACACCAAGCATGATTTATATAAATATATAATCCCACATATCGGGTATCCAAGTTGACCCACAGCAATACAAATTATCCCTTTATGCTCCTTACCTTGTCCTCTCCCCAAACCTCCATAACCAAAGTATTAAAAGAATTCAGACAGTTTGGTGAATATTCAAATTTCACAGTAAATTAACAAAAATCTGAAATACTCAACATTACATTAACAAATCCAGCTTTCCAAACACTACTAAACTCCTGCCCTTTCAAACACCAACCCAAAGCACTCAAATACCTAGGAATTTAATTAACCCTGAACCCAAAAACGCTATTTAAATTAAATCTCACTAACCTATCCACAGAAATCCAGAACGACCTCCAATCCTGAAAAGAACACCCATTTTCATGGAGGGAATGGTGGCAGATATTAATAAATAAAATTCTCCCCAGACTATTATACACAATTCAGGTGGCCCTAATTACTCTCCCACAAAAATGTATTTCACACACACAATCAATATTAAACTAATTTGTATATGGACATATAAAACCCAGAATTATTAAATGTGCGATGTACCAAAGAGTAGGAAGGAGGTCTGAGTTTACCTAACCTGGAACCTTATTACCAATCTGTCTGTTTAGAAATAATTATTGATTGGAAATGACCCATTGAAAGTGTGGATCCCTGGTGACTCCCACATATTAAAATCCCCTTCACTTTCACCTATGCTTACCCATTGTTCCAACAGGTGTTCAACTTATGGGACTCCCTTGTCCGCCACCTTCCAAAACTTTCTATATTGAGGTCTCTTTTATCTCCTATTTCGCCCAATGCAGAATTGCAGGGAGTTATAGAGTTCAGCCTACATAATCTCACTAACTGGGAAATGGGCTACACTGTCCCAATATACAAATTACTTAAGGATGGCAAACTTAGGGATAGACAGGATCTCTCTGATGTCCTGGTGGAGCTTTTTCACACTTGCTGAAATACCACCAAGTGCATCACTTTCTGACCATACATCAATACAGAGATGCATTAACAAGAACTCTGACCCCCTTTGAGTAATTTTGTTCTTTGGAAACACCAACTCACCACATTTTGTCACGGGCTAGAAAACTATTAATAGACGCTCAGAACTCAAAATACCTGAATATATTGAAATATTTCACAGGGCCTTAAAGTTTCGGAGTGGAACCACATGTTGAATAACTCTAGGAAATCATCCTCATCCACTAGGTTTTTGGAAACAAATGATAAAATCCTCATCTGGTGGTACCTAACCCTGGTTTGATTAAAAAGCCTTTTCCCTACCTCCTTCGACTTATGCTGGAGAGGGTGTGGAAGAAAAGGTCTAGTGGGAATGTTTCAAATTGAGGCCCTTCTGGTCTAAAATTGCTGCTATTTCCGAATACACCAATCAATTTTGACCTTACTCTGGCTCTCTTGAACCTATTGCCATTATTCTCTTGTAGTCTCAGACTTAGACTCAGCCAATTCGCAATGAATTCTGCTAGGTCCTTAATAGCGAAATTCTGGAAGCCCCAAAATGGGGTTAATGGAAAACACATTAATTTTAGTGGAATATGGGTACTATAGAATTAATAACTTGGCCTTCTTCCACAATATTCAATTAATATGGGAAACTAGCAAAAAGGCCTTACAAACCACCCTCACTTTACCAACAAACTTCCCATCCTATATTTAACATAACTACAAAGAACTGAGCGGAAAGCTCTTCGGAGGGGACTTGACTGGGGTATCCCGCCAAGCTCATTCTTGCTTCCGTCTACACCCCACTCTCTCTACTTCTCCCCACCTCTTCTTACTCTCTCCCTCTACCCTTTCCTACAGGCAGCTATGCAAAGGAGATACTTGAACTTTATTGCTACTATATATCTAAACTGATTGTGAAATGGACCGATATGTTTCACTGGTTGTTTATTGTTCTTATTGTTTAATTACCTGACAGACCGTACCACATGTCATAAGGTCTTTATTATGTCATGATTTATCTGTTATGTATACCCTCTTTATTGTTTATTACCTGACAGACGTTATCACATCTCATAAGGTTTCTATTGTGTCATAATATATCTGTCATGTAAACCTTCTTCAATAAAAATAAATAATAATATTGTGCTGCCTAGGTCCGAAAATGCAATGACGCCCTCCCAGTAGTAACATTACTGATTAGCATAACAACCTACTAGCCAGGCTGCTGGCCCTACTAAGGGGCAGATTATGAGTGGAGCACACACGTTTGAGTGCTAGCAATATAAGGTTTTTGCTTTTGTTTGCATGCAGGTTAAAGTAATCGTGATCGCTTGAGAGAAATTCAAGTTAAGACTTGTGGGGTAAGCATGTCTTCATAGCTGTGGTGTCATCAAAAATACATTACAAAGTACCAGTTGCACTCATAATAGCACCATCTATTAAAAATTATTAAAAAAAAAAAATATTGCACAAAAAAGTTATAAAGGCTCAAAGATATGATATCTCAGGTGTTAGAAAAAAAGGCAGGCAAAGAGATTTGACAGAGATGCATACATATACATGTCTAAAGATGAATATGTATGTATATATAAATGTCTATATATGTGTACATAAGTATTTATGTATTTATATGTGTATATATGTATTTACAGACATATATACATATATAAGCACATAAATACATATGTATCCATCTAGACATGTATATAAGTGCATTGGAGCCCTGTGTAGTTAAGTTGATAAAAACATGTTAAAGCATATTTATGCAATATTTATATTTAATAAAGTGTTATACTGTGTATTTACAGTGCATTCCAATGTTCTGCACATAGCAGAATATGAATTTCTAAATAGATATTCCTATGTATATCTGTATATATCTATACCTATATATAATTTTATATATATATATATATATATATATATATATATATATATATATATATATACAGTATCTCACAAAAGTGTATATAAAATAACTTAACACACAGCCATTAATGTCTAACCCGTTGGCAACAAAAGTGAGTACACCCCGAAGTGGAAATGTCCAAATTGGGCCTAAAGTGTCAATATTTTGTGTGGCCACCATTATTTTCCATCACTGCCTTAACCCTCTTGGGCATGGAGCTCACCAGAGCTTCACAGGTTGCCACTGGAGTCCTCTTCCACTCCTCCATGATGACATCACTGAGCTGGTGGATGTTAGAGACCTTGCACTCCCTCACCTTCCATTTGAGGATGCCCCACATATGCTCAATAGGGTTTATGTCTGGAGACATGCTTGGACAGTCTATCACCTTTACCCTCAGCTTCTTTAGCAAGGCAGTGGTCGTCTTGGAGGTGTGTTTTGGGTCATTATGTTGGAATACTGAATACTCCGAAGGGAGGGGATCAGGCTCTACTTCAGTATGTCACAGTACATGTTGGCATTCATGGTTCCCTCAATGAACTGTAGTTTCCTAGTGCTGGCAGCACTCATGCAGGCCCAGACCATGACACTCCCACCACCATGCTTGACTGTAGGCAAGACACACTTGTCTTTGTACTCCTCACCTGGTTGCAGCCACACACGCTTGACACCATCTGAACCAAATACGTTTATCTTGGTCTCATCGGACCACAGGACATGGTTCCAGTAATCCATGTCCTTAGTCTGCTTGCCTTCAGAAAACTGTTTGCAGGCTTTCTTGTGCATCATCTTTAGAAGAAGCTTCCTTCTGGGACGACAGCAGTGTGCAGCATATGGTCTGAGCACTGACAGGCTTACCCCCCCCCCCCACCCCTTCAACCACTGCAGCAATGCTGGCAGCACTCATACGTCTATTTCCCAAAGACAACCTCTGGATATGATGCTGGGCACGTGCACTCAACTTCTTTGGTCGACCATGGTGAGGCCTGTTATAAGTGGAACCTGTCCTGTGAAACCGCTTTATGGTCTTGCCCACCGTGCTGCAGCTCAGTTTCAGGGTCTTGTCGATCTTCTTATAGCCTAGGCCATCTTTATGTAGAGCAACAATTCTTTTTTTCAGATCCTCAGAGAGTTTTTTGCCATGAGGTGCCATGTTGAACTTCCAGTGACCAGTATGAGGGAGTATGAGAGCTATAACACCAAATTTAACACACCTGCTCCCCATTCACACCTGAGACCTCGTAACACTAACGAGTCACATGACACCAGGGAGGGAAAATGCCGAATTGGGCCCAATTTGGACATTGCCACTTAGGGGTGTACTCTCTTTTGTTGCCAACGGTTTAGACATTAATGGCTCTGAGTTATTTTGAGGGGACAGCAAATTTACACTGTTATACAGGCTGTACACTCACTATTTTACATTGTAGCAAAGTGTAATTTCTTCAGTGTTGTCACATGAAAAGATGTGAGGGGTGTACTCACTTTTAGGAGATACTGTATATATATATAAAAATATGTATTTATGAATTAATAGAACATATTCTGCTATGTGCAGAACATTGGAATGTGAAATATCCCTATTTTCATATTGGGTTAGTGCACATGAGAATATGCAATCGGCTTTGCGTGCAAGTTGGGTATTTTTCTCTATTTACTTCTATAAAGGAATAGTTTACCGTGCTCGTGATATTGTAAACTTCGCTTTTTGCGCATGTCGGGTTAGCATGAGAGCGAGTTAAGCAAGAACTGGAGCACTCACCGGACTTCACAAGTTTATTGCATAATTAAAATCATTCATTTAGCAAACATTTCGGTGTCCACTGACACCTTTTTTTGATGGTATATCAATATAGACAGCAGACATATACACTAAAATCCAACAACTACTTTATACCCTAAGACCGGTATCTGATGTAAATATATACGTTACCATTGGATCATGGGATCGAGTGTCCATGCGTCATGGACTTACCAGAGGCTTGTCCTTTATACCAACCCCTAGAATTGATACATTTCAATTCCACACAGATAAATTCCAAAGGCAATTGAAGTTAAGAGTACTTTTGCACTCGTATTACTTGTGGAGCCTGACACGTGCAAAAAGTTTACTTCTAGCGCAATAACCACTCAAGCGGGAGCGTTAATTAGAGCTCCACTTGTAATCTGACCTTAAGCCTGTCAGCATACCTGCATGCAACCGATGCTTATGTACAATTGCGCAAAAAGGGGGAAGGAAGTTAGAGAAGAGATGCACTTGCCCTTCCTTGAATCTTGCCCCTGATCAGTTCTGTGTCTTTGTGCATGATGAGGTTATGCTGCTGGGAGCCTGAAACTCCCTTTACTTAAGTGCTGCTCCTTGTAAAATGTTGCCTGGGTCTGTTGGACCCACTTGGTCCCATGGTTGAGCCGACCCTGGACTTCACTGTTGAGTACTGTCTCCTTACTTATTTCTAATTTTGTGTGTCTCATCTTACTGTTATGTACAACTTAAGATGCAAAAAATGTCTTCTTTACATGAAAATGTGATGATGTTGATAATATTGCTAGTTAAACGATTGCTATATTGTTGTGACACCTGTGTTATTTTTTATTCTTACTTCAGATGAGTATTTTTTATAAAAAGAGTAGAGATTTAACTTAACTGTAGTTAAAAAATAATAAATATATTAAATATTGACTAATCAATCATTTGTAGGGTTTCAGTAAATTTACCTAGTTAAAAGAGAGCAAAACAATAGATGGTGATGCTGGTGCAAAAGCACCTGAGCCCTGGACAGCAGGGAGTCAACATGCAAACCTCCCCATGTGTAGGGAAGTCCACCATAAGAATCTGTAGCAGGAGGGGAGGAGCCTGCAGACAACCTTTTTTTTTTAAAAAAAAGGTCTACTTTTAATTCAAAGCATGCATATGGTTACAGGGGCTATGCATCTTATCTGAGGTTTATTATGGGCATATAAATGTGATGTGAAGAGTGCAGGGTCGTGCATATGAACTGAGATATTAATTAAACATATAGCAGACATGAGGGAGCTGCAAATGTCAATTATATTACCTAATGATTAATTTAGGCAAATAGCAGGCATGTGTGTGGGGCGGAAGGGATATTTTGTGCCAGTTCTGTTTTCATTTTTGCCACTACTGTTAAATGCCACATTGAGATTTCAAATGCTATTGGAAACCGTTTTTAGACAAAGAAAAAGTTGTAGAATCTGTGCAGAAATCTCTAGCAGAAATAAAGAGCACTCTTTGGAAAGAGTGAATCAAGGATCACATTGCCATCTGGAAAAACCTTGTGGTTGATATAAAATTTACACTTATTTCACAAAAATTAAGTGTAATAGAAGAATGATGAGGTTTCAAATTGTTCAACTTTCTGCCAAAAATAAAAAAGTTCACTAGGCACATGAGAATATTTGAATTAAAAATTGTTATTAAATAACCTTACAGATGCCACATAGTCAATAGAAACATTGCAAAACTTCCCACTTGACATTAGGTTTAAAGTAATAAAAGAAGCCAAGAACTGAAAGTATCTCTGACTGTGCCAAAATAAATCCTAAAAAATAAGAACACAATAATTGGAAATAGGAGCAGGGTCAAATAATGTATAATGTTTGTCAGGATATATTTAATTCCATTTAATTCCACTTTATGACCTCTTATGGAATTTTTTTCTTCCATGAAATGTTTTTTTCTCAGAAAAAAATGTATTAATCCCTTAATATACAATTTAAAACATAGCATTCCTTTCATGATCCACAAGGTGTATGCATTACATTTTAATAGTCTGTCTGGACAGACAGACTTTCTCATCCAACATCATTACCTGACCTTACATATGCTCTTTTTGCTGAATGGGCAGACATAATTAAACAAGAGTGTTGTTGTAGTGAGTATAGGGTGTTTATATCATAGTGTGGTACTGTGTCACTGTTTATTCATTAAAGGGACAGTCTACTTAATTTATTTATTGTTTAAAAAGATAGATAACACCTTTACTACCCATTGAATAACCAACATTGTTATATTAATACACATTATAACCTCTACAATTGCCTGTATCTAAGCCTCTGCAGGCTGTTTTTATCTAAGTGCTTTTTTTAGGTTTTTACAATCTTGCACTACAGCTAGACAATGCTAGTTCATGTGTGCCGTATACATAATTTTGTGCTCACTCCGATAGTGAATGATAATGGGTTCAAAAGTACCAGCAATAATTGGCTTAAAAGCAGAAATAATAAAGGGATTATCTATCTTGTTAAAGGTACACTGAACCCACATTTTTTTCTTTTGTGATTCGGATAGAGCATGAAATTTTAAGCAACTTTCTTATTTACTACTAATATCAATTTTTCTTTGTTCTCTTGCTATCTTTATTGGAAAAAGAAGGCATTGAGGCTTTTTTTTAGTTCAGTACTCTGGACAGCACTTTTTATTGGTGGATGAATTTATCCACCAATCATCAAGAACAACCCAGGTTGTTCACCAAAAATGGGCCGGCATCTAAACTTACATTCTTGCATTTCAAATAAAAATACCAAGAGAATGAAGAAAATTTTATAATAGGAGTAAATTAAAAAGTTGCTTAAAATGTCATGCTCTATCTGAATCACAAAAGAAAACATTTGGGTTCAGTGTCCCTTTAAGCAATAATAATTTTCAAGTAGATTAATTAGATAGAGCATGACATTATAAACAACTTTCCAGTTTACTTCTATTGTTAAAGAGTAATCCTAAGTGAGTTCAGGAGCATGAATGTGTGTTTATCCATCTGGCAGAAGTGTTTGTAACAATGTTTATAGCAATGTTATACATTGTTGCAAATACTGCTGCTACAGACTGCTAAAAACATGTGCATGTTCCTGAGCCCCTGTTAGCCTAGCCAGGTTTAATCTGAAATAAAGGATACCAACAGAACACAGCAAATTTGATAACAAAAGTGTGACGAACCAAGGTTATCCAACCCTGCGCCAGTCACTTATTTGGCACAGAAAGGGTTATCAGACCCCCTTCTACTCTCACTGATAGGTCACAATCTAGCCACACTAGGCCAGCTTGTGATTTAGTTCAGTGGGCGCAAGGGTTAACAACACTCTCCAGTCTGTACTAGACGTAAAAGAAATGCCCCAAAACTCCTTTAATGCCACCCACACTAACTAACTACAATATCTCAGCTGCCACCACTTAAAATGTATTAAAGGGAAAATCCTAAGGAAAAACCCAGACTTACGCATTAACTCTCTGAGTACAATTTAGCAGAAAAATAACCTAAATTATACAGTTCTAATATTCCAGTCTCTTTCAGTAGCGTGGTTCAATTATTAGACAAAGGCCAAACTTAATAAAATAATTATTTATTATGCCAAAAATATTATGCACAATGCATTATTAATAAAAGTTGGTACAAATAAAATGACACATTAGCAAACAGTGTTTTAAATTAAAAAAGGAGAAAAATAACAGACCTAATACTTCACTAGCTTATGAGTCTGCCCCCAGGGAGATGGGCAAGAAGAAAATTGTCACTCACGCTGTAGCAAGCAGCCTCCCATGTAGAATGAACATCTCATAGCTGAAAAATAAGATTCTTATACCTATTTTCCATAGATCAGGTTGCCTGACCACACCCTCCTGGGTGGGCTAAGAAACCCCCCTGTCGTAAACACATATAGGCATTAGACCAATGTCCTTTTATTGACCTCATCATGATGTGGGACTGAGGCCCTGTTTTCTATCATGTATTCTCCTAACAGTCTAAGCCATAAAATTCTATCCTGTTTACACTGCCAAGCATTTATGATGCTCCTGGCACTTCAAAGATACACAAACCCAGGACACAGCTATTTTTAAAAAACAAACTGTTCTTAGATTAACCCTTTCTTAGCTGAATCCTGAGGTATTTGTGACAAAAAGAAATTTGGAAAGTTGATTAAAACTGTGGGCTCTGTCTAGGTCATGAATATTTAATTTTGACTTTACAGTTCCTTTAAATAAAAGTATTGTTTAATGTCCTTGAGGAGTTTTCCATAGGCATACCAGAGTGGGGAAACAACTACCAAAAATATAATAAAACACTGAGGGCCTGATGATAAAAGATTCACCTGTATTGAGATAAATTGTAGTGCAGACTTTACAGGGACTGAACTCACTATATGCTGAAAGAAAAAGGGGCCGATTTATCATTTGTCTGGCGAAAATGATCCACTGTATGGATTATGTCTGCCAGACATCAATACATTTAACATTGTACAAGCTGTTCTAGTGAACTGCTTGTGCAATGCCGCTCCCCGCAGATTCGCGGCCAATCAGCCACTAGCAAGGGTGTCAATCAACCCGATCGTATGCGATCAGGCGGATTGCTGTCCACTGCCTCAGAGGCGGCGTACGAGTTAAAGAGCAGTCTTCTTAAGACTGCTGCCTCTTAACTCCTGTTTCCAGGGAGCCTGAAGGCTCACGTGAAAACAGGGGTATTTGGCCCCATTCAGTAGAACTATCCAGCATTACAAGATCTCTCACTCGATTCTAGACAGCGAAATTTAGCTATACTTGTCTAAGGGGAGTTCTCTGCATATATGTATGTAAAGGAGAGACAAGACCAGTGCAATATAGTACTGCATGATACAAGACTTTTGTTACATTTACTTTTTGCTCTTTGTATTTTGTATTTTATTTTATAAACAGCAGTCTAAATAGGATTGTGATTTTATAAATTCTGATCATGCTTTCACAGTTTCAATGTAACTTTACTAAATACGGCTCTTTGTATATTTCTGTGTATCTTTTACAACTTAAATTGGAATTTGTATTTTATCTATTGTAAAACAAAACAGAGCTTCAGAAAGTGTCAGGAACAGGGGAGTTCCCTGGGCTGAACAGCGGAGTTCCCAGGGTATGTCTGAAGCTTTCTAACAATTCTAGTTATAAGCGGTAAGCTTTTTAAACAAGCCGGTCTTATCTTGCCAACTGTACAGTCCTGGCCAAAAGTTTTGAGAATGACAAATATAATTTTCTGAAAGTCTGCTGCCTCAGTTTTTATGATGGCAATTTGCATATACTCCAGAATGTTATGAAGAGTGATCAGATCATTTGCAATTAATTGCAAAGTCCCTCCTTGCCATGAAAATGAACTGAATCCCCCAAAAAACATTTCCACTGCATTTCAGCCCTGCCACAAAAGGACCAGTTGACATCATGTCAGTGATTCTCTCGTTAACACAGGTGTCAGTGTTTAAAAGGAGGGTGGTGCTTGAATCATTGTTCTTCCTCTGTTAACCATGGTTACCTGCAAGGAAACACATGCAGTCATCATTGCTTTGCACATAAGAGGATTTACAGGCAAGGATATTGCTGCTACTAAGATTTCACCTAAATCAACCATTTATCGGATCATCATGAACTTCAAGGAGAGAGGTTCAACCAGCAGGCAGGTGTGAGTGCATCTGCATGCCTCAGATTTTATGATGGCAATTTGCATATACTCCAGAATGTTATAAAGATTGATCAGATCAATTGCAATTAATTGCAAAGTCCCTCCTTGCCATGAAAATGAACTAAACTGAATCCTCCAAAAAACATTTCCACTGCATTTCAGCCCTGCCACAAAAGGACCTGCTGACATCATGTCAGTGATTCTCTCGTTAACACAGGTGTCATTGTTGACAAGGACAAGGCTTGAGACCACTCCAAAAGACCACTTTAAAAGAAATAAATCTTTTTGCTTTCCCATGGAAAATCCTTAAAAGGGTTAATTAATTAATTCTTATCCAGCTCATTAGAGTATCAGGTGGACAGCAAGGGGTAACAGACACTTTCTAACCAATCAGTAAGAGGAGTTTTGAATTTTAATTAACCTATCAGAATGTGGTGGGTATTTTAAAATAAGTCTATACACACAGTATCCTTAAGCTATGACTACGGCTAATGCCAAAACACATTAGGAGAAACAGCATTACACTTGTGTCTCATGTATATGTATATATAATTTTTAAAAAGAGCTGCATACCGCAGAATAAAAGGTACTTTTTATTTTTTTGGACATCCTGGTGCTCCTGATTTGTTTTCACATATTTACCATTGGATCCAGGGGTTAGTGAGCACAGGCAAGCAGGTCCACATCAGACCCTAGGAGGCTGTCAGTTTCAGCTCTGGGAGAGACGGACAAAGGATTGGATGACGTTATCAGATGTTGCCACGGGTTGACAGAGGGAGAGAGGTGATCTGCAGACAGAGGTGAAACCCACAGCACAGTTGGTGCAGATGACCTACAAAAAGCAACTCCCAAAGACCGACCGGAGTAACAGAGACGTCCAGCACAGAATATTCTCAGCCTACTGGTAAGGCTTTAGCGTTACAAATACACTTTTCACTTTATTGATCTCATGATATTTGGGAATAAGTGCATTGACTAACTGTGTATTGGTGAATTAAATATTTCAACACTTTGCTGTAAATATACAGTAATGGCCTCCTAGAACGATCACTCTGAGTTCTCCTATTAGTGCTGAGACTAACCATTCTTGAACTCTATTTGCTTTTGGGTGCACCCCACATCAACAGTCTCCAAGGCACGGTAGTAGAAATTTAAGGTCTGATTCACAATGACAGACTTAAGCAGCTTGGCGTTAGAAGAAAATGCTTATTACTCCTTGCAATCCACTGAACAGAGGGTGGGCAACCTTGAGATATTGGACATGGTATTTACAACTGACTACTCCAAATTTACTTTACCAAAACTTTTTGAAGAGTTGAAAGAGCAATTATCCCGATATTAGGGACAGAGATTTAAGTATAAGTATACATAGTAACCTACAAGAAGTTAACAAACAAGGTATTGTTTATACAGAAAATGTATTTAAACTAATATAAACTGACTCTGTAAAATATAGCTAATAGCCAAGATAAGATGTCTAAAAGCAAAAAAACTTACAAATCACTGAATTTGAGGATCTTATATATTATTATTTGTATAACAAAAGCAGACATAACAAGGTTTTCCACCCTGAATATATTAATGTGTATATTGATATATACATACCTATCGCGGGTATAAAACACCTAGCACAGTAATGAGCATATTCAAGTAGCAGTTATATAAAAATTGATTTAAAAGAAATAAATCTTTTCGCTTTACAATGGAAAATCCCTGAAAAGGTTAAATTAATTCTTATTCAGCTATGACTACGGCTAATGCCGAAATGCGTTAGCAGGAACAGCATTACACTTGTTTCTTATTGATGTGTCTTATGTATATGTATAAATTATTTTTAACAAGAGCTGCATACCACAGAATAAAAATTACGTTTTATTTTTTCAGGCCTCCTGGTGCTCCTGATTTGTTTTCACATATTTACCATTGGATCCAGGGGTTAGTGAGCACAGGCAAGCAGGTCCGCATCAGACCCTAGGAGGCTATCAGTTTCAGTGCCGGGAGAGATGGACAAAGGATTGGATGACGTCATCAGATGTTGCCACAGGTTGACAGAGGGAGAGAGGTGATCTGCAGACAGAGGTCAAACCCACAGCACATTTGATGCTGACAAACTGCAAAAAGCAACTCCCAAGGACCGACCAGAGCAACAGAGTCATCGAGCACAGAATATTATCAGCTTACTGGTAAGGCTTTAGCATTACAAATGCACTTTTCACTTTATTGATCTCATGATATTTGGGAATAAGCACATTGACTAACTGTGTATTGGTGAATAAAATATTTCAACACTTTGCTGTAAATATATGGTAACCGCCTCCTAGAACAATCACTCTGAGTTCTCCTATTAGTGCCGAGACTAACCGTTCTTGAACTCTGGAGACCCCTCTGTCATGCTGATTGAGTTAGAATAACTGGAAGCTTCAAAAGGAGGGTTGTGCTTGAAATCATTGTTCTTCCTGTGTTAACCATAGTTGCCTGCAAGGAAATACGTGCAGTAATAAATGCTTTGCACAAAATGGGATTTACAGACAAGGATATTGCTGCTACTAAGATTGCACCTAAATCAACCATTTATCAGATCATCAAGAACTTCAAGGAGAGAGGTTCAATTGTTGTGAAGAAGGCTTCAGGGTGCCCAAGAAAGTCCAGCAAGTGCCAGGACTGTCTCCTAAAATTGATTCAGCTGTGGGATCAGGGCACCACCAGTGCAGAGCTTGCTTAGGAATGGCAGCAGGAAGGTGTGTGTGCATCTGCACGCACAGTGAGGTGAACACTTTTGGATGATGGCCTGGTGTCAATAAGGGCAGTAAAGAAGCCACTTGTCTCCAAGAAAAACAACAGGAACAGACTTATATTCTGCAAAAGATACAGGGATTGGGCTGCTGAGGACTGGGGTAAAGTCATTTTCTCTGATGAATACCCTTTCTGGTTGTTTGGGGTTTGTTTTGTTTTTCTCCGGATAAAACCTTGTCCGGAGAAAAAAAGGTGAGCGCTACCATCAGTCCTGTGTCATGCCAACAGTAAAGCATCCTGAGACCATTCATGTGTGGGGTTGCTTCTCAGCCAAGGGAGTGGGCTCATTAAAAAAATGTTTTGACTTAGAACACAGCCATAATTAAAGAATGGTACAGAAACATCCTCCAAGAGCAACTTCTCCCAACCATCAAAGAACAGTTTGGTGACCCAGGATGTGACCCAGAAGTTGATTGACAGCATGCCAGGGTGAATTGCAGCATGCAAGGGTGAATTGCAGAGGTCTTGGAGAAGAAGGGTCAACACTGCAAATATTGACTCTTTGCATAAACTTAATTGTCAATAAAAGTCTTTGACACTTATGAAATGCTTGTAGTTATACTTCCGTATACCATAACATCTGACAAAAAGATCTAAAAACACTGATGTAGCAGACTTTGTGAAAATTAATATTTGTGGCATTCTCAAAACTTTTGGCCAGAATGTATGCAGGTTAAGGTTGCTCAAAATGTACAATACACTTATTTAACTGACAGAAAAGTAATATATACTAAAATAAAGGTAAACGCAAGTTACATTGTAGTGAAAATCTTACAGTTTAATTTGTATTTGATGCAAACTGAGAATTTACATAAGTCCCAGGTGTTCTCCTAATTACTCATTACTTTCTAAGGAAGGCATACCTTATCTCCCTAGGACTTCCAAATCCTGCCATTTTTCTTATAGAATTCAGTCCCTGTGAAGTCTTCACTATAATTTCTCTACAAACTAGAGAATCTTTAATTATTGGGCCCATAGAAAATAATGAGGCTCTCTGGGAAACTGCAATGTAATTTATAAAATATGCAAAGAAATATACAAAGTATGATCCTAATTTGTTAAAGTTACACAGAATCTGTGAAAGCATAATCAGAATTTGCAAAAACCCCAATCCTTAATTACACTGCTGTATACAAAATAGAAAGTTCAAAGTTCAAATGTACTAAAATTTCATCCGAAGTGTAAAATAATATTATATACAAAGAGGCCCATTTATCAAGCTCCGTATGGAGCTTGTGGGCCCTTGTTTCTGGCGAGTCTTCAGACTCGCAAGAAACAGTGGTTATGAAGCAGCGATCTAAAGACCGCTGCTCCATAACCCTGTCCACCTGCTCTAAGCAGGCAGACAGGAATCACCACAATTCATTCCGATCGAGTACGATCGAGTTGATTGACATCCCCTGCTGGAGGCCGATTGGCCGCGAGTCTGCAGGGGGCGGCGTTGCACCAGCAGCTCTTGTGAGCTGCTGGTGCAATGCTGAATACGGAGAGCGTATTGCTCTCCGCATTCAGCGAGGTCTTGCGGACCTGATCCGCACTGTCGGATCAGGTCTGCAAGACCTTTGATACATAGGCCTAATAGTGTAAACGCAGCAGAACTCTCATGTCATTTAATGCTATATTGCACTGGACTTGTCTCTCCTTTACATACAGAAATGCAGGAAAAGCCCCTTGGAGAAATATAGCAAAATTTGCCTTTTTAGAATTTCACTAAGGAGGATCATTTTATCTAATTTTGACTGAGCAAAGAGCTTTATATCATCAGGCCTTGCGAGAGACTGAAGAGAAGGAGTGAGTGCAACTTCATGTATCATGGGATCATGTATAATGAATCATGTAATTCTTAAATGCTAGTGACTTTGTCATTCTCCATTTAGACCATGATTATGATAGACTTTAAGGATCATTTATTTATTTGTAGAAACCTTAAAAATATGTATGTCTCTGAAATAACATGAACTTTTGCAGAAAACATTTTAGAAATGGATTCTATGAGGGGTGATTTTTTTAAATTTATTTATTGTTGAATCTGTTAATAATATTTGTTGTCAACTGTTTCCCTCAGGGTTTTGCAAATTTCCGGATCCACATAAATCAAGAAAAAAAATCTTTTGAAATTGTATACTTTATGTTTAAAGTTGTTTAAATGTTATTTCTTATCAAATGTTTAAATAGTCCCAGTGCACATTACAGTACTGCTGAAAAAATAAATAAAAAGAACTCAATGTTTACACAATGATAACATTCAATGCTTAGCTAAATGAGAAATCTATTAAGCCCTGGTATTACGCAGAAGATTGCATTGTACATTTAAGGGAAGTATTTTTTTTGTGTTATGACTTCAATAAATTTGCAGAACTCAGATGTGATAAGCTATAATAATAAAATAAATGTAAATACATGGTTTCAAATTAACATAAATTTATAATAAATAAAAAAAATCAAGCTCATAATAGGCACCCAAATACATAAAGTATGGGAATGAAAAAGTGCCGCAAGATTAAAATATATTAAATATAAGGTCACATACAGTATGTCCTTTTATTTCATAACATTGCCTCTAAAATGTATTGGAAATTGATGTAGAAGTCAATATCAACTGTCAAGCTGACATATAGTTAAACTTTCAAGCATGCTTGGAATTCACTGTTTGTCTATGGCTGAGATAGTCTCTCATGATCCTCCAACGTAATATAGACACTTTTTAATAATAAAACATTTTTCTTTTGTTGCATTTTTTTTTTGCTTTAATAAAAAATATCTGATATAGGTTTTATTTTCATTCAGTGGTCTGATTTTCATAGATGTTGAAATAACTCTATGAGCTAGATTACAAGTGAGGCGCATATTTACGCTTCTTCAAGTGTGTTTTCGCTGCTCAATTCTGTTTTAATACACACACTTCATTTTGCACATATTAAAGGTTGCAATTAAAAATGTACTCATGTTTGCGGTAAAAAAAATAAAACCGCAAAGTTTCAATCACATTTTCTCAATCCTCATAGACTTTAAAGGGACAGTATTCACCGATTTTCAGATAACTGCATGTAATAGACACTACTATAAAGAAGAATATACACAGATACTGATATAAAAATCCAGTATAAAACCTTTTAAAAACTTACTTGGAAGCTACTGTTAATGAGGTTAGGCTGGGACACACAGTGAAAAGGGCTGGGAAAACAGGAAGAGCAAACACTCCCCCCTCCCCTGCATATGAAAATACATTTTATATAATTAGGAGCGGAAGGAATCTGTAGACATCAGTATACATCTAAAACTGAATATCAGCACAATTTCAAAATAAGCAAAACTATACATTTTTACAAAAATGTCACTTCTGCCAGCTCGCTCTAACCTTTGCGCAGGATCACATGAAGATATACAGTATGTATGTATTTCTATATTTATATGTGTATACATGTATGTAATTACATATGCACATATAAATAATTAAATACATATGTATAGAAATATATACAAATATAGTAATATTAATAAATATCATTAGTCTTGAGTTCCTATGGATCCCTATGTAAAATCACTTTCTGACGTTTTTTTCTAACACCGCACATCTCAAAATATTGCTCTTTTACAACTTTTTAATGCTAAATTTTTAAGCAATAATTATAAGTAGACAGTGCTAATATGAGTGCTACTTGTGACATGTATTTTTAGCTTTTCCTAAGTGGTGTTTACCAAAGCACAAAAAGCGATCACGCCAGCACTTTTGCATTTACTTTCAAGTTGAACGTAAATGCAAAAGTGCTGGCGTTAGTGCAATCTGGCCTAGATTAAAAGTTGTGCGGTATGGTTATCCCGCTGAAAATTTGGCCTTTGCGAGTGGAATAGTCAGCTCATCTGTATTAAAAGTCACGGTGGAATGGCTATACCGCAAAACTCATAACAAAAATATTATAAAGTACACTAACACCCATGAACTACCTATTAACCCCTAAACTGCCACCCCTCGCATCTCAAATACTATAATAAACCTATTAACCCCTAATTCGCTGCACACCTACATCGCCAACACTAAATTAAAGTATTAACCCCTAATCTGCCACCCACCCACATTGCTAACACTAAATAAACCTATTAACCCCTAATCCGCTAACCCCCCCACATTGCCAACACTAAATAAACCTATTAACCCCTAATCTGCTGCCCACCCACATTGCCACTACCTAAATTAAAGTATTAACTCCTAATCCACCACCCTCGCATCGCAAATACTATAATAAACCTATTAACCCCTAAACCACTGCCCCCACATCGCTAATACTAAAATAAACCTTTTAACCCCTAAACCGCTGGCCCCCCACATCGCGACACACTAAATTAGACTATTAACCCCTAAACTTTACACCCCCTAACTATAAGTTAAAGTTACAATATAACTACCTTAAAATAAATAAAAACTTACCTGTAAAATAAAGCCTAAGCTTAAACTTTAAATAAACCTAACATTACTATTTTAAAAAACTAAAATAAACTAAAAATAAAAAACTTTACAAAATTAAAAATCCTAACACTACAGAAAAAAATATTTACTAAAATTACAAAAAAACTGTCTAAAATTACGTAAATTAAAAAAAAAACTAAGATTACAAAAAATAATAAACTAAATTATCCAAAATAATACAAATTCAACCTAATCTAATACCCCTATAAAACCAAAAAAAGCCACCTCAAAATAAAAACACCCTAATCTAACAATAAACTACCATTGCCCTGAAGAAATCAGCTCTTTTACATTAAAAAAATACAAAGTACTTCCTAAACCTAAAACCCACCCAACACCCCAAAATAAAAAACCTAACTCTAGAAAAAACCTAAGCTACCCATTGCCCCTAAAGGGGCATTTGTATGGGCATTGCCCTTAAAAGGGCAATCAGCTCTTTAGTGCCCATTAAAAAATAAAAAAGCCCTAATCTAAAAAAAAAACACCCAAAAAAATAAAATAAACCTTAACACCAACCCCCAAAAATTTACTCACCATTCCTGAAGTCCGGACATCCATCTTCTTTCAGGTAGAGAAAAGTCTTCATCCAGGCTGTGACATCTTCATCCAGTGTGGGGACATCTTCATTCTTTATCCCGGTGGCGCAGAGCTGTGGCGGAGTGGAGTCGGATTGCCGGCGGCGCGGATGTCCAACACACAGCCTCCTCTTTATGCGATCTCTGCCGCACACTGAAGATTGAATGTAATGTACCCTTTTTATATTGGGGTACCATGCATTCCTATTGGCTGAAATTTTGAAATCAGCCAATAGGATGAGAGCTGCTTAAATCCTATAGGCTGATTTGGAAAACAGGATTGAACTAAATAACTTTATTTGATGTCGGGGGGGGGGGGGGGGGTGACGAATTTGGGGCTTATGTTAGGGTGTTAGGTTTTTTTTATAACTTTCTTGTCTCCATAGACATTAATGGGGAATGCGTTATAGCGATCGCCATTCCGCAATCGCAGGTGTTAGTTTTTACTAACACTTTTTCTCTATTGATGTCTATGGGGGAAACAGTGCCTGAGCACGTCAAGTCAGGACTTGGCTTTTGTGCGGTATGGAGCTTATCGCACAATATCGCACAACACAAGAAGGTTTTTTTGCAACTTGTAATGGCAGCGCTATGGAAAGTGTGGTACCGCTAAACTTTTACCGTTATTTACGCACCGGGTTTATCGCATAACTTGTGATTTAGGTGCTCGTGCTTTGTTAAACACCACTTAGGAAAAAATAAAAATACATGTCACGGTGCAGTAACATTCCTATTAGCACTGTCTACTTACAATTATTGCTTATTGCTTCTTTTTTTTACATACTTTATTTACAACCAACAATGTGTACAACATACAGAAATAGATTTAAGCATCTTGCAGGGCACAAAAAAAATAAAAAAATAAAAATAAACCCAATACATAGCTAGGTTGCAATGTATATCCCTCCCATTTTTAACTATACATTGTTGGAATTTTATCTTTTTTTTTTTTTTTTTTTTTTTTTTTTATATTTAATAATTTTTTATTGAGGTTAAAATAGCAGGTTTACAACAGTCTCATCAAAAGGTAAAACTACACAAGATACATTCTACTGACATGACATGACACTTAAACACCTCATTTTTTGAGTCTAATAGATTCGCAAAGTCCTCAGATTAACAGGTCCAGTCGAGGGACCAGAAGTTAAACAAGCATTTGAGGACATGTTGACATAGATAACAGTACAAATCACAGTTTCAGCATATATGGAATGATACAAATTATGAAATGGACAAACAATATTCAAATAAAACAGACTTCAGTTTCTATTCTAAATCTATTATCTGATAACACTGAACTTGTATTAAAACGTGTGGATGATCAGGACTATTATCTTAAATAAACTGCAGAGAAGCAGGAAATTATAACAAAGTTTAATTACCCGTTTTGAAACCCCGAGAGCCGTTCTATGAAAATACAGGAGAAACTAGGTCATGGCTCTACGGGTTGGACAGAGACTACCTAACTCTGTCAAAAGATATGCGGGGAAGAAAGAAATCATCCCTAATGCACAGAGGTGGTGGGGGGCGGAGGGTAGGCCGCAAATAGCATACCGTTCTATTGTTATTGTACATATCTAACAACTGTAATATTCATCTTAAGTAGCTGCTTCAAACCTATGTGAAAGCTATGTTGTGTATAATGTGCTCAAACTACGCTGGAAAACATAGATAATTAGTGAGGCAACTTAACAACAGTTAAAGCTGAGTATAGGGAAGCAGTTAACGGAGATTCACAGTTCTGAGAGGTGGGAGCTGAATGCATTAGGCTTACGTGCTATTTACAACTATTGGTAAGAAATCCCAGTTAGGACTACTCACAGAAGGGAACAGGGCCCTGTGAAACAGTACTAAGTCTTAATGAATGCTGGGAGAACTGGATACATATTATTAGAGTCCTTAATCATAAACACAAAATCAACACAGTCAAAACAAAACCACCAAACCCAAGAACCGTTTCTGTAAGAACTTCATTTAACCTGTACACAGAGGAGACATCAGGGGAGTGTTAGTCCTCATCTAACTGTCACTATGGTGCCACATCTTAAGGGAAATTAGGTGAAATCAGGCATATTTTTATATATAATCGCATGCTAACAGATTAAACTGATTGTGTGCAGTAGTTATGGGTTAAAGGGCCCCCTCTACTCACTACATCACTATAGTGTTAATAGCTAGCGCTGCATTCAGTTAAGAGAACCAAAAAGACCCTACTATAAATTGCTAAGGCCTATGGCTTGTTCTCGCTGGAATCTCATATCAGGTTCATAAGGTGTCATCTGACCCTTTCAGGTGCTGCAGCCCCTAAATTGCATAACTGATAGCTTGAAAATATATAAGTATTCAAAAGGTACATGCTGAATATATAACCCACTGCAGAAGTTCCCAGATAAACAGACTCTAGCATATATTGCCTGTTAATGAGACAGTACCCCAAAAGATATGTGTTAGTCTGGTCTCTGAGAAGTATACATAAAAAACAGCAAGAAATATAGTACATATGGCAAAAGGTAGCTCTCCCTTGTGTTACCATAGGTTGTCAAGCAGGGGACATAACATAGAAAATAGGGAATAGTTCTTTTACATGAGTCCATGAGTATTGTCTGCAGAAGCAACCCTAGTTGGGTTAGTAGATATATATATCAGAGAGGGTCAGGAGGCGAATATCTTGGGTCCCAGAATTAAGTCCTCAACCATTGAAACATATATCTTGAGTCCATGAAGGAAGCCAGAGAGCAGGTTCGTATGTCAGGCCCAGGGCCCTCATAGTGAGCCGCAACAAGTGTTAATAAAAACAAGAGGTAATTCAGGGGTATAGCAGTATAAACTTAGAAGGGATATCATGACCACAGCAGAACCCGTAGACACCAGCATATCCTCAAGGACACAGTCCCTCCTTTAACCTATGCCAGTTCGAGGGCCCTGGGAGACATGACACCATAACAATAGCCCAAACAACAGCACAGCAGAGTGGCAGCACTGTAGTTCTGGAGGATGGAGAGAAAGAGCCCACCAGCTGCGATAGCTTGCCTCTAGAGCCACCACCGCCCGCGCAGGCTTAGCCACAGGTTCTTCTCTGGACAATTCAGGGGCCGCAGCAGTGGTTCCTCTCTGAGCCGCTACCTCCTCTGACGGAAGACAGCAAGATGGAGTCTCCTGGATAACACCCACGTGTATGTCGGGTGCCACCACCGCAGGTTTGTAGGTCTCAGCAGTATCTTCCTCCGCATCCCGGCGGGCAACGGCTAGAACAAGTTGGTCCATCCTGCTCAGAAGTTTGTAGTTGTATTGCTCAAACAGGGCTAGAATAGCTTTGCAGGCTTCCGCCATGATCCTGTCACTTCGCAGCTAGGCTGCAACAAACTTCTCTGGCCGCGGTCTGCTATAGCGCTCCCGGATCCTCCCCAAATCTCAGTAACTTCTATTTTTAGTAAAGAGCCAGAGAGCAGAATAAAGAGGAACTTTGTTATGTAAGCTAGTGTCCGGAGTGTGCTCTGTCCCTCTAAGCCTATGTGATTAGTGTAGCTCTCACCTCCGGTTCCGATACAGGCCGCAGCCGCGGTCTTTCCTAAATAGGCTCTGGAAGTGCCTGCACCAGATATCTTCAGTTTGGCTCTGGAGCATAGGACAGGCCAGATATCGATTAAGCCTGTGTCCTGCTATGGTCAGCTGGTAAATGTTGCTGCTTGCTGGCAATAATATTAGGTTTAAAAGGGTTTTATTTGTTTTTTATGTAGGAGCTCTAACCAGGCACAGCTTCTCTCTATGACGGCTAGCTCCGCCCCCCCGGAATTTTATCTTTTATATTAAAATAATACAGAAAGAAAAAAACAACATCATAAAATAACATCCATTTTGTTTAAAAATGGTGCCGCGCAGGGCCGAAAACAAAGAGTATCTTTATGCAAAATAATCTCTATAAATAATCATATCAATATTTAGCTCATTAATAATGGCCCTGTCAACCCAATCCTTAATTCACTATTGAGATAAATTCCTCAGGGGCCCTTTTCTATATAGACTAAGCTCTATATAGAGAAAAAAAAGAAAAAAAAAGGAGAAAAAAACTTTCCCTCTCAGCCTCTCAAAAATATGTACCTCATTCTATATCAATTCTAATATTTCTATAAATTTAAAGGGGTAGGTAAGTATATTTTGCTCTCTTTCTGGTAAGGACTTCAAAAACAGGGATTATTTTTTAAAGAATATTTCTTGATCATCTCTCTCAAACATCACTGAATCATATTTCTCTATTACACATTGTTTTTTAATTCAATTAATCAATTGTCCCAACTTAGGTTCTTGTCTGCTTTTTCATTTCTTAAATATTATATATCTTGCCGCTAATATAGCTAAGTTAATTATTTTCTTTTCCTCAGTAGAGTTCCATTTATCAACAAGAAACAATATTCTCTCCTTATCAGGTATAAAATTCTCTATCTTTATAATTCTGTTGAGCCAGTATTGTATCTTTATCCAGAACTGGTATATCTTTGGGCATTCCCATAATAAGTGGATAATATCTTGCTGCCTGTAAATAGCATTTATTAAATTCTAAATTTTTCCACTTAAACCCTTTCAGTGGGGTATAATAGGATTGGTAAAAGACTTTCAAGTGGGACTCTCTCCAGGTAGCGGATAGCGTCATTCTTTCTACTATTGTGATTGATTTTTTATTTTATTTTTAAATAATTTTTTATTGAGGTTATGCTGGTGTATACAAAAGGTATGGAATACCTCACAACAAAAACAACAACAGTGTCAAATTTACAATAGTTATTCTTATACATGAAAGAACAAAATAGTATTATGCTAGGTATATATTAGGAACCTCTATTTGTTTATTATATTCTTCACTTATTTCCTCAAATAACGCAAACGGACACTTTTGGGCCAGGAAAAACAAATGTAGTCTAGAGCAGTGGTTCTCAACCAAAATGACCTCAAGGCCCGGTAAATAGTTTGGGGGCCCTTTCTTTGGCCCTTAATGTTGGGGGTCCTGGCTCTGGAGGTTGATGGGCCTGTTGGGATTAGGGCAGGGAGGCTACCATGTTAATTTGCATGAATTTGATTACATTTGGGCCAGTGTGAGACAGTTTTCCTGGGGCCTTGATTGGTCTCAGTCTTCCCTTTGTGTGCAGTGGGGTAAGAGTGTGCAGTGGGGGCATGACAGGTCAGGGCCCACCAGCAGGGCTATCACGGCCCGGTACTGGGCCACGGCCCGGCTGTTGAGAAACCAGGGTCTAGAGGAAAAATAGCATATGGAGTGGTCACTTATGGACCTGTATATGTAATGGAAAGAGTAAGTTAGCAACTGAAGTTTTCAGCTTCAAAAATATGAGGGGGGGAAGAAATTCAGCGGGTAAGCACCGCTAGTCAAATATGGGGGAGTGTGGAGGGGCGGAGCCAAATGAAAGGACGACAGTAGGAATGTAATGGGGCCTCTAAGATAGGTACTGGCGAATTAGGGGTAAATCAGAGTCAACATATAACATACACTATTTAGCATTTAGAAATAAGAAATAAAAGGGTGCATAAGAGAAATTGTACAGTCAGGTGGTTATTACCATATATGCAGGCTGTTGGCTGGAGGGAAAGTGGATTATACTACTGAGGGGGCTCTATAACTTATAGAAAATATGGGATAAGGTGAGCATTATGCTAGCTTCTAAACCCCGAGGTACTAGGTATCAATGCCAACGTGAATAGTAGTTGACAAATAGCTATGATATTGGCACAGCCAAATGAGTAGTATTTTCTAAAGCCTAGGCCATATGCTGCACCCAACTGAACGTTACATATATATTGGGTGTAGGAGCACTTTGGTTAATCTGGCTCGTGTAGCCTAAGATGATAGTTTTGTTACCAAGATCATATTATTAAGCTACATTGTAGAAGGTGCTTCCCATCCCTAGTAAACACAAAGGTAAAATACATCTATTTCTACGCCCACATCACCATAGGCTAAAGTCCAGCGTGTACATTTAATGACCTCATACAAGCTGTTTTGTTTTTTTTGTTTTTTTTTTAGAGGGGGGGGGTCTCTTGCATAGAGCGGGAACCCGACATGTATAACAGCATAGAATCTTAAGCGCATGCAAGTATAGGCACTAATACTACACACCTACTAGTTAGAGCATATGAGGAGTATATCTAAGTATGATATATAATCATATATAATCTTTGAGCTGCCTTGAGAGGAGAAGCTCATACAGAAAATAAGTAAAAATACATAACAATTAGTAAACATATAGGCAAAAAACATACTCAAGGGATAGTGCAATGCTATACACGTCTATCAATAAATAAATGTAGGGTCTCATAGTACATTAACACAATAGTACAGTACAGTGCGGTGTGATAAACAATGTGAACTGTCATTTTAGAACTGCAGTGAATATAGTTACTCTTCTATAGAACATCTAAGGCATAATAACCGTTCCACAAACAACAATAATAAAGGGAAATACTAGGTCCTCGCATCAGCATAGGGAAAACATCCACAAACAGCCCCTAATAAGCAATTGAATTACAGGCCAGAATAGTCTACTTATACTTAATACATCCATGAATTGGTAATGACTCTTCAGTTAACAGTACAGGCATATGAGAGTATGGGTATTTAGAAATCGCTCACGCTTACTCAAGAAACAACATATGAAAGTATGTGGTAGAATAATAGTAGTAGCAACAGCTGCACGGGTTTACACAGAGTCTCATTCTACACATAGAAGAGATTTTAACCGGCTCATAATTGATATCAACACCTATACATTATATTCACATACATAAGATTGCCTATAAATGGATAGGTGTTAAATTCAATAATACTGGAGGATCTGCTGGCTAGAAGTGGGAAATCAAGTAACCATATCAATAGGGAGTTGTCTCTTAATCAACTGTTGCATATTTAAAGAAGGTGATTTTTTATCGTTCTTGAACAGGTTGGTAAACATAACTAAGGAGGCACAGGTAGCAGTTAATACTGAGACCATACTTGCCTATAACTTAAGATAGGTTGCAATAGTAAGTAGCAAAATTTAGCATGCTCATGTTACATATAACTGTACTAAAACATTATACATCACATTCTCATGTTTTGTAATGATCAGCAATTTGATTGCTGTTTCTTTAGTCTGATTATGAGTATTCTCTGGTAAATAGTTTGTATGTATCATGTGATTAAGTCTGTCTGCTAGTGAGGAGACAGAGTCTTAATCACCTGGATTAATGTAGCCCGGAATATTCACCTCAAAATTATAAGTAGTAAGATCAGGTGAATTATATCTGGGTCCAGAGATAAGTTTGTACTATGTAAACTTTTAGATAATAAGTAGCAATTTATATAGGTTTGTGACAGATAAGTGAGGTCCCCTTTAAGGTAATACTGTGCCTTTAAATAATACACCTTGCGGTAAAGATAAGTTCACAGTGTGGAGTATAATGTTTCAGCTTGCTGGCCCTTTAAATAATACACCTTGTGGTAAAGATAAGTTCAAAGTGTCAAGTTTACTGTTTCAGCTTGCTGGGCCTTTAAATAATACACCTTGCAGTAAAGATTTGTAAACAGTGTTAAGAATACTGTATCAGCTTGCTGCGCTGTTAAACATTACACCATACGGTAAAGATAAGTTCATAGTCTTAACGGCAATGCTAACACTTGAATACGGAACCTGGCTCTAGCAGCTGTGTGCGTGCAGCTTCTCTGATCCTCTCTGCAGATTGCGGCCTGTGTCTGTTAAGCTGGAAGTTGTTAGAGCGGCGTGCGTGCTGCAGTTGCAACAGGTGACTTCTGCTTTAGATGAGAAGTAGCTTCAGTTGAAGGAGACAGAGCTAATCACAGAACAAGTGATACTCTGTTTTAGACAAGTAACAAGAAAGGCTGGAGAGTGAGTGGGTATCAACCTTCAATAAACCAGCAAAGGTGTATGGGAAATGGAAAGCTTTTAAAGGAAAAGAGAGCCAGATAATTGATTCTTAAGGTGGTATGTGAGATGTAGTAACATAAGTTAAGGTGGAACTGAGGAGTTCATTACATGTTTTTAGCTAAAGGACAAACATAATGTAACATAAACAGAGCATGACCTAAGACTTTAGTCCAGAGGTATAGAAGGGGTATGTAACGTAAAAAAGTGAAAATAGAAAATGAAAAAAAAAAAAAAAAAACCCTGAAGACTTTGCCGGAGTGGGCTGATTATCAGGTTAATCTCCTCAGCACAGGACCTTACCACGCTAGGGAGTTAGTTCAGAAGTATGGATAAATTCAACCCACTCCTGTGTTAGGTACTGTAAGATAAAGTGCATAATCCATTTGCGGTATGTCCTTACAAATAAAAGAGCAGCGTACACTTGCTTGTTCGGATAGTGCCAATGTCCAGCCTGTAAGAAATAGGGCTATGCCAGCCGTTACGTGCACTGTGAAATCCGGATTGATAGCCCATCTGTGCATGCTTAGCTTCTCCTCTTGGCTAATGCAAATTCTAAGGGTATAAGAGTTCAGGAATTTATCAGAGTCCAGACCAGATTCTCTCAGGGTTGAGATGGCTTCAATAAAGTTGCGACTTCATACAAGTGTTGTAACACCAGGCAGCCGCCATCGCTCCTCTCCCCCCGAGCAAACAGCTTCACCCATTGCACGCGAGACAGGGGGCGAACTGGCTACTGGTGTTTGACATAATAGTGCCGGTGCTGGACCCTGTTGCGAAGCAGCTGAAGTCATAGGTGGTCGTGCATAGGATTGAAGTTCCTCTTGTTTCACCAGTGTCTCTGCGAGCGCCTCGCTGTATTCAGAGCCGTATCTGATAATATTAGTCAGACTATTGAAGTGACTCGTCATGCGGTGCCCCAATTCCACCAAACAGGCCCTGATTTCAGTAAGGGATTCCCCCATTGTCAATCATAGAGTAGAGAGTCTCAGGCCTGTCAGGCTTACTTGTAAATGTGAGATTAGTATAGCGAATTAAGATGGCTTTTATGCCACGTGGCTTCACTTCACTTCGCTCAGAGACGTATGGTTTCGGCTTGCCTGCCAGAATGATTTGTTTCTATATTCTCCCTAGCATTAGGCATGTATCTAAGGTCTTCAGGGTAGAGTATGTAGAGGTATCAGGGTTTATACCTGTAGATTATTCCATAAAAGTGCCTCAAAAGTCAGGAGCTGTATTAGAACACGTCTTGCTCCATCGGTGTTTGGCTCCGCCCCCCCCCCCGTGATTGATTTTTTAAATACATTGCTTATCTATTGCCCTGGTCCTGAGATATGGTATCCATTCCTCTGCTATATATTGGAGGTTTCTATCTCCTCCTTGTTACAATATAATTTTATACCAGGGTGCTATAGAGTGCTTTCCTTGCCTAACTAACACCAACCATTGTTCTAAGGCTCCCCAACTCCATTCAAATCTTGAAAAGATATTTAATCAGTTATATAGTGTCTAACTTGTAGATACGCATAGAAATCTTTGCTCAGTAGACCATGATCTATCTTCAGAAAGTTAAGCGTTTTTATAGCGCGAGTCTGTTTATCCCACAACTGGTACATGCATACTAGTCCCTTATCCTTCCAGGCATTAAATACCTTGGAAAGAAGTCCTCCCAGAAATCCTAGGTTTCTCTTTATTGTTAAATAGTTACAAACAGCGTAATTAAGATCTAATTTCCCACAATTTTTTTGCCATGCCCGTATTGGATCTATTAAAGATTTTAGTCCTCTTATATCTTTTGGTAATTTAGCTATTTGGGTATGTGTAATAGAGGTTAAAGAGTGAGGATACACCATACTTTGATCTAGATTAATATCTGTAAAGTAAGAATTGTTAGAGAACCATTCTACTACTATTTTACCTAACCCTATTAAATTATATACTTCAATATCAGGAAGGGAAAGGCCACCATGTAGAGGATTTTGGGGAAGGATATAATTTTAATTAAGCTGATTCTACCCGATAGTGAGAGTGGAAGTTTCTCCCAGTTTCTAAAATCTTCCTTAACTTTATCTAATATATGGAGAGTATTTAACTTATACCAATCCTTCCTGTTCAGAGAAACTCTAATACCTAGGTATCTTAGGAAATTAAGTGCTTCTTTGAATGGAGTTTCTTTAGCAGAGTCCGTCATTCTAACAATCCATTCTTTTTTGTGTCTCTCATGAATATTAGCAAATCATCCTCATAAATCGCTATTTTCACTTCCCTTCTCCCAACTGTAATTTCTTTAATCTCTGCTATAATTGCAATAGCCAGGGACTCTATAGCCAGATCAAATAGCAGCAGAGAGAGGGGCAACCTTGTCTTGTTCCTCTGGCTAGAGTAATTTTATTCAACAACTGATTATTTATGATTATCGCCGTCGTTAGGTTATTATAGATTTTAGTTATTATCGGAAAAGCCAAATTTCTGAAGAGAATAGAACAAATGTTCCCAGTGAATGGAATCAAATGCCTTTTCTGCATCTAATGAGATTATTACTTTATCTTGATCTTTCAAATCTTTCAAACCCTTTCTCTGCCAAAATAGCAAATACCCTACTAATATTTAAGGATTAGTTTCTATTTTTGATAAAGCCAGTTTGGTCCCTATGAATTATTTAATTCATGGGAGTCTGTAATTTTCTTGCTATGATATTTGTTGAAAATTTGTAATCTGCGTAAAAATAAAAAACCTAAATTACAAAATTAAAAAATCCTAACACTACGGAAAAAAATATTTACTAAAATTACAAAAAAACCTGTCTAAAATTACGTAAAATAAAAAAAAACTAAGATTACAAAAAATAATAAACTAAATTATCCAAAATAATACAAATTCAACCTAATCATAATACCCCTATAAAACCAAAAAAGCCACCTTAAAATAAAAACACCCTAATCTAACAATAAACTACCAATTGCCATTAAAAGGGCCTTTCATAGGGCATTGCCCTGAAGAAATCAGCTCTTTTACATTAAAAAAATACAAAGTACTTCCTAACAGTAAAACCCCCACCCACCCAACCCCCCAAAATAAAAAACCTAACTCTAGAAAAAACCTAAGCTACCCATTGCCCCTAAATGGGCATTTGTATGGGCATTGCCCTTAAAAGGGCAATCAGCTCTTTAGTGCCCATTAAAAAATAAAAAAGACCTAATCTAAAAAAAAAAACACCCAAAAAAATAAAATAAACCTTAACACCAACCACCAAAAATGTACTCACCATTCCTGAAGTCCAGACATCCATCTTCTTTCAGGTAGAGAAAAGTCTTCATCAAGGCTGCGACAACTTCATCCAGTGAGGGGACATCTTCTTTCTTTATCCCGGTGGTGCAGAGCTAATCTTTCAAACCCTTTCTCTGCTAAAATAATCCAAAATAGCAAATACCCTTCTAATATTTAAGGATTAGTTTCTATTTTTGATAAAGCCGGTTTGGTCCCTATGAATTATTTAATTCATGGGAGTCTGTAATTTTCTTGCTATGATATTTGTTGAAAATTTGTAATCTGCGTTTAGCAGTGATATGGGTCTATAAATCCCTAATCTATCTGGTTCATTATTTTGTTTTAAAATTAATGCTGTCCATGAAGATAAAAAATTAGGGGACATCTCTTAACCTTCAGAGAATTAGAGATCAAACACTCTCTTTAAATATGGGACAATGTCCGGCATTAATAATTTATAGTACTCATTGGGTAACAAATATGGGCCTGGGGTCTTGTTGCTTGCAGCCTCTTTTATCACTAGGGTGATCTCTTCCTCTGAGATGGGATTATTTATTCTTTGTAGAGTTTCACTAGTTATTTTTGGAGTTTTGATTTTAGACCAAAATTCTTCTCTATTGTTCTCCTGGGAAGGTCTGGCTACTTAAACATCTTTGAAATACTCAAAGAATATCTGCAGAATATCTCTTTATTAGTATTGAGTATTCCACCATTCACTCTAACTGCATCTAAATTATTCGGTCTATTATGATTTTATACCAATTTAGCCAGGAGCTTCACTGATTTATGTGGCAAACCTTGCCACTTATGAACTATGCAGGAATTGTTATTTAGGCTAATGGTTAAAATGTATGTTAAACTGTATGTTACTGTTTAAACTCCCTGCTGTTTCAGTTGGGAAACCCCTTGTAGGGGAGACTGTTTTTAAAAAGTGTTTGTTTTTTTTCTGTTGAAGAAATAGTTGTTGTTGACTCCCAAGCTATGTGTCGTCTAGTTCTTGGTGGAAAGGGGTTATTATTACAATTACCAAGAGTTGTTACTTGCTTGTCTCTGCTTACCCAAAAGATATTACAGATCCTACTACCTCTCTGCTACAATTACCAAGAGTAGTTACTTGCTTGTCTCTGCTTACCCCAAAGATATTACAGATCCTACTGCCTCTCTGCTACAATTACCAAGAGTAGTTACTTGCTTGTCCCTGCCTACCCAAAATATATTACAGATCCTACTGCCTCTCTGCTACAATTGGTGGCAAGTGACGGGATTCAAACCGCAAAAATAGAGGATAGAAGTCCTCAGAGGGTGCGCAGGTGCTGACCAATTGACTGTCGAAAAGAACTTCAAAGGCGATGGCTGCACTCCCAATATTCGGTCCCGATGGAGTCCGGAGCTATAAGAAAGGAGGAGAAGAGAGGCGCCCAAACCATAAAACAGTATCGTAGTATGATAATAAAAGAGCCCCTCGCTGCCAAATAACCCCGCTGATCTGGATACTCACAAGATAGGCGGTATGGATGACGTGCCTCTATGCGCAGGTCGGGACTGTTGTGAGTCGCCCGACTGACACACCTCCGTGGGCGTACGTCACTCCCCGTCCACCAATCAGGTATATAAAACGCCTGTATTTATTTGGTAAAAGAAACAACAGCAACGCGTTTCCCGGCTAGAAGTGCCGCTTCATCAGGCTGTGTCATAATGAGCCTTTGCTGACAATAAATACCTTACAAACACCTGTTAAGGGGGCGTACCTAACAAGTCATACCTGTCTTCCTGTTCTAAAATTAACCTGTTCATCACCAGCAGTAACAAAGTTAAAACATACTATGGTGAATACATCAACATTAAAACAATGACAAATGGTACATCATCTGGCATTAAGTAACTATTATATTACATGACATATACATATACCGTTAACAATAATAAAATATATATAAAAAAAAAATAAAAAAAAAATCACATTTATATAATAGAATGTCCAGATTGAGACAGAGGGAGACCTACTGGATCCACACCTTAGGGAGTCTTCATCCCAATGGCCTGAATCTCAATATTGATTTGGCAGCGTTTTGAAGAATCTGTGTGGTCCAGTGAGTACCTTTCTCTCTCAGATATCATTATTACAATATTTCCATCTTATGTAGGCTTATAGATTTAGCAGGTAATGTAATATAGTCTCATTATACTTTGCAGTACCATCGGTGACCATTTATTTGCCCAATGTGTTTGGGGTTTGGCTCCATTTGTAGGGTCCCTGTAACTGGTTTTTATGGGTGGCAGTGTTGTACCACCATTTTAGCCCCCTCTGTTAATAATGTTGTATTCTTATTATATATCGAACAGCCAATTTCTAGGGTTACTAATATATTTTCCACTTGCATTTGAATTTGTAATTTTTTATTAGAATACTATTGGTCTTTATTTTTTCCACTAATGCTGTTATACTGAAGTTCCCTATGAGTAAATAGATACACTCTCATAATATAAGGGACTTTTTATTTATTATTATTTTTTTTTATATATATATATTTTTTATTGTTAACGGTATATGTATATGTCATGTAATATAATAGTTACTTAATGCCAGATGATGTACCATTTATCATTGTTTTAATGTTGATGTATTCACCATAGTATGTTTTAACTTTGTTACTGCTAGTGATGAACAGGTTAATTTTAGAAAAGGCTCATTATGACACAGCCTGATGAAGCGGCACTTCTAGCCGGGAAACGCGTTGCTGTTGTTTCTTTTACCAAATAAATACAGACATTTTATATACCTGTCTGATCCTGGTGTTTTTACTATCCCCCATTTCATCCCCCATTGTCAAGTCGAGACCCGCTGCCTGTGCTCGAAGCTGTTTATCTGATATCTTCTGTGGCAGTGTCCTGGATCGTATTGGAGTTATACGAGCCTAGTAAAGGTACCTATTGATGGGTGGACGGGGAGTGACATACGCCCACGGAGGTGTGTCAGTCGGGCGACTCACAACAGTCCCGACCTGCGCATAGAGGCACGTCATCCGTGCCACCTATCTTGTGAGTATCCAGATCAGCGGGGTTATTTGGCAGCGAGGGGCTCTTTTATTATCATACTACGATACTGTTTTATGGCTTGGGCGCCTCTCTTCTCCTCCTTTCTCATAGCTCCGGACTCCATCGGGACCGAATATTGGGAGTGCAGCCATCACCTTTGAAGTTCTTTTCGACAGTCAATTGGTCAGTACCTGTGCACCCTCTGAGGACTTCTATCCTCTATTTTTACTGGACTATGGCCACTAATGGACATTGAGGTTTGCAGCGGTGCTTGCTAGTCAAATAATTGTTTATAATTTGATTCTTTTTTGTGACCTCCACACAGGTTTTCCATTGTATTACCATTATTGTGGCATCTTAAACACCCAGTATATGTAGTGTTTTTACACTTGTTTGCATTCACTAGCCATCACATCTGTTTGCATTCACTAGCCATCACGTTATACTAGGTAGCGTATCTATTTACTGAACCTGTACCACCATTATCCTAACTACACATATTATAGAGATTTCCTATTATTCAACCAGGTTCAACAAATCACAAGTTCTTGTATATAGTATGTATTGTTTATTATTGTTGGAACACTACCAGTAATCTATCACTTTGCAGGGCGCCGCACACCATATTATTTTATATCCACATTGTATTATCTTTAGTGTGGTATATTTTATGCACAGTGTTTGTAGGGACTGATATTGTCTATTGTTATTAATTGTCACGTCACTTTTCATTTTGTTTTGTTTTCTGCACTCACTTGATTCCTGTATTTTGTTCTGAGTTATACCCATATAGGTTTTTCATTTTATATACCATTAGGTCACCATCATTAGAGGTTCTATATACTAATCCATTAGCTCACGTATTTTCACAAACCATTAGTACCCTAACACTGATTAGGGAGCCACATACCTTCATTACCTTTATATTGATATATAGCTATTGTAAATCACATCACTTGGGATTCTTTTGCGATTTAGAGGTATCGTGCAAGTGACCCCGATTAATTTTGATCTGTCTTGTGTCACTCTATTATTATCACTTTATCATCACAAGTATCTGTATTGACACTTCCTTTCCAATCACACACAGATTGTTTTTAATATGTTATCAGTTAGTGAAAGAACCAATAAGAGATTATTGTTGGTCTCACATGTGGCCACTTCCAATGTAATATCCGGTGCGGGAGATTCTATAGATGATTTATCTATTCATGCCCTTTTTTCCAGGCTAGAGGAATCTATTAACACCGAATATCGACATTGGTTAGATTCTGAGATGCTACAAAAGTACTTAGACAAAAATCAAATACCACGGGGTTTAAGATTATCTAAAAATTGTTCTTTTAAGGATAATTCGGCTATTTTAAATAAGTGGGAAGAAGCCTTGAGTGACTGTTCTTTTATACTTATGAAAATACTTATCTCTCATAGGAAAACACTAATAGAACAGATTACCAAGGAGATTGAGAACATACAAATGAGTCTAGAAAAATTTAAGGGTTCTCAATTATATGATGAACTCAATGATATGGTTTTAAAAAAGACAGATTCATACCAAAAAGATCTGATTAATGTCAAAAATAGGAAAATCATTAGGGATGAAGAAGACTATTTAAAAGGAGAGGTTTACAGTTATAATAAAAAGAAAATAAATCAATCCTTAGGAGAAATATCCCAAGGCCCTACCACAAATGACCAGACCCCACCCACTAACTCAGGTGACGATTGGACTGTGGTATCCTACCATAAAAATAAGAATAAGAACAAAAATAAAAATAAGAATAAAAATCAAAGCATTCATAACTATCCAAATAATAATTCTGATTTCTCTGAATTGAGAAATTCAGTTTATGAGAACAGATATGATTATCAGAATACACGTCACTATGATAATTTTAATAATGAAACATTCCCACGGTATAATGATAATAGCTTTCGCCCTAGACATCAGTCCTCAAATAATTATTATAGAAGACAAAAAGACAACTATACACATGAAAATTTGGATTCATATGCCAATAGGGTTCGTGAACATCCTACACATAGGACCCCAGGGTATGCACCCCATTATAGAGATATAAGACCTAAGGGTGAAAATTACTACAATAATTATCAACAACATGGTAGAAGATTTAATCAGAACCAAAACTATCAACAGTACGATAGGAGATACGAATCTAATCATAATCACCAACATTATGATAGGAGACCCAATTTCAATCATGAGAGGTCAGATAGATCAATTAACAATGCAGGTGGTCAACATATAAGCATGACCAATCAAAACAGGCAACATTCTAACACGACTAATCAAGAAGAGAATCAGAGAATACCCAGTAGAGCTAATGAAAACCATCATTTTAATCAAGGTGCTTCTAACAATTCTAACCCAAGATTACCTAACACTAATTCACCAAATCATTTTTTAGAGCAGGGACCACGCATGCCATCTTGGAAACAGAAGAGCATATCCAGTTACCTAGAGCCTGTAGTGTCGCTCACAACTCCCCAAAAAGGGAAAAGACCTCACGGCCAAGAGGACGTAGAGGACGAGGAACAGCCCTCAAAGAGGCAAAACTACAGGCACTGAGTAAAGGGATACACAATCTCTCATCACATAAACTCAATGATGATGAAGTGAGAATTTTAGGCAGAGGCCTATCATTTTGTCCCACAAATGAACACAATATTTTTTCACTATTTGTGGATTTAAATAGATTTACTCAAAAATTATCAATACAAAAATATTTTGCAGAGAAGAAACTAAAAAATGACACGGGTATTCCCATTATTACTGATTTAATGGATTCCAGATTAAAAGAAACACGAATCCCAGTATTTGAACCTGATTCTCTAACTGACCAATTATATGAAGGTTTCATAAGAACTCAGTTTAGAAATAAATCGAACTTTACACCAAACTTACAGAATAATGCCCACATTGAAATCTTCAGGCAATTAGTGGGGGAAGATTTAGAAAGAATTCCTACAAACAAAACCAGAATGAATAAGAACAAAAATAAAATTCAATTTAATCTTTTTCCCAATGAGCGTAGAGCTATAGATAGCCTAAAAAATTATAGATCCATAGTTATAAGACAGGCAGATAAGGGGGGTGCCATTGTCCTCCAAAATTTGGAGGATTATCTCATGGAGGCCCGTCAAATTCTATACGATACTACATATTATTCAAAATTAAGTCATGATCCGACCCAACAATTTACAGCAATTTTAAAAGATATTGTTGAATCAGCATATAAAGAGAACATAATACTTAAAAAAGAAAAATACTTTTTGTTGCCCAAAGAACCAAATTTGCCATTTTACTATCATTTGCCGAAATTGCATAAGAATCTGACTTGCCCACCGGGACGGCCCATTATCGCGGGCATTGGTAGCCTTACTGATAATGTGTCGTCCTATGTGGATTTTTTCTTACTAAAACATGTACTGGGTCTTGAATCATATATTCGAGATTCCAGTGATCTGATTGATAAACTGGATAAAATCGAGATCACTCCAGATCTAATATGGATAACATGTGACGTTCAGTCATTGTATTCAAATATCCAGCATCATTTAGGCTTATCAGCAGTATCTGAATTTCTATCAAATGATATCTATCTGCCGGACGCTCAATGTGATTTTATTTTACAATTGATCTCCTTTATTTTGAGACACAATTATTTTATGTTCCAGGATGATTTTTTTCTTCAGGTCAAGGGTACCGCCATGGGCACCAGGTTCGCCCCAAGTTATGCCAACCTGTTTATGGGCTCATCTGAACAACAATTTATATATGAGGGCATTTTTGGGGCGAGCCTGGTGTTCTATGGGCGGTACATTGACGATATGATTTTTATCTGGAGGGGCGATATCACGTCAGCTAATAGTTTTGTTGAGTACTTGAATTCGAATGATAGAGGCTTAACCTTTACTAGCTCCATACATCATGAAACCATAGTTTTTTTTGATTTGGTACTTAAATTCGATGGTCCTAAAGTCACCACTGTCACCCATTTTAAGATGGTTGACTGTAATAGCTATTTAGATTTTACTAGTCACCATTACTTCCCATGGAAGCGAAATGTGCCATATGGTCAATTTAAAAGAATTTGTCGTAACTGCAGTACCCTGGGGGACTATGAAGTACAAAGCTTAATACTAAAAGAACGTTTCAATGAGAAACATTATCCTTCACATATTATAGAAAACGGCTATAAAAGAGCCAAGAAAGACAAAAGAGAAGACTATTTTAGAAAAACTAATGTACAGCCAAAAAAAGATGAAAATGATTTTATGGAAAAATTTATCCCCTTTATCACTGAATACAATCGTCACCACAAAACAATACGTCAGATAATAAATAAACACTGGAGAATCCTCCAAAAAGACCCAATTTTGGGGAAGATTTTGACTGAAAAGCCAAATATAGTTTATAGAAAGGCACCCAGTCTTAAATCAATGTTGGCCCCTAGTAAGGTAGTCAAACATAAAACTAAGATCAATGGCCATAAGATAGGTTCTTTACCGATAGGCTCATATAGATGTAAGATGAAAAACTGTAAATTATGCTGTAAAATTACACATAAACAAACCATGTTCCAATCAAATGTCACAGGCAAACTTTTTTCCATTATTGGCCACATCACATGTGCATCCAGATATGTAATATATCTATTGTCTTGTGTTTGTGGGGTCCAGTATGTAGGTAGAACTTCTAGAAGACTCAGTATCAGATGGTCAGAACATCTGAGAAATATGAAAAAGAGTCTAAAGAACCATAGCGTCCCCAGGCACTGTAATTACCATCATTGCAGAGCTCATGGATGGAGACCGGGTAGCAGGTACAGCCATACCCATGGCGAACTACGAAACTGAATTCCAAAAAGAGATGCGGACCCGGTTGGCTTTTTTTCTGCTACCCCATTCGGAGGAGCTCCTGACACGGACATCAGCAGATGTACAGGAGTACTTGATGGTGACCCGACAAACCACCCAGAGACCCGGAGAGGGGCTACCAGTACACTCCAGTGCTGGTACAGGGAAAGCTAATATTCCCTACCACACATTCAAGTATCATACCAACATGGAGGATATCAATGGGTACCTACAGGACTTTGAGCGATTATGCCAACTGCATAATATTTGTTCCGCTGACCAAGTTCCCCTACTGGCTGGCAAGTTATCCGGGCAGGCCACTGAAGCCTACCGCACCATACCACATGAGGAAAGCAGGGACTACAAGAAGGTAAAACAGGCCATCCTGACTAGGTATGCTATTACCCGGAGGCATACCGACAGCGGTTCCGAGACCTGAAGAAGCTGGAGAAAGATACCCACACTGAGTGGGCGCATTGGCTAACCAGGGCCGCTAAAGGTTGGTTGCAGGCAGCCCAAGTCACCCAGTTGGAAGACCTTTTACAACTCCTGTTGATGGAGCAATTCTTCCAAGGGGTGTCCACTGAATTGCAAAACTGGCTGAGAGATTGAAAACCGTGCACGGTACATACCACAGCGACCTTGGCCGACGAATACCAAGACGCTCGAAGAGCTCAACGAACACAGCAACGCTCCAGTATTGGGGTCACCCCAACCCCCACTGCAGATCCCACACCTCTGCTACCCCATCCTGCAGGGGAATCTACCCACCCCCTCCCCGATACCAGACTCGATCAGCTATCCGTTGCCATCTTTGTAACCAACAAGGGCACATTCAGAGAGACTGTCCCAGGAACAAGAACCGATCCACCTGGAACAACCAAAACAACTTGTCAAACAACCAGGCAGCTGTACACTGCTACCAGAACGAGCCCCAACTACAGACCCAACCCACAGTCTTCCACGAGGAACCCTTGGGCATCTTACACGAGGTAAACCCAGTACAGGCCGCTTTGGACAACCTACAAAGCCACCGCCAGGTGGTCTATATAGAGGGCCGAAGTGTCCAAGGGCTGCGTGACTCTGGGGCCACCATAACCTTGCTCCGGCAACATTTAGTTTCCACCGATCAACTCACCGGAGACTGTGTAGCTGTCTGGGTGGCCGGGGGAGCCATTTACAAGATTCCCATGGCCAAAGTACACTTGGATTGGGGAGCAGGGTCAGGGAACGTAGAAGTGGGACTTCTGCAAAATTTGCCCGCAGACGTTATTTTGGGCAACGACTTAGGGGAGCTGAATTCAGCGTTTGCACCCCAAACCTCCCCACAAGCAGCACTGCCCGTGGTTACCCGACAACAGACCCACACCAATGCACTGGCTGATCACTCTGAGGCTCAGGTAAGAAATCACCCCCTAATGTCTCTTGGGCCCCTCCACTAGAGTTTGGTAGCGAAGTGGCCACTGACCCCTCGTTGCAAGTATATAGGGATAAGGTAGACCAGAATCAGACGGGTTAGAAGGAGAGAGGTACGGTTGGGACAAGGGGTTACTGTACAGGTATGCAGAGAAGATAGTGGCTGTATCTATTCCCTTGTCCGTTCAGCAGTTAATAGTACCTCAGAGGTATAGACGAGAACTGCTACGGGTTGCCCACGATATTCCGCTGTCAGGCCACCTAGGAGTTAGTTGGACGAAGCACCGCCTAACTCAGAATTTCTTTTGGCCAGGGATAACCAAAGATATTAGGCAGTATTGCCAGACGTGTGACACCTGCCAACGAGTAGGGAAAAGAGGAGACCGATATAAGGCGAAGCTACACTCCCTCCCCATAATAGAGGAGCCTTTTAGTCGAGTGGCGGTGGACCTCATTGGCCCCCTAGCCAAGCCTAGCCCCTCAGGGAAGAGGTATATACTCACGGTCGTGGATTATGCCACCCGATTTCCTGAGGCAGTGGCTCTGGCTAATATTCATGCCAAGACCGTGGCGGATGCCCTCATCAGAATCTTCTCCCGCATGGGATTTCCCCGGGAGATTATTTCGGACCGGGCCACCCAGTTTACGGCCGAGATTACCCACCAGTTGTGGAGAGCATGTGGGGTGAAATCCATTGTAAATTCCGCTTATCACCCCCAGTCTAATGGGCTCTGGAAACGGTTTAATGGAACACAGATGCTCCGCACATTCATGGATACCCAGAAGAACTCGGAGCGGTTTCTACCCCATTTGCTTTTTGCCTACCGGGAGGTACCTCAGGAGTCCACGGGGTTCTCTCCCTTTGAATTATTATTCGGAAGGAGGGTACGGGGTCCCCTAGACTTAATCCGAGAGCATTGGGAGGGGGAAGTCACTAGTGACGGTACTCCTATCGTACCATACGTGCTGGAGTTTAGGGAGCGCCTGGAGGCACTGACTCGGACCATCCGCTCCAACCTTCAGACGGCTCAAACCCGTCAGCGCCGTTGGTATGATAGGGGCACCAAGGACCGCAGTTTTCAGACTGGGCAGAAGGTGCTAATCTTAAAACCGGTCAAAAATGATAAACTGCAGGCCTCCTGGCAGGGCCCATACAAGGTAGTGGAACAAATCTGTGACACCACCTATGTGATCAGCCCATGTACTGGAGCAGGCGGTAGATGCATGCTCCATGTAAATATGTTGAAGCCGTACCATGAACGCGCAGAGGAAGTGAATGCTATTTGCGCCCCTGCCGCAGACAATGCAGACAGTTTACCTCTTCCCGACCTCCTAGGAATGAAGAACCGGAACAAAGGTCTGGGAGAGGTACAATTGGGTGAGCGGTTAAGTCCTCGGGAACAAGCTCAAATAGCAGAGCTACTGCAGGAAAAGAGAGACAAGTTCTCCAACGTGCCTGGATATACTCGACTGGCCACCCATAGGGTAGAAACCCCAGGTCACCTCCCCATGCGTCAACCTCCTTACCGCATACCAGAATCGGTGACAGAATGCGGAAGGAGATTGACGAGATGCTACAGTTAGGAGTGATTGAGCACTCGGACAGCCCCTGGGCCTCGCAGGTAGTTCTAGTGCCGAAGTGGGATGGCACGACCCGCTTCTGCGTAGACTACCAGAAACTTAATGATAAGTCTCTGATGCCTACCCTATGCCTCGGATAGATGAGCTCCTAGATAAAATGGCTCGAGGCCAGTACCTCACCACCATAGCTCTGTGTAAGGGGTACTGGCAGATCCCACTAGCCGAGGATGCCATCCCCAAATCAGCGTTCGTCACCCCGTTTGGCCTGTACCAATTCAAGGTCATGCCATTCGGGAAGAAGAACGCTCCGGCTACTTTCCAGTGAATGGTAGATCGGCTACTGGATGGGTCCCAAGAGTACGCATGCGCCTATTTAGACGACATAGCTATATTTAGCAGCTCCTGGGACGAGCATTTGAACCATATAGGGGTGATCCTAGATCGCATTAGGGAGGCAGGATTAACCCTTAAGCCTAGCAAATGTCATATAGGGATGGCGGAGGTCCAGTACCTAGGGCACCGAGTAGGTAGCGGGCAGCAGAAGCCCGAACCAGCCAAGGTAGAGGCCATAGCCAAGTGGCCCACTCCCCGTACCAAGACCCAAGTGCTAGCCTTTCTAGGTACCGCAGGCTATTATAGGAAGTTTGTACCTAATTATAGTACCCTAGCCAAACCCCTCACCGACCTCACCCGGTCGCCCAGAGTGTGAACAAGCATTCCAAGACCTGAAAAACGCTCTCGTAAATGCCCCTATCCTTGCTGCCCCGGATCCAACTAAACGCTTTCTCGTCCATACAGATGCTTCTATGTTTGGATTGGGAGCCGTGCTGAGTCAAGTCAGGGCTGATGGCAGCGAGCATCCTGTGGCCTACCTAAGCAGGAAACTGTTACGCCGAGAAGTTAGCTGCGCCGCCATCAAAAAGGAATGCCTGGCCGTGGTGTGGGCCCACAAGAAACTTCAGCCATATCTATATGGACAACAATTTTCCCTGTTCACAGATCACAACCCGTTGGTGTGGCTGAACAGGGTATCCGGAGACAATGCCCGGCTGTTGCGCTGGAGTTTGGCGCTGCAGCCGTTTGACTTAACAATCCATTACCGACCTGGGAAGCAAAACGGCAACGCCGACGGGTTGTCCAGACAAACTGAACTTGAAATTTGATCTGTGAACACTCCTCCGGACCTCCCCAAGCCAATCCGTTGGGATCAGACTGGGTATGCCGGCTTGGTTCTGGGGGAGCATTGTGGCAAACCTCGCCACTTATGAACTATGCAGGAATTGTTATTTAGGCTAATGGTTAAAATGTATGTTAAACTGTATGTTACTGTTTAAACTCCCTGCTGTTTCAGTTGGGAAACCCCTTGTAGGGGAGACTGTTTTTAAAAAGTGTTTGTTTTTTCTGTTGAAGAAAAAGTTGTTGTTGACTCCCAAGCTATGTGTCGTCTAGTTCTTGGTGGAAAGGGGTTATTATTACAATTACCTAAGAGAAGTTACTTGCTTGTCTCTGCTTACCCAAAAGATATTACAGATCCTACTACCTCTCTGCTACAATTACCAAGAGTAGTTATTTGCTTGTCTCTGCTTACCAAAAAGATATTACAGATCCTACTGCCTCTCTGCTGCAATTACCAAGAGTAGTTACTTGCTTCTCTCTGCTTACCCCAAAGATATTACAGATCCTACTGCCTCTCTGCTACAATTATCAAGAGTAGTTACTTGCTTGTCTCTGCCTACCCAAAATATATTACAGATCCTACTGCCTCTCTGCTACAATTTATTTCCGTATCTGATATATTTAGCATTTTGTTTTCATTCTTTCTGTGCTGTAGTGTGCATTACTAAAGTGTCTCTTTCTTTCTTTGCTTGTTCATATTTAGCTCAACTTTGACTTGTTGGATTATTTAAATAACTGTCATATGCATTTATTAGGAAACTAATCACTTCCTTCTTTTTATCTTTTTGTTTCCTTCTCATCTTACTCAAATATGATATTATTTCCCCTCTAAGCACAGTTTTAGACACTTCCCAGAAGATTTCTGGTTTGGTTATATACTCTCTGTTATGCTCGACATACTCTGTCCACTTTTCCTGGAGCCATACTTTAAATTTATTATCACTCATAAGATAAGAAGGAAATCTAAAGCGTCTAAATTGTATATTAGATTTATACAGTTGGATTGTCAGACTGATAGGCGTATGATTGGATAAAGTGACCTGATTAGTTAAAGCTGAGGTTTCTAAGTTAAGGACATTTTCATTGACTAAGAACATGTCTATCCAAGAGTATGACTAATGTGATTTAGAGGTACATGTAAACTCTCTTTTATCCGGATTTTTCAATCTCCAAATATCTTTTAACCTCAAGTTATTCCTTATTTTTTTAGAATAATTTCTTCCATTTCGTCTCTCTTTGTCTTGGAGGTTTTCCCTTTTTGTCTTAATCTATCTATCGGGACCATAGCAGTCATATTAAAGTCCCCCCCCCCCCATATAATATAACCCTCTCCTTCTTCTATAAGTTTTGCCTGGAGAGAATCCCCAAATTCTGGCGTCAGGTCATTGGGCCCATACACATTACATAGGGTAAAAAGATTGTTGGCTATTTTTAATTTCAAAATTATAAATCTTCCCTCTGTGTCAGGGATAGTTTCTATAATTTCGTATGACAATTCTTTACCTAATTGTATGGCCACTCCTCTCTTTCTACCGACATAAGGTGTAGCAAATAAGTCCTTTACCCATCCTGTTTTCAATTTTACAACTTCATTCTGTTTTAGGTGTGTCTCTTGTAAGAACGCGATGTTAGCTTTCAGGCTGTAGAGGTGTTTAAGAATAGTTTTCTGCTTGATGGGGGAGACTATACCACCTACATTCCAAGAAACAAGTACAATTTTATTTACATTATGAGCCATCCTGATATCTTACAGGGGTTTAGGACTAAGTTAAAAAAGAGAGAGAGAGGAGGAGAAAGAGAAAAAAAAAGGGGCCTCTAAGACACCCTGTATACCCCCTGATCCCCATTCCCCCCTCCATTCCCTTACCCTCCTATTGAGTTTATTTATAATGCATATCTTTATTACATTCAATCTATTAAGACTACATGATTGTATCCAAGAAAACATCTTTTTTTCTTTTCTTTTTTTTTCCTCCCTCCCTTTTTGTGTAACTTAAGACAGATCCTATTCTCTTAACGATTTTTCCTGCATAAAATTATTTACTGTATATTGTGCAGTAAAATGTATTCTTTACCTTCCTGAATTTTAATCCTGTTTTTTCCTGTAAAACTCTAGTAAAGAGGTTTTGTCCTGGAAGTTCAGCATCTTTGCCATAATTGGTTTAGGCCTAGCTCTGTTCTCTGTTATGGGACCTATACAATGTACTCTTTCTACCATCATTGGATAGCTATATGTGGGCATATCTAAAAGCTTTGGAATGTTTTCAGATACTAACTTCATAAGATCTTCTTGGTTCTGACTTTTAGGGACTCCAATTATCCTAATATTATTTAGTCCGGATCTATTCTCTAGATCCTCAAGTTTTGCTTGCATTAGGGTCAGTGCTTTACTGTTAATATCTATCTGACAATTGGAATTATTTTGATTATCCTCTAATGTTGAAATTCTCTGTTCCATTTCATATAGTCTCTGTGAGAACTGTTTTACTTCTGAGGTTAAGTTTACAATTTATTTTTTAAATTGCTCAAACTGTGGGAGGAAAATGTCTGAAATACTTTTAATCATTAGCTGTATTTCAGGGTTTTCTATGTGTTGGTGCTCATCGGACGTCATTTCTTGTGGGGTCTCAGCAGTACTTTTAGCTTTTTTATCTTTATTACATGAAGACATCCCTGGGGATTTGTATTTGGGGTATTTTACGAATCTCTCCAGTCAGAGGAGAGAAAAAAAAGGAGCACACTGGGGATATGTGAGGAAAACTGTGGTGGAGTCGTGACACTTTTTACGGTGGGTAGTGAGGGAAGGGGAAACAATTTTTTTTTTGTATTTTATATTCCTAAAATAGGAAACTAGACCTGTGATCCTGAAAAAAAGAGAAAGAAAAAATCATAGTGTAGGCAGTGATACTATGCCCTGGGTGCCTTCAGAGTTCAGATTCTCTTGAGATATTTTAACAAGCTTGAGTATGTTTGTCTAGATTTCTATATATATATCAGTTTTTGTTTTTCTTAAGTGGGGGCAGAAAATCTTCCAATTCTCCAAACCTCTTTAGAATCTCTCCCCTTGCATTAAGACCTATTCATATGAAAGAGTTTTCACTCAGTTGATTAATGTTAAAATTAAAGTTTGGACTATACCACAATGAATTTACAGTAATATTAGCTTACTCAATGAACAGCGTATTTATAAAATTTATATAATAAAAAAAATACATTCAACCTCCTTATTTTAATGCTAGCTATGTCCTTCACAAACCTCTTTTAATTCCCTCTTACAGCGTCAAAGGGAGGGAAGGAAAATTGCAGCAGAAACTCTTAATATATAAATCTTTGAAAGTTTTCCTCCGCTACACAATGCACAAGCGTCGATACAAATTTCTCACTATCCATCAGATAAGAAATATGTTTAAGATACATAAAAAGTAGAAGATCTTAGGTATATATACTATTAACAGGACCTCAACGCCTTGTTCTGAGTATGTATCTGTGCATATTAGTTCCTTAACCACAACTCAATTAGGCCATTAAAGGTAGAAATGTTCTAAAGTTCCCTTTTCTATTTTTTCTTTCCCTCCTCTTTTCCCTTCTCACGTTTCTTTCCTTTTCTTTCTCTTCCTTTCAGAGAAACTATTTAATCAAGTCAATATAATTGATAGTGCTGCTACTGTCTCTTTTACTTGCTCGAAGGCTAACAAAATTAGAGCAGATTCCTTCTATCCTTGCGATTTATTCAGTTTACCAGTGCTGCAGAGATACTCAGTCTCACACTTCTGGGGGAAAAAAGGGGCAAAATAATGGTCTGCCACCAGTTGATGCCCTTTCTATTTTTCCCATGGAGATTTTTTCCAGTAAATCTTGTATAGACATGGAGTTTCTTAGCAAATAGAGTTACTTAGTTTGAGGCCCCTTTTTGTAGGTATTTAAAACCTGGCCTTAATCCGTTCAGGGCATTGATACCCTAATCCTTTTCAGTAAACTCCCACCAAAGTGTTTATTTTTACATAATCCAAGAGGCAAATTCAATTGGTTATACCGCCTCCCATAGGTTGCTTCACTGGTTCAGATAGTCAAAAAGAAAAGTGAGCCCCTGTTCTCAGAAACACAAAAGATTACTTTTACATTAAACAACTGGGTACTCACGGTAACTGACAGTCTGTCTGGCCCAGACTCTTTACCATATGGGGATCTACTGCCAATTATTCTCCTCTAAATCACTAGCCGTCATATAGCAGGTAAAGGTAGCAAGTGGTTGTGAGCGCGGGTAGTAACTAGATTAGTGAAGCGGTAGGCTTAGGTAGCATATGTTATGCAGATAGGAGAACAAGCAGGCTTACATGCACAAATTGCATAGTATGCAAGGTAGGGTTAGCAGGAAAGGCACAGCATGGGTCAGAGCGTGCAAAATATGCCAACAGAGAAAATATCACATTTGAAAGAAGGATAACGGTATGTCACAGACCTTAGAACTCACTCTGTTATCTGGACAATGCTTCTGCCCTCAATATGTTATGAAGGGACTCCTGCAGACTTCAATTCATCTTCACTGCTCTGTCTCCTGTAGTAAAAAAAAAAACCGAAGTCTCTTACCATAGCCTCTTCAATCCGCAAACGTGTCTGGTCTAACAGCCCACAGGCTCAGCTCAGGAAATATCTGGGCGCAATTCAATGATGCTTTATAGCGATCCTTGCATGATAAGTACACTCCTTCTTTGACACTTCTGCCCCTCTGTAGCACAGCATGGCGTTCAATAGGGGTGAGACGTTTTTCTGTGTCGGTCTCAGATGCTATACTGCCTCCAGTGTGGGAACAATTTCCTTCTCCCTTCGCTCAGTCGGTCAGCGTGCGTTAGCTCCGCCCACCGAATGCACGTCCATTATCTATTGCTTATTGCTTCTATTGATATTCGCTACCGTTATGCTTTATTTTCAGTCTTATCCATTCTTTCTCCTTGCTTTATGTAGAGTACTTGACTTACCCACTGAATTTAAGGTTTGGGGTACCCATCGATGAATCAGTGTGAATAACAGCATCCAGCATCCCCACAGAACCACTATTTAAGGTACACAGTCTACTTCTTTCCTCTATCTACTTCTGGCACCAGGCTTCCTTTTATATGGGGCCACAACATGCTCACTGAATATTCTCTCCTGTTACTCTTAGCATTAAGCTGCCTTCTGGACCTGTGATCCTATCCAGGACCACAGCAGATATGATTACTTCCTCCCTCCACTACTTTTGGTCCATTTCATTACAGCAATGCAATTTTATTTTCATAATTAAGCATTTTATTGGGGAATTAAAATTGAGCTGTATGTACCTTTAATATAATGATCAACATAATTCATACTATCATTAAAGTGACCTAAAATAAAAAAAATTAAAATGCACATTGCTCTTCACAAATGAATAGTAATTTATTATATATCTAATAGACATATTTCTAAAGAAGCCACAATCTTGATACAGAAATCTTTACACAAACATACTTTCAAGATGCTGGATTTTTTTCAAGTTTTATTCAAAGAGAATTTCTCTATATTGTTTTTGAAGTAAGCCAAGTGAAATAAAGACTGAAAAATAAACCCCTCAGAAGCTGCACAGTATTTGTCATTGTTCCTCTGTGTCTATTGGGATTTAAGCTGGAGTTAGGTGGAATGCCAGATACTCTTTGAACATTTCCCACTGTGTCTACACATGCCTTCAAACTATTGATAGGTTTCCTTTTATTCTGAATTGCCAAACGACTTGAGAAAGTAAAATAGACTGTTATTGCAAACTTTTTTTTATGTTTTGTATTTTTGTATTAACTTTCTTTACAGACATATAACTAAACAAATCTCAAGGGGAACATGAACTAAATGTGGTGAATAATCTTCAGAATATTCTATCATTTAGAAACAATACTTTTTAGTGAAATCTATCACAAAGAAAATATTAAACAGTATGACCAATAACAGACTCATAAAAATATCAGCAAACAAGCTGCTTTTCAAAACATTTATAAGCATTCTATTTATTTTTACTCAGTAATCATGCTGTTTTCCTTAAAGTATTTTATTCATATATTTAACACTTGTACTGTTGAGGGACTAGTGACCATATTTCTTTTAAAAAGACATTGACATTTTTAGATTTATTATTATGCAAAAATATATACAATAATGATTTGATGGTTTAGCAAACTAAACTACTATGGTATAAAATGGTCGTTCCCATGTCATCCTAACATCGCTGGACTGGATGGCATGGAACGTCCTAACTTTTTTTGGTGTCCTGTACCCTCCTGCTTTCACAAAACTAAACATCTGACTGGGTGACGTGCCTAGCATCATAGGCAGTTCCCCAGGATAGGATATATTCTATGCATTATTTAGAATAATTTACAGTTTGTTTAATATTTTTCTTTTTTAAATTTTTATTTTTATTTTGGTTTACACGTAACAATATTAAAAATTCCAAGGTATGGGGCGGAGCCTGGCTGTGCAGGAGAATAGCCGCAGCAGAGTAGAGCTCCTGAGCCAAAATCTAGTCTATAGCAAATATATGCCAGAAACTAGGCAATAAATAAGCACAATCACCTCACATGAACCGAGGAGGATACTGAACACACTGGAACAGCACTTTAAACGGATCAAGATCAAGGGCCCGCCATCTACCAACGCGACCGCATAGGTAGGCCGCAACCCAGCCTGTGACAGTGACGGACATACCGGCCTGCTACTAGAGGGATCGATCAGCGCATTAGTAAGCTCACTTAGGTCGAGCCTGCACCACAAGAAGACAACACACGTTTTGCTGTGACCTCTCCAGGGTCCAGAAATATCCGGGACGAGCTTGAATCACTTTTAGCTGGAACGCCACGCCGGATCCTGATCGTGAGAACTAAAACCAGGAGTGACACACAGATAAAGGTAGCGGCGCTAATCTGATACTAAGAGCAGAGGGCATAAACTTTATGGCGGACACACTAGATCAGCCTATAGGTCGCAGCACGGAATAAAGGCTGCATCACTACCACATCACTGCTCATTGGAGTCCGGTGAGTGATAAAAGTTACTGGAGAAGGGGCTTGATCTAATCCGGGCGGAGAGGTGTGGGCTACATGTTGAAAGCACATATTAAGAGACTAAATAGGACATACACTTGCTGATAATACAAAAAGCAGAAGTTTAAAATACAGCCATATATATAACATAACCCCTCAAGCGAAGATATGATAAAAAGTATATAAAGGGCCTTTGCATAAATAAAGAGTTTAATATAAGCAGCCACTTTAATAAGAACATAACGCAAAGCTGTGAGGGACAAAGTTTTAGGCTGATTAGCTTCTCACTTCAGTTAAGAAACTGAAAGATATCTGCACACAGAAGCAGGTTATACCTATTTCACTTGCAAAATATAATAGAAACTACAACATGGCGCAGAAAAAATCTGGCGTTAGTGATAAAGGAACCAAAACTAGGAATATGAATCACTACCTTAAAGGCATAGAACCTCAGATATCTGAAGATATTCATCTTCAACCTGACCCTAAACCGCCTGATTATGACCGAAATCTCTCTGAAACCACACCACCCATGCACTATGTCACGAAAGATGATTTGAAAACTCTCTCGTCTAAAGAGGATATTAAGGAAGTTGTGTGTGAGATTAAGAATTTGTTTGGGGAACTACGCAGAGATGTGACAGAATTAACCCAAAGAGTTACAATTATTGAGGGCTCTCAGAGCTCCATGCAAGAGCAGTTAAAATAAACAACATCCCAGATACAACACAACACCAACATGATCCAAAATTTAATGGAGCGAATAGAAGATTTAGACAATCGAGGTAGACGGAATAGCCTGCATATATGAGGTATTCCCGAGAGTGTGTCAATCCTAATGCCCTGCCGGAGTACTTGCAAGATCTTTTTAGGGTGATAAAAGGCACCCCTATGTTGCCGGAAGTAACCATCGAAAGAGCTCATGGGGCCTTGCGCCCGAAACCTTCTGCAAAGGCACCTCCAAGAGATGTTATTCTTAGGCTGCTGAATTACAAAGACAAAGAGGAGATTCTCCGCTACAGCAGAAACAAACATCCAATCCTGCATGTGGGCATCACTCTACAACTGTTCTCAGACCTTTGTACTATGACCCTCCAGAAACGTAGGGACCTTAGATTCTTCATTACTGCATTACAGAATAACAAGATTCAATATCGATGGGGTTTCCCAACATGTATAGTGGCCACCAATGATGGGAAAACGGCTATGTACAGGACACTGGAGGATCTGGATCCCTTCTGTGCCACTCTGGGTATTGCAACCCCTATCTTGGATAATTCGCAGCATCCTGAGCTGCCACATGAATATCCACAGCAGCAAACTTAGACGGACTGATCCATCTAACTAACCTATGCTTTTTTTCACAGGGTTCAAACCTGCGGTGTGTTGTGGAAATCTCATTAGATAAGTAGGTCTTGGTAAGGTAACTTTGTTCAGGTCTGTAATCTCTTTGATATTCCAGATGTATATAAGTAATGGGGTTTATTTAGGTATTGAAAATACACATATAGCCGATAATAATCTAAAACATCCATCTCCCCTGGGACCAGTTGCCCTCCTTGGAACTGGCCCACCTAGTAACGGAGATATCAGAATCTGAAATATTGGCAAATATATGTTCAATGCCATGACCCCGGGTTCCCTAGCACCCCTATGTAACTCTTCCCCTCCTCGGTTCACACTTTATATTATATTGTATTTGTTTAATGATTGGTATTATTTCTTTTTAACATTTATATGAGTGATATCAATATTTTGCCCAATATTAATATTTATAAAAGGACTAGCTAAAGGCACATTCCCTTTAGAGTTTAACTGAAAAAAGAATTTTATTCTTGCACAATCTAAGCAGTAGGTGGTTGCATATCCACATTAAAGCTTGTTTTCCCTCATACTCAGCATATTTACTCAGGGTAATTTTTGTGTATTATAGTATTCCTGAATTGTGTATAAAGCTTGTTTAAAAACCTGTTCCTTCCCTAACCCTACTACATTCTCCCACATCCACTTTACCCTTCTTTACTCCATCCCCCTTCCCCCCCCCTTTTTTTTCTCTCTCTGAGATGGCACTCCCAGGAGCTAAACCTAAGGCACATCCAACTAAGCTCCTCACAATAAACGTAAAGGGACTAAATAGTCCTGGGAAACGCTCTATAGTTTCTCGCGAGCTACATAGATTACAAGCAGACTTGTTCTTTTTGCAGGAAACTCATTTTGCAAAACACAGGGAGCCTAAATGGCATAACCATAGGTACCCTACTGCCTTTTTCGCCTCAGGCCCACGTAAACAAAATGGGGTAGGAATACTCATACACCACAGGGTCCCTATCCAGGTGCAAAGTATAGAACGGGACAAAGAGGGGAGATTCATCATAGTAGTAGGACTCATGTATGGTAGGCCTATAATGCTTGTAAACGTATATGCCCTGAACTCTGCACAGCACATTTTCTTTAGGGCCCTTTCTGCCAAACTCCTTGAATTCTCCAGAGGAGTCTTGATTCTAGGCGGTGACTTTAATGTACCGCTAATCCCCAGACTGGATACATCCAACAGGGTCTCTAGTGTCTCACACCACAAATTGAAACATATCAATAATACCCTTAAAACACACCTGTTACATGATGTCTGGCGTACTATGCATCCAACGGAGACTGACTTTACCTATTACTCCAATCCACATATGAAATACATAGCATATATAACACAAAGTGACATTTTCCCCATCACCTGGTCCGACCATGCGCTGGTTACATGCAAAATGATATGGCCAGACACACCAACTACTTCCTTTTTGTGGCGACTAGATGATACACTATTGAACAACCCACTTATAGTGGAGGATATTGCCTCCATGATGACAGAATATTTTAATCTCAATCTGACAGAGGACCTAGCACTGCCAACTATATGGGAGGCGCATAAAAGTGTCATTAGGGGACACTTTATAAAACACAAAGCCAGAGTTACTGAAACAGGCCAGGGAAAAATACAACCACATCCTTCTACATGTAGCATCCTTAGAGGAACAACACAAAAGAAATACGTTGGTTCCCACTTTAGAAACAACTTTAGCAAAAGCTAGGTTAGACTTTAAACAACTATTACAAGAAGAAAATCAGATGAAAGGTCTGTTTCTGAGACAAACATATTATGAAGAGGGTGACAAAGCAGGGAATCTACTCGCTAGAGCACTCCGCCGCGCACAACTGAAAACCCATGTTTACATGATAAAAGAAAAGGACGGTAATACCCATAAAGATAGTCCTAACATTGCAGAAACTTTCCGCTTATATTATAGCCACTTATATAATCTTAAATCCTCTTTACCGACCCCACCCCCAGGGAGGAATCTAGAGCAGAATAAGATAACAGAATACCTGTCCAAGGTCCAACTGACGAGAATGACACGGGAGACAATAGAATTTCTTGAGTCATCTCTTATGCAGGAGGAAATACATATTGCGCTATTAGACCTCCCTAACGGGAAAAGTCCAGGCACAGATGGGCTTGTGTCCAAATATTACAAAACCTTTCTGCCCACTTTGTTACCCCAACTACAAAACTTATTTAACAACATACCAGATTGGAGTCACTGCCCGCTACTATGTTGATTGCTTATATCACTGTGTTGCCAAAGCCGAGTAAACCCACTAACAATCCACAAAACTATAGATCAATTTCATTGCTCAATACTGACGTTAAGATTCTAGCGAAAACTTTAGCCAACAGAGTAAGTACGGTTCTCCCCACATTGATCTCCCCAGGTCGGGTTCATCCCAGGGAGGGAGGCGAGAGATAATACCTTGAAAATCCTACAATTAATTGATTACTCTAAAATTAATGCCATTCCGTTCGCCCTTCTGTCCACAGACATGGAAAAGGCATTTGATAGAGTGAATTGGCAGTTCCTTAGAAGCGCTATGGCAAAAATAGGTTTTGGTAAAAGATTCTTGGGAATGGTCTTCGCCTTGTACTCAACACCAAGTCAACAACATCCTCTCAGCCCCCTTTACGATTTCAAATGGCACTAGGCAGGGGTGTCCGCTGTTGCCCTTGTTGTTTGCCATATCTATTGAGACTTTGGCAAGTAGTATCAGGGCCGATCATTTTATACAGGGGATTTGGGTGGGAACCAGGGAATATAAAATTGCAATGTATGCTGATGAACTCTTATTTACGCCCACAGAAGTGGAGTCTTCCATCCCAGCTTTGCTGGATGAGTTCATCAGGTATGGGGAGGTATCTCATTTCCTCCTTAACCATACTAAGTTAGAGTTGTTGAGCATTACATTAGCTCCTGCTACATTGACTTGGCTTAAAACCCACAGCCCCTTTGAACTGAACACTAAATCACTAAAATACCTTGGTGTCAATCTCTCAGCCAAAGTATCTGATATTGAGGCCAATTATGCATCCCTTAAAAAAGATATTTCTAATGACCTATTGGCATGGAAACACAAAGCCATATTGTGGCTGGGAGGAATTAATGTTATCAAAATGAATATTCTTCCCAGGGTGTTGTATATCTTACAGACCATACCAATTCCTCTCCCATATTCATTTCTCCCCTCCCTACAAAAGCTAATAGAAGAATACATTTGGAAAGACATTAGGCCAAGGGTAAATAGGACAACCATGTACCTCCCTAGGGAGGATGGTGGACTGGGACTCCCGAATCTCCTTCTTTACAGAAGGGCTATTTTTCTTCAAAGAGTGGCCGAGTGGTGCCACGACAACACCCAAAAAGATTGGATAGAGCTTGACGCCAACATCCTTCAATCAAATAATCTCGCCTCGATCTTGTGGACTGACAAACAATTTAGACCCCCAACTATTGCCCATTATCCCTTGACTAGTGAATTACTAGAAGACTGGGACAAAACTGTTAGAACAGATAGGCCATTTCATCTCAACACATAAATACAAACAACTTTTCCTTAGGGATCACACACCTTTTGAAGGGCTATGCACACAGAGTACCATCCCCAGACATCTGATCTCTAGGATCTATGGGCTCCTCCTGAGAGGGGGTAATGAACTTCCAACATATACCAGACAATGGCACTCAGAATTAGGCATTGAATTCAGCACACAGGAGTGGCAACGGATATTCCGGGCCGCTAAGACTGTTTCGGTCTCCGTACATACACAAGAAGCTCACTATAAGTTGCGGAGTCGTTGGTACCTCAATCCAACCTGAATAAAGGCAATATATCCTAACTCCTCGGATAAATGCTGGAGGGGATGTGGGGAGGTGGGCTCCATAATACATATCTGGTGGGACTGCCCCTTGTTCGAGGGGTTTTGGTCCGATGTGTGGGGCAATATGCAAACAATATTGGATTTGGAAGTCCCAAAAGCCCCGGAGACACTGCTGTTCCATTTCCAATCTAAAATCCAAAACCGGATTAAGAAAACACTATTAATGCTAATGCTGACAAGTGCAAAAAATCTGATACCGGCCGTTGGAAAACGGGACAAGTACCCCTGGCCTCAGATTGGAGACAGGTAGTGCTGAGATTGCTACAACTTGAGAAATACCACTATGTCCGAACAGCTAAATTAGATGCCTATGAGATGTTAATCCAACTTTGGAATAATAGAGACACTGTAAGGATTTGACTCAGAAGAGAATTAGTTACACTTCCCTGGGGAGGTGTGACATGCGGTGGTAGGCCAAAATGAATGAGGGCCTGCTGAGCAGCACACCTTTCCCCACCCCTTTTTTCCCCCTACCTTTCTCTTCACTTCTTTTCTCGCTTTTTACTCGATTTCTACTCTTCCCCTCCCCTTATTGTCTGCCAGGAAGGAACAAACTCATACTTAGACCATTATCCCTGGTTATTATTAAAATGTTTGCCAGAAACACTACTATGCAAAGCAAGCTTTTTTAGCCACCTGCAACAAGTTATTGCTAAATTATTATATAGATAGTAATTATTTGTTGAGTTATTGACGAGACTGCTCCTCGGAGCTACTGTTGTTAATATCATCACTGTTGATATATCTGCTTTTTCTGCCAAACACACAACAGGAATATCTAAGAAAAAGTAAAAATGTGTAGCTTTAATACATTGGACCTTTCTTATTATTGAGCACTGGTGCCAGATCACACTGGACTTTAACCATTTTCCAAATGGACTAGTCATATATGCCATTATTAGACGTGCTCCTCCATCTGGACTAAAGTCATGTCATGATATGCTTAATGTAATGTTGAAGGTACATGCTGTAAGTTTATATTGCATTATTTGAGATGCAAGTATATTCATATCTTTATTTTCCAATACAGCTCCTTTGAAAAAATAAATAAATTCCAAGGTATACATTGGTAGTGATTTAGTATTTGGTGAAGATCCAGGGAGGTACATGCTTTCACAATGTCCTTTTGATTTGTAGCTGTGATATCATGTATGTCCAGGCCTGATTGAACAACATTAAATAACAAAAATAAACAAATGACAAATAAACATTTTTGATATGAGTGCGTACACCAATTTTAGTGATAAGATATGTTTTGTGAGGTATGAGTTGGCCTTAAGTTTACTTGAGGGTATTGACCTTTGTGATGTTTATGACCTGAAACAGTGTTATGTCTTCTATATTAAGCATGAAAGTTTGGCCCTAGTAAGGTGGTTGGAGCTGCAACTTTATGGTAGTGGTCGAGATTCCCAGAGGAACAATATGTTGTGGTATGCATCCAAGGTATTGGATGTTAAATAATGGTATCTTTCTAGCTTAAAGGGCCAGTATAGTCACCAGACATATTTGTCTTATCCAAAATATAAAGCATCCAGCTAACAGCACATAGAGTATATTTTTAAAATTAAATGACTTTTATAAATTTTAAAATAGTTCTTGCTCCTGTATGTGAGCACTGTGACTCAGGATCTCCCTAGGGAAAAGGCTAAGCTAGGAGCAAAGCTAACACGCCCCCCTCCCTCCAATCAGATCAAATATGTAAATGTGCCTTAAAAGGCAGCATAATTTCCACTGCTGCTGTGGGGTAGGGGGAGGTATATGACGCTCAGTTCCAGATGCACATTATTTGTGGGGACACTGCCTGTACAGCTGCCATTTGAGCACTCGACCTTACACTGCTGCCTGTTGAGCTCCTGCCAGGGCTGATCTCCGTTCTTGTTGCAGCATGTGTCTGTCTTTACTATGGCTAGTGCACTATGCTTTGCTTGTCAGCCTCTCTCTGCAAGGACTACGGCATCAAATGGGTTGACTAGCCAACTTGCACCTAACACATGGGAGAGGGAGGACTGCCCATAACAGATAGTATATTCAACCCGGCACAGTTCCGCTCACCAACATACATTTTACTCACTGCAGGAGTTAGGAAAAACAAACTGCACAGCAGAGATAAGTTCCAGAATAAAGTGAATCAGTACTGCAGGCTGTGAAATGTTTATGCCTCAGTGAGTGCACACAACAGCTCCTGGTATATTATATGTACAATTTTCCCACTTGAAAAAACAGAAGCGCAGAGCAATATCCATTTTAAATAAAACGTAACATTTATTCGTTCAAAGTGAGAAAAAATATATATTAAAAGTCCATAATCCACAATAATAATTAAAAACAGTAGGTCAAAACAAACAGCTGTGAAGATAATGCTTACGCGTTTCAGCTAAAGAGCCGTAGTCATAGCTTTTCCCACTTGTCTTGTTTTTACATTTATTAACTCTGCCACAAGCACTGAAAAAAACTGTGCACTATTGAACACGGATGTGCATTTTATAAGCACTGGCCCGTGTTCACAATAGCAGTGATGTCATCGCGGGGGGTGATGTGCTGAAGGGAAATAGACAGAGCAGCCAGAATATACTGTTTGGGGTATGGAAAAGATTGTAGAAAACAGAGTTTTCAAAAAAATATTTTTGAACATAGGAAGTGATATATACTTTTTGCCTAGCACCAACATAATTAACTATGTCTGCAAATTAGTTTAAACTTTATTCTTGTTCTGGGTAAACTGTCCCTTTAAGATTGTTATGAATTTCTTGTTTCCACATTTGGATATTGGGGTTGTGTCTTTTTTCCACATGCGGTTTGCACTATTTATCCTGAGTTGGCATAGTTTCTTGTGTGTTTTGGAGTGGAGTTTTGAGTAACTGTGGAATAGGAATATAAGTGGATCTAATGGTATGGGGGTTCCTATTGTTTCCTGTATGTATTGTGATACTGCCTTCCAAAAAGTTAGTAATTTGGGGCAGGTCCTTCAGATATGATATAATGTTCCTTCTTGTGCACATAATCTCCAACATTGATTGGATGAGTTCGGAAAGATGTATTTGAACCTCTGTGGTGTCAGATACTATCTGGTCATTTATTTGGTGTTGGTTTCTAAAAGCTTGGATGAGTGGGCTGATTTGTGTAAATTAACAAAAATTGAATTACAGTCTTTTGTTGGTATCAGAAAGGGCAGATCTTTGTCCCAAGACTTAGTAAAAAAGAGTTTATAGGTTAGTGAGATTATAAGGTGATTTGGTGAGGAAGAACTGCACAACTTTTCAAATGGGGGTATGGCTCTAGTGATTTTGTTCTTTTGGGAAGGGTGTATAAAATGATTGAGTTGGTGATACCTATACCATTTAGAAAGGAATCCGTCTCCTAGGTGTTCTATGATCTGTTTAGGTAAAAGGCTGTTGTCTTCCACTAGAATATAGGTCGGTAGGAGAAGGTTTATGTCTTTTGAACCTAATGGGGTGGTGTTGATGACGGGCTGAAAGTTTTGGTTATGTAGGATGCGAGTTAATGGGGAAGGTATTGAGGAGATGTCAGGGTTTTTCTTAATTATGTTTCTCCATACTTTGAAGATTTCTGTAATGATGGGATTTTTGTTATGTGTAAGCCTGTCCTGAGATCCTTCCAGCCAACAAAGGGAACCGAGTTGGGGAAAGTCACATAAGTCATGTTCTAGTTGAACCCATTGTTTATGGTGGTGTTCATCATGAGAGCACCAGTCTACAATTCTAGAAAGGTATATTGCATTTCTGTAATCTTGGAGATTGGGTACTCCTAGTCCTCCCTGATCAGGATGTCTGTAAAGCATAATTTTCTGTATTTTTAGGGGGTTTAATTTCCATATATATGAATTGATTATTGATTGTAGTTTTGGTATAGTAGTGTTCAATAGTGGGGTTGGGACTGTTTGTAGGATGTAGAGATTTTTTGGTAGAAGTGTCATTTTTGCCGCCCCAATTCTTCCCATCCAAGATATATGTTTAGGAAACCATTGTGTGATGTTGGCCTAAATGTTTGAAATAAGCGAGTCATAATTTAATTTAGGTAAATATAGAGAAGAGACACTCTATAGGAGGTGCGCAGATAATGAGGAGCCAGGGGCAGCAAATATCGGTGAGAGCCAGGCCGCACTCTTGAATATGAGGACGATGTGAAAACCCTGTGAACACTGAAGAAAGAGGCGCCTTATGGGACAGTATCGTGGGATATAGACAGACGGGCAGGTCACAAACACTCTCTTGCAGGAGGGTACTCACATGCGAAGCGGCACAACAGTGTGCCTAACCAAGCAGGACGGGACCTTTAGTCGCCTTACAGACGTTTACACAGGAACTCTTGCATTGGTAGCAGCAGCCAGTCAGCGATAACAGAGGGTCTAACGCCACAGTGGGAGCCGTCCGATGAGTAGCCAATACCAATGCTACTAATCCGACAATGAGTAAGTGCAATTGCGTGGATCAAACAGATTGCCACACACGTAGAGCAGGTATAGTTCAACGGCCAACAATTTAATTTGGACCAGAAAATATTAAAAACATCAGATAAAAACCTGCTCTACGTGTGTGGTAATCTGTTTGGTCCACGCAATTGCACTTACTCATTGCCGGATTATTAGCACTGGTATTGGCTACTCATCGGATGGCTCCCACTGTGACGTCAGACCCTCTGTTATCGCCGACTGGCTGCTGCTACCAACCCGAGGGTTCCTGTGTAAACGTCTGTCGGGTGACTAAAGGTCCCGTCCTGCTTGATTAGGCACACTGTTGTGCCGTTTCGCATGTGAGTACCCTCCTGCAAGAGAGTGTTTGTGATCTGACCGTCTGTCTATATCCTACAATACTGTCCCATAAGGCGCCTCTTTCTTCTGTGTTCACAGGGTTTTCATAATTTAATTTAACTGGTGAAAGCTGTGTTCATAGGTACTTTAAAGATCAGGGGTTGATAGTAAATTGGGCGATTGTGTTTACAGTGGTTAAATCAATTTTTGATATATGCAAAGGGAGTATTTCCGATTTCCCAAAGTTGATTGAGAAGTTAGATATTTTGCCATATTCTTTGAGAACTAAATGTGTCGCAGAGAGAGATCTAAGTGGTTTGGTAAGTGTCATTAAAAGGTCATCAGCAAACAGACTGCTAGATTATGAGTTGTGCGTTAGTGTAAAAAAGCAGCGTTAAGAGGTCCTAACGCTGTTTTTTTTTTGCGCCCGATGGTATTACGAGTCTTGCAGGTTTAGGGGCACCACACACTTCTTTGGCCTTACCGCAAAACGACTTACGTAAACTTCGTAAAGTCTTTTTTCTATGGGACTTCCATAGCACCGGTATTACGAGTCTGTCCTGGGAGGCCAAAAAGTGAGCAGTACACCCTCTCCTGTCAAGAGTCCTAACGCATTTAAAAGTCAGTAGTTAAGAGTTTTATGGAACAACGCCATAACATAAAACTCATAACTAAAGTGCTAAAAAGTACACTAAAACCCAAAAACTACCTATTAACCCCTAAACCGAGGCCCTCCCGCATCGCAAACACTATAATAAAAATTTTAACCCTTAATCTGCCGCTCCGGACACAGTCGCCACCTACATTATATTTATGAACCCCTAATCTGCTGCCCCCAAACATCGCCGACACCTACATTATATTTATTAACCCGTAATCTGCCTTCCCCAATGTCGCCGCAACCTACCTACATTTATTAACCCCTAATCTGCTGCCCCCAATGTCGCAACCACTATAATAAACACATTAACCCCTAAACCGCCGCACTCCCGCCTCGCAAACATTAGTTAAATGTTATTGACCCCTAATCTGCCATCCCTAACATCGCAGCCACCTACCTACATTTATTAAACCATAATCTGCGCCCCCAACGTCGCCGCCACTATATTAAAGTTATTAACCCCTAAACCTAATTCTAACCCTAAACCTAACACCCACTAACTTAAATATAATTTAAATAAATCTAAATAAAATTACTATAATTAACTACATTATTTCTATTTAAAAATAAATACTTACCTATAAAATAAACCCTAAGCTAGCTACAATATAACTAATAGTTACATTGTAGCTATCTTAGGGTTTATTTTTATTTTACAGGCAAGTTTGTATTTATTTTAACTAGGTAGAATAGTTATTAAATAGTTATTAACTATTTAATAGCTACCTAGCTAAAATAAAGACAAATTTACCTGTAAAATAAAACCTAACCTAGGTTACACTAACACCTAACACTACAATATAATTAAATAAATTAACTAAATTAAATACAATTACCTAAATTAAATTAAATTATTTAAAGTACAAAGAAAAACAAACACTAAATTACAGAAAATAATAAACAAATTACAGATATTTAAACAAATTACACCTAATCTAATAGCCCTATTAAAATTAAGAAAAAAAAAACAAAAGAAAAAAAAAGCCTACTAAACTACCAATAGCCCTTAAAAGGGGCTTTTGCGGGACATTGCCCCAAAGTAATCAGCTCTTTTACCTGTAAAAAAAAATACAAACAACCCCCCAACAGTAAAACCCACACAACCAACCCCCCAAATAAAATACTAGCTAAAAAAAACTAAGCTCCCCATTGCCCTGAAAAGGGCATTTGGATGGGCATTGCCCTTAAAAGGACAGTTAGCTCTATTGCAGCCCAAAGTCCCTAACCTAAAAATAAAACCCACCCAATACACCTTTAAAAAAACCTAACACTAACCCCCCGAAGATCGACTTACCGGGAGATGTTTTCATCCAAGCCGGGCCGAAGTCCTCAACGGAGCCGGGAGAAGTCTTCATCCAAGCCGAGTGAAGTGGTCCTCCAGACGGGCAGAAGTCTTCATCCAGATGGCATCTTCTAACTTCATCCATCCGGCGCGGAGCGGGTCCATCTTCAAGACATCCGACGCGAAGCATCCTCTTCTTCCGACAACTAAAGCTGAATGAAGGTACCTTTAAGTGACGTTATCCAAGATGGCATCCCTTAGATTCCGATTGGCTGACAGAATTAAGGTAGAAAAAATCCTATTGGCTGATGCAATCAGCCAATAGGATTGAGCTCACATTCTATTGGTTGAATTGATCAGCCAAAAGGATTGAACTAAATATTGACCTATAAAATAAACCCTAAGCTAGCTACAATATAACTAATAGTTACATTGTAGCTATCTTACGGTTTATTTTTATTTTACAGGCAAGTTTGTATTTGTTTTAACTAGGTAGAATAGTTATTAAATAGATATAAATAAAGACAAATTTACCTATAAAATAAAACCTAACTTAAGTTACACTAACACCTAACACTACAATATAATTACATAAATTAACTAAATTAAATACAATTACCTAAATTAAATTAAAGGGACAGTCTAGACCAAAATAAACTTTCATGATTCAGATAGGGCATGTAATTTTAAACAATTTTCCAATTTACTTTTATCACCAATTTTGCTTTGTTCTCTTGGTATTCTTAGTTGAAAGCTTAACCTAGTAGGTTCATATGCTAATTTCTTAGACCTTGAAAGCCACCTCTTTTCAGAATGCATTTTAACAGTTTTTCACCACTAGAGGGTGTTAGTTCATGTGTTTCATATAGATAACACTGTGCTCGTGCACGAGAAGTTATTTGGGAGCAGGCACTGATTGGCTAAACTGCAAGTCTGTCAAAAGAACTGAAATAAAGGGGCAGTTTGCAGAGGCTTATATACAAGATAATCACAGAGGTTTAAAGTATATTAATATAACTGTGTTGGTTATGCAAAACTGGGGAATGGGTAATAAAGGGATTATCTATCTTTTAAAACAATAAAAATTCTGGTGTAGACTGTTCCTTTAAATAAGCAAAAGTACAAACTCCCCCACTAAATTACAGAAAATAATAAACAAATTACAGATATTTAAACTAATTACACCTAATCTAATAGCCCTATTAAAATAAAAAAGCCCCCCCAAAATAAATAACCCTAGCCTAAACTAATCTTCAAGACATCCGACGCAGAGCATCCTATTCTTCCGACGACTAAAGCTGAATAAAGGTACCTTTAAGTGGCGCCATCCAAGATGGCGTCCCTTAGATTCCAATTGACTGATAGAATTCTTTCAGCCAATCAGAATTTAGGTAGAAAAAATCCTATTGAGCTCGCATTCTATTGGCTGATTGGATCAGCCAAAAGGATTTTTTCTACCTTAATTCTGATTGGCTGATAGAATTCTATCAGCAAATCGGAATCTAAGGGACGCCATCTTGGATGACGTCACTTAAAGGTACCTTCATTCAGCTTTAGTCGTCAGAAGAAGAGGATGCTCCGCGTTGGATGTCTTTAAGATGGACCTGCTCCGCGCCGGATGGATGAAGATAGAAGATGCCGTGTGGATGAAGACTTCTGCCCGTCTGGAGGACCACTTCGCCCGGCTTGGATGAAGACTTCTCCTGTCTTCGTTGAGGACTTCGGCCCGGCTTGGATGAAGACGTCTCCCGGTAAGTCGATCTTCAGGGGGTTAGTGTTAGGTTTTTTAAGGGTGTATTGGGTGGGTTTTATTTTTAGGTTAGGGACTTTGGGCTGCAATAGAGCTAACTGCCCTTTAAGGGCAATTCCCATACAAATGCCCTTTTCAGGGCAATGGGGAGCTTATTTATTTTAGCTAGTATTTCATTTAGGGGGTTGGTTGTGTGGGTGCTGGGCTTTACTGTTGGGGGGGTTGTTTGTATTTTTTTTTACAGGTAAAAGAGCTGATTACTTTGGGGCAATGTCCCGCAAAAGGCCCTTTTAAGGGCTATTGGTAGTTTAGTTTAGGCTAGGTTTTTTTTTTTATTTTGGGGGGGCTTTTTTATTTTAATAGGGCTATTAGATTAGGTGTAATTAGTTTAAATATTTGTAATTTGTTTATTATTTTCTGTAATTTAGTGTTTGTTTGTTTTTTGTACTTTAGCTAATTTAATTTAGGTAATTGTATTTAATTTATTTAATTATATTGTAGTGTTAGGTGTTAGTGCAACTTAGGTTAGGTTTTATTTTACAGTTAAATTTGTCTTTATTTTAGCTAGGTAGTTATTAAACAGTTAATAACTATTTAATAACTATTCTACCTAGTTAAAATAAATACAAACTTGCCTGTGAAATAAAAATAAACCCTAAGATAGCTACAATGTAACTATTAGCTATATTGTAGCTAGCTTAGGGTTTATTTTATAGGTAAGTATTTAGTTTTAAATAGGAATAATTTAGCTAATTATAGTAATTTTATTTAGATTTATTTAAATTATATTTAAGTTAGGGGGTTTAGGGGTTAATAACTTTAATATAGTGGCTGCGATGTTGGGGGTGGCAGATTAGGGGTTAATAAATATAGGTAGGTTGCGGCAACATTGGGGAAGGCAGATTAGGAGTTTATAAATATAATGTAGGTGTCGGCGATGTTGGGGGCAGCAGATTAGGGGTTCATAAGTATAATGTAGGTGGCGGCGGTGTCCGGAGCGGCAGATTAGGGGTTAATAATATAATATAGGTGTCGGCAATGTCTGGGACGGAAGATTAGGGGTTAATAAGTGTAAGATTAGGGGTGTTTAGACTAGGGGTTCATGTTAGGGTGTTAGGTGTAGACATAAATTTTATTTCCCCATAGGAATCAATGGGGCTGCGTTACTGAGTTTTACGCTGCTTTTTGGCAGGTGTTAGACTTTTTGTCAGCCGGCTCTCCCCGTTGATTCCTATGGGGAAATCGTGCACGACCACGTTACACCAGCTCATCGCTGACTTAAGCAGCGCTGGTATTGGAGTGCGGTAATGAGCAAAATTTTGCTCAACTTTCACTTCTTGTCTTTTAACAACGGGTTTCTGAAAACTCATAATACCAGCACTGTAGGTAAGTGAGCGGTGAGACAAAACTGCTCGTTAGCACCGCATAGCCTCTAACGCAAAACTCGTAATCTAGCCGAGAGCTAATTTGTATTCTGAGTTTTTAACTTTAATTCCTTTTATGTCGGGGGAGTTACGTAGATTGGTAGCTAAAACTTCCATTGATAAAACAAATAGGAGGGGAGAAAGTGGGCACCCCTGTTTCCATTTCTTATATGGAAGCTGCCTGATAAAAGGCCATTCACTTTGACTTTTGCAGAGGGGGAAGTGTAAAGGGTTAAGATTTTTGAGATTAATTCTTTAGGGATGCCAAATTTGTGAAGAGAGTACTGTAGAAATGTCCAGTCTAGGCGATCAAAGGCCTTTTCTGCGCCTGTTGATATGAAGAAGGTAGGTATTTTGTGATAATGAGTGTGATGTAAAAGATTTGCTACTTTAACTGTATTGTCTTTAGCCTCACTCATTGGTACAAAACCGGTCTGGTCAGTATGTATGTATTATTTGTGGGAGAATTGGGTTTAGTCTGTTAGCTAAGATTTTTTAAATCAAGTTAAGTAACAAGATAGGGCGGAGGTTTGCTGGTTTGGTTGATGGTTTACCTGGTTTAGGCAGAACTGTTATGTAAGCTTCTAGCATATTTTCTGAAAATGGGTGGTTGGAATCTATTTGATTGTAAGGTTTTAAAAGTGTTGGCATTAGCAGGGAGTTGAAGTTTTTGTAATGGAAGTTACTTAATCCGTCTGGACCTGGGCTTTTCCCTTGCTTTAGGGTTTTTATGGCCATGTCTAATTCATGTGGTGAGATTGGCTCAGAAAGGGATTGAAGATGATCAGGATGAACCTGAGGGAATGTCAAAGGGTTAGGGTAATTTTCGCAATTTTGTGTATGAATGTTGTAGGGACGATTAGGGAATAGATTGTATAGTTTAGAATAGTAGTCACAAAACATTTTTGCTATAACTTTAGAGTCTATAATTTTTTCTAATTTATTGTTAGTTAGGGAGTGTACATATGACGATGTAGTTTTGTGTTTAAAGGGACAGTATACACTCATTTTCATATAACTGCATGTAATAGACACTACTATAAAGAATAAGATGCACAGATACTGATATAAAAATCCAGTATAAAATGGTTTAAAAACGTACTTATTAGCTTTCAGTTTAGCTCTGTTAAAAAGGCAGTTGGAAAGCCCACTGCAAATGGGAAATAAGACACTCCCCCTTCTTTTGCATATGAAAAGACCCTTTACACAAACAGGAGCAAGCTGGAGAAGGTAGCTGACGGTATTCAAATAAAACTTTGGGGCTTGGTTAGGAGTCTGAAAATCAGAGCAATGTTATTTAAAAATAAACAAAACTATACATTTTTAAAAAAAAAAAAAAACTTTATGGGCTTTATAAATAGATCATCTACAAAACATTTATGCAAAGAAAAAATGAGTGTGTAATGGCCCTCGCTAATAGTTTGCCCAGTTTATTACCTTGAGTATGAAACCTTTGTCTTAATAAGAAGGCTGTGTTTTGAGCTTTAATATCAAGATATTCAGTAAGTTGAGCTCTAGCTTGGTCTAGTTTTGTTTGTCTTGCTGTATCTGAAGGATGTCCCTTATGGATATAGTCTAGTTTGTTAATTTCCTGAAGTAGAGTTAACTATTTTTGTTTCTTTTCTTTGTTTTTAAGGGCTTTATGCTTCATCAGAACACCTCTGATTATGCATTTATGGGCTTTCAAAAGGGTTCCTGGAGAGACATCAGGAGTGTTATTTAAGGAGAAGTATTCCTGTATAGCTTTTTCTACATCTAATTTAATTAGGGGGTCTGAAAGCAGAACTTTGTCTAGTTTCCATTGAAAGGGTCTTGTAGTGATTGAGGGCCAGACGAATGTGCTGCTCACAGCTGAATGATCTGACCAGCTCATAGGGATAATGCAGGATTCTTTTTGAATTATTATATAGTCTATCCTGGAATAGGATCTATTGGGATTGGAGAAAAAAGTGTAATCGTGTTTGTGAGGATGTAGGTGTCTCCAAGTATCATGTAGCGTTAATAAGGAGAAATTGTTCCAGATGGGGTGGTGAGTTTTAGTGAGGTCATTTAACTGAGTGTTGGAGCTGTCGATTAGAGGGTTTAACAGTAAATTAAAACCTCCTGCTAGTATTAGTGGGCCTTTCAGCAATGTGATAATAGAGTTGGTGGTTTTTGGAAAAAGGTGGCTTGATTTTTATTAGGGCATACCCATTAACTAAGGTGATTGCTTTGCCAAATAACAGCCAGCTGATGCCTAGATATCTGCCCTCTTTGTCTTGTTCGCTGTGGATAAGTTCAAATGGTATAGACTTGTGAAATAGGATGCTGAATCCATTTTTTTTGTGGGGTTACTACAGTGATAGTGATTGGAGTAATTAGAGGAGAAATATTTGGGTTCTTTCCCTCTTTTGAAATGGGTCTCTTGGAGGAATAGTATGCTGCCATTTTGTGAATTAAATCATGAAAGGCCTTAGATCTCTTAAATGGTGTGTTAAGCCCTTTGGTATTGATGAGAATTATATTACATTTCTGGTCTATTAATTGTGAGGCCATATTCTATTTGGAGGTTGATAAGCGTGTTGGAGTTGGTGTATCACTTAAGAATTTTGGGAAGATATTAAACATATACAACATATTTAACATATTTAAAAAACATAATTTAAACTAAAGATAACAAACTATTCCCCCTTGCAAGAGGGCTTTACAGAAAAAAATATAACATTTTATGTGCTGGTATACCATTTTCTAATTCAAGTCCTGAGCAGACTATATATATATATATAAATAAATATATATATATATATATATATATATATATATATATATATATATATTAAAGAAAAAAAGAAGGAAATACAATACAAATTAAGGGGAAGCTTAAGGATCCCTAAATTTAAATTTATATAGAGTTCTTAAACTCTTCATAGAGGGTTTATAAAGTCACAGTGGAAACTAAATATTAAGGCAATAGGCATTATTCTATAGTCTAATTTATCAATACCAATGCATCGGTAAGATCTCACCCATTTTCTGTCTGGAGACCAAGAGATTTATTTTGTCTTTTGATGGACGATGTCTGTCATGAGGATCTTTGCAGCCTTGGTGCCAGTGTGAGCGAGATGTCACTCCAGGACCTTAATAGCAATGGTGCTTTGGTATGGTCTGGATTGGAAAGATTAAGTTCTTTACAAAAATCTTCTATGTTGCCAGGGACCATACAGGTTTTCTTCTGTACTTCCCAAGTAAGCTGGATATAGCACGAGAAGCCTCATCTGTAGGTGATGTTGTTTTTTCTCAGGTTGGTTGTAAGGCGGGCGAATTCCCGTTGTCGCTGTAAGGTTCTTTGGGAGAGATCAGCGAAGATGGACAAAGTAGATCCTTGATAGCATAGTGAGGTTGCATTTCTGGCTTGTTTCATTATATCTTCCTTATGTTAGTATTCACGAAAACGAATAATTACATCTCTTGGTGGGAAGCCTTCCTTTGAAATAGCCCTTGTAAGTATGCGTCCAGTACATCTGGTGCAATAGATTCTGGTATCCCTCTAATTCTTAGATTTTGTCTCCTACTCCTGTTCTCAATGTCCTCCAGCTTATCTTTAAGTTGTAGTATAACATTGTTCTAGGCTAGAACACTTTGATGGACGATGTCTGTCATGAGGATCTTTGCAGCCTTGGTGCCAGTGTGAGCGAGATGTCACTCCAGGACCTTAATAGCAATGGTGCTTGGGTATGGTCTGGATTGGAAAGATTAAGTTCTTTACAAAAATCTTCTATGTTGCCAAGGTCCATACAGGTTTTCTTCTGTACTTCCCAAGTAAGCTGGATATAGCACGGGAAGCCTCATCTGTAGGTGATGTTGTTTTTCCTCAGGTTGGTTGTAAGGCGGGCGAATTCCCATTGTCGCTGTAAGGTTCTTTGGGAGAGATCAGCGAAGATGGACAAAGTAGATCCTTGATAGCATAGTGAGGTTGCATTTCTGGCTTGTTTCATTATATCTTCCTTATGTTAGTATTCACAAAAACGAATAATTACATCTCTTGGTGGGAAGCCTTTCTTTGAAATAGCCCTTGTAAGTATGCGTCCAGTACATCTGGTGCAATAGATTCTGATATCCCTCTAATTCTTAGATTTTGTCTCCTACTCCTGTTCTCAATGTCCTCCAGCTTCTCTTTAAGTTGTAGTATAACATTGTTCTAGGCTAGAACACTTTGCTGGAGGTTTACTATCTCAGACTGGTGTATTTCAATATCTTCTTCTAGGGCTTCTACCCTGTCCCCAAATTTATGCATCTCCTTACGGAGTTCAGATATTTCGTCTTTGATGCAGGATTTGACCTGGGTGATTAGGTTTGTAAAATCTTGTTTAGAGGGGATTGATTCTAGAAGTGACTTTGATACTTGCATAGATTCTGCCATTTCAGGTTCTTGCACCTCAGGGGATTGATATAGAGAGTCTGTTGTGTCTGTAGTCTCAGTACAGGGGTCTGTTGATTCCAAAGGCTTGAAAAATGTGTTAATTTATGTGGCTGTGCTATGACGGCTCTTATGGGCCTTCTCTAGTTTAGATAGTTTCTTAGGAGACATTGCTTGTTTGGTAACAGCTTTTTATAGCTTGTTATAGAATATATGATGTCCCAACAAGGTTGAGTACCCTGGATAATGCTGTTCAGGAGTAGTAATAGATGAGAAGGGCTAAGGGATATCTTCTAGGTGAGTCCCTTGTATTAAACTAAAAGTGTTGTATAAGATGCAGAAGGATATCTGCTGAAAAATAGTGCCTTAAAGCTTTATAAAGCCAGCTTAATAATCACTTGATGATTGCTTATGTATTTTTTATTTATATTTAAGCTGGGTGATGTAGATGTGATGCAGTGTATATTTCCACTTACTCCATTGCTGTATTGAGGTTGATCTTCATACCATGGTCGCGCCCACTTGGTAGGCCTAGATTACTTTTTTTTAGCAGATTCTTCTAGCTATAAGGTCCTGTGTTAGTTCTCCCATGATCGTGTTGCTCCCAAAGTGGAATCCATTGGTTGTAGGATATAGCTGGGCCGGTCCGGCCGAACCAGAAAGATGTGCCAAAAGGGTTTTTGAGCTCCGGTTTCAGCTCATAACTGTTTGGATCCTCTGTGTTGGTGGTTTGTGCCTGCTAAGGATCAAATCTGAGGCATTTCTAAGGCACAATCCTTCTTTTTTAAGGCATCCAGAAGGAGCTCGCTCAAAGTGCGGGACAATAGCTTCAATAGCCGGCTCCGCCCCCTTGTTTGATATTTTTTAATAAAATTTTTAAAATATTTTATATGTAATAATTTAAAAAGATTCCTTAAGAATACTAAGTTTTCATGTGCGCTAACCCGAGAAACATGATGCGCAAAATGCATATTTATCTGATACTATTCATGTAAAATACATATCTATACCTATATATCTATAAGAAAAGATATGCAAAAGATATGCAATGTTTTCATATTTCATATCCCTTTAACTGTGTTGCTTTGGTGCATTTCGTTTGTTCACTGTATTGTGAATAAATCCTTAGTACTTGTTGTTTTCTAGGAGTTGGAAAGTGTGAACTTAATCCATTGGCTGCCAGAGAAATAATAAAAACATGGCATGTTACTTCTATGTTTCCTACAAAAAGTTTCAACACCTTGCTTGTTACTTTCATGTTTATTTCATAAAGAAGGTCAGCAAAAGTCATATCTAAATTTAAGTTTATCTTTTTACTATTTGTATTTATATATAATTATTGTCAAAGTAACTGAAGAAATCCATGGCAATAAATTAATCTATCCTGTTTCCTGCAAATGAGATTAAAGTTTCGTTTTGTGTTTTTCTCTAATTAGTTAGAAGAGATTTTCTATCATATGTTTGTAGTGCTATAAACCAATTTCAGATCTTGTTTTTGACTGGCTTTGCACTGGGAAAGCCCATCATATGATTTGCACTGAAAACACTGACTGACAATGATCCTTTAGAAAACATGTGTGGTTTATAGATTTGTCTAATTCAACCATCTTTAAAATCCATTTTCATCTATGTCACTATACATAACTTGAATTTTTGCATGATTTTAGAGGAACTTTCAAACTCACACATGCTTAATTCACTTTTTATCAAACACAATCATTTTCTAGTTTTATTAAAGGAAAATCATTTTTTTTAATGTGTTGCAGCTAAAACTGTTTTTTGTTTTTTTTCTAAAATGGGTATCCTTGTACTCAGAAAAACATAAGTATTATTACATTTCTCAGCCAATGAGCATTCAGATTTTAAGACCCAATTTTATTTTTTTGCATATCTAATACATGTTTATCTATACTATGCATTTGTAGAATTTAAAGTCCCTTTAAAATGAAAGAATAATTATCAAATCACACTTTTAAATTTTGAAACGTATTCCTACACAAAATGTTATCAGATTCTTTTTTATTGAAATGTACTTTTTGTGGTTTAAAATGTTAAATAAACATTAACATAAAATTACATATAAGGGTTGATTGTAATGTGTAATCTATTAATTTTATGTGAGACATCAGATATACTGCAATCAATTAAACAAGGTTGTGATCAGTAATTATCAATTTGTTCATATTCCCCTTTTCCTGTCAAAGGATGAGCCCTAGCTCTAGATAATGAAATAGCAATGCCCCATTTGTCTCAAATTAATTCTGTCCACATCTGAGCACTGACATCCAGCACAACCAGTATGTGATGACATATTAGCCTCACCATCTATACCACTTCCACCTCACTTCTACCTCCAGTGGTTCAGTTATATACACCTCCCTAAAAAACAATATTTAGGCTTTCACTATCAAACTTTCTGCCATTACTATTACTACTATCAGAGTATCTTTGCAGCCACCAGCCCAACCAATTCTGGCCCCTCTGATGGCAGCATTTCCAGTTTTCTCCAGCCTACATCCAAACTACTAAATGCTGCCCATCCTACTGCTTCTTATCCTGCTGATGACCTACCTTCTGCTGCCTTAGAAATGCTAAACACTTTAAAGTCCTTATGAGTGAGATGCAAACAAAAATTGAGAGACAAACCAAGACATTTCACAGTTGTCATGCCAGTCACATCAACAATTATACATACCATTACACTTCAACCATTAGGACAACCTGATGTTGGCAGGGCAACAGGAAATGCAATTGGACAGAACAAAATGCAGTATATTAAGAAGTGTGCATTCACAATGTCATAACATCAAACACCTATTCCCTTTCATGAACATAGTGAGGCATCTAATTTTGAACTTGCAACGTCACCTTTCACAAGGCTTAAGACCTCACAAACTCTGAGGCCTAGATTTGGAGTTCGGCGGTAGCCGTCAAAACCAGCGTTAGAGGCTCCTAACGCTGGTTTTGGGCGCCCGCTGGTATTTGGAGTCAGTGATTAAAGGGTCTAACGCTCACTTTTCAGCCGCGACTTTTCCATACCGCAGATCCCCCTACGCCATTTGCGTAGCCTATCTTTTCAATGGGATCTTTCTAACGCTGGTATTTAGAGTCGTTTCTGAAGTGAGCGTTAGAGCTCTAACGACAAGATTCCAGCTGCCTGAAAATAGCAGGAGTTAAGAGCTTTCTGGCTAACGCCGGTTTATAAAGCTCTTAACTACTGTACCCTAAAGTACACTAACACCCATAAACTACCTATGTACCCCTAAACCGAGCTCCCCCCACATCGCCGCCACTCGATTAAAATTTTTAACCCCTAATCTGCCGACCGCCACCTACGTTATACTTATGTACCCCTAATCTGCTACCCCTAACACCGCCGACCCCTATATTATATTTATTAACCCCTAACCTGCCCCCCACAACATCGCTGCCAGCTACTTAAAATAATTAACCCCTAATCTTCCGACCGCAAAGCGCGCCACCTACGTTATCCCTATGTACCCCTAATCTGCTACCCCTAACACCGCCGACCCCTATATTATATTTATTAACCCCTAATCTGCCCCCCACAACGTCGCCGACACCTGCCTACACTTATTAACTCCTAATCTGCCGACCGGACCTGAGCGCTACTATAATAAAGTTATTAACCCCTAATCCGCCTCACTAACCCTATCATAAATAGTATTAACCCCTAATCTGCCCTCCCTAACATCGCTGACACCTACCTTCAATTATTAACCCCTAATCTTCCGATCGGAGCTCACCGCTATTCTAATAAATGTATTAACCCCTAAAGCTAAGTCTAACCCTAACACTAACACCCCCCTAAGTTAAATATAATTTTTATCTAACGAAATAAATTAACTCTTATTAAATAAATGATTCCTATTTAAAGCTAAATACTTACCTGTAAAATAAACCCTAATATAGCTACAATATAAATTATAATTATATTATAGCTATTTTAGGATTAATATTTATTTTACAGGCAACTTTGTAATTATTTTAACCAGGTACAATAGCTATTAAATAGTTAAGAACTATTTAATAGTTACCTAGTTAAAATAATAACAAATTTACCTGTAAAATAAATCCTAACCTAAGTTATAATTAAACCTAACACTACCCTATCAATAAAATAATTAAATAAACTACCTACAATTACCTACAATTAACCTAACACTACACTATCAATAAATTAATTAAACACAATTCCTACAAATAAATACAATTAAATAAACTAGCTAAAGTACAAAAAATAAAAAAGAACTAAGTTACAGAAAATAAAAAAATATTTACAAACATAAGAAAAATATTACAACAATTTTAAACTAATTACACCTACTCTAAGCCCCCTAATAAAATAACAAAGCCCCCCAAAATAAAAAATTCCCTACCCTATTCTAAATTAAAAAAGTTACAAGCTCTTTTACCTTACCAGCCCTGAACAGGGCCCTTTGCGGGGCATGCCCCAAGAATTTCAGCTCTTTTGCCTGTAAAAAAAAACATACAATACCCCCCCCCCAACATTACAACCCACCAGCCACATACCCCTAATCTAACCCAAACCCCCCTTAAATAAACCTAACACTAAGCCCCTGAAGATCTTCCTACCTTGTCTTCACCATCCAGGTATCACCGATCCGTCCTGGCTCCAAGATCTTCATCCAACCCAAGCGGGGGTTGGCGATCCATAATCCGGTGCTGAAGAGGTCCAGAAGAGGCTCCAAAGTCTTCCTCCTATCCGGCAAGAAGAGGACATCCGGACCGGCAAACATCTTCTCCATACGGCATCTTCGATCTTCTTCCATCCGGAGCGAAGTGGCAGGATCCTGAAGACCTCCAGCGCGGAACATCCATCCGGACCGACGACTGAACGACGAATGACTGTTCCTTTAAGGGACGTCATCCAAGATGGCGTCCCTCGAATTCCGATTGGCTGATAGGATTCTATCAGCCAATCGGAATTAAGGTAGGAATTTTCTGATTGGCTGATGGAATCAGCCAATCAGAATCAAGTTCAATCCGATTGGCCGATCCAATCAGCCAATCAGATTGAGCTCGCATTCTATTGGCTGATCGGAACAGCCAATAGAATGCGAGCTCAATCTGATTGGCTGATTGGATCAGCCAATCGGATTGAACTTGATTCTGATTGGCTGATTCCATCAGCCAATCAGAAAATTCCTACCTTAATTCCGATTGGCTGATAGAATCCTATCAGCCAATCGGAATTCGAGGGACGCCATCTTGGATGACGTCCCTTAAAGGAACAGTCATTCGTCGTTCAGTCGTCGGTCCGGATGGATGTTCCGCGCTGGAGGTCTTCAGGATCCTGCCACTTCGCTCCGGATGGAAGAAGATCGAAGATGCCGCTTGGAGAAGATGTTTGCCGGTCCGGATGTCCTCTTCTTGCCGGATAGGAGGAAGACTTTGGAGCCTCTTCTGGACCTCTTCAGCACCGGATTATGGATCGCCAACCTCCGCTTGGGTTGGATGAAGATCTTGGAGCCAGGACGGATCGGTGATACCTGGATGGTGAAGACAAGGTAGGAAGATCTTCAGGGGCTTAGTGTTAGGTTTATTTAAGGGGTTTTTGGGTTAGATTAGGGGTATGTGGGTGGTGGGTTGTAATGTTGGGGGGGGGGTATTGTATGTTTTTTTTTACAGGCAAAAGAGCTGAAATTCTTGGGGCATGCCCCGCAAAGGGCCCTGTTCAGGGCTGGTAAGGTAAAAGAGCTTGTAACTTTTTTAATTTAGAATAGGGTAGGGAATTTTTTATTTTGGGGGGCTTTGTTATTTTATTAGGGGGCTTAGAGTAGGTGTAATTAGTTTAAAATTGTTGTAATATTTTTCTTATGTTTGTAAATATTTTTTTATTTTCTGTAACTTAGTTCTTTTTTATTTTTTGTACTTTAGCTAGTTTATTTAATTGTATTTATTTGTAGGAATTGTGTTTAATTAATTTATTGATAGTGTAGTGTTAGGTTAATTGTAGGTAATTGTAGGTAGTTTATTTAATTATTTTATTGATAGGGTAGTGTTAGGTTTAATTATATCTTAGGTTAGGATTTATTTTACAGGTAAATTTGTTATTATTTTAACTAGGTAACTATTAAATAGTTCTTAACTATTTAATAGCTATTGTACCTGGTTAAAATAATTACAAAGTTGCCTGTAAAATAAATATTAATCCTAAAATAGCTATAATATAATTATAATTTATATTGTAGCTATATTAGGGTTTATTTTACAGGTAAGTATTTAGCTTTAAATAGGAATCATTTATTTAATAAGAGTTAATTTATTTCGTTAGATAAAAATTATATTTAACTTAGGGGGGTGTTAGTGTTAGGGTTAGACTTAGCTTTAGGGGTTAATACATTTATTAGAATAGCGGTGAGCTCCGATCGGAAGATTAGGGGTTAATAATTGAAGGTAGGTGTCGGCGATGTTAGGGAGGGCAGATTAGGGGTTAATACTATTTATGATAGGGTTAGTGAGGCGGATTAGGGGTTAATAACTTTATTATAGTAGCGCTCAGGTCCGCTCGGCAGATTAGGGGTTAATAAGTGTAGGCAGGTGTCGGCGACGTTGAGGGGGGCAGATTAGGGGTTAATAAATATAATATAGGGGTCGGCGATGTTAGGGCAGCAGATTAGGGGTACATAGGGATAACGTAGGTTGGGGCGGTTTACGGAGCGGCAGATTAGGGGTTAAAAATAATATGCAGGGGTCAGCGATAGCGGGGGCGGCAGATTAGGGGTTAATAAGTGTAAGGTTAGGGGTGTTTAGACTTGGGGTACATGTTAGAGTGTTAGGTGCAGACGTAGGAAGTGTTTCCCCATAGGAAACAATGGGGCTGCGTTAGGAGCTGAACGCTGCTTTTTTGCAGGTGTTAGGTTTTTTTTCAGCTCAAACAGCCCCATTGTTTCCTATGGGAGAATCGTGCACGAGCACGTTTTTGAGGCCGGCCGCGTCCGTAAGCAACTCTGGTATCGAGAGTTGCATTTGCGGTAAAAATGCTCTACGCTCCTTTTTTGGAGCCTAACGCAGCATTTGTTTGAACTCTCGATACCAGAGTTAAATTTATGGTGCGGCCAGAAAAAAAGCCCGCGGAGCGTTAACAGCCCTTTTACCGCCGAACTCCAAATCTAGGCCTGAGAATGCCTCCTCCTCAGTCACAATAGGAACATGTATATTATGTATAAAAAGTATATTAACCAAATATAAATCTGTAATGTTTTATTAGATGATATAATCTGAGACATAAGCAAAACTTCATAATCTACTTTATATTGTAATATTGATAAACTATTTTTTAATGAGTCATATAACTCTAGCCCATTGTAATACTTCATATTATATACCACTGATGCTTTTCACTTATGTTAAAAACAACTTATTTACTGAACAAAATTCCATGACAAAAGATGTACTGCCAATCTGTAAAAAATGTCTAACATATTTTGGTTTTCATAGTTTAAATGAAGAGGAGGTCACTATTTAAAGGGACAGTATACACTAATTTTCATATAACTGCATATAATAGACATTATTATAAAGAAGAATATGCACAGATACTGATCTAAAAATCCATTATAAAACCTTTTAAAAACTTACTTAGAAGCTCCCAGTTTAGCATTGTTGATGAGGTTAGGCTGGAACACCCACTGAAAGGAGCTAGGGAAACAGAAACAACAGACACTCCACCCTCCCCTGCATATGAGCAGACAGATTATACAAACAGGAGCCTGCAGGAACCTGTAGACATCAGTACAGATCTAAAACTTTGCAGCTTGGTTAGGAGTCTGAAAATCAGTACAATGCTATCAAAAAAATAAGCAAAACTATACGTTGTTACAAAAACACCCCAGGTGGGCTATATAAATATATCATCTACAAAACATTTATGCAAAGAACAATCTAGTGTACAATGCCCCTTCAAAAGTTTCCCATTATCTCTTCTGACTGATTAAAACATATATATTAATATATTACACATATGTTTATAAAACTTTCAACCTTTAACATTTGATAAGTTATTGGCAAAGGAACATGAATGTGTGAAAAAAGGTTTTGTAAATATATACATATTATTATGTAAGCATTAATATTTTTCTATAACACAAAATATGATTCAAATGAATGCATCATGAATAACCAGCGATAAATGTATTGTTGTTGGGAAAAATTATGAGACTTTTTAAAATCATAAAACTGTATTAAAACCAATACTAGTACATTAAGAGAGCCATCACAAAGTGCATCTTATTGTTTTTTTACAGGTTCTTTACAATATGGGCTACTCCAATTTGAAACTCATCAGAACTATTAATAATACTATTTTTTTAGTGGCCCAGTGTTAACTGCAACAATACTTTTTATTGAGAAAAGTTCATCAGAAAAAGACAACTTTTGAGTAGCTCTGCACAACATTATTTGATCTTTTTATTTCCAACTCCTTGACCTATTGAATCTTGACTCATGAACAAATGGAGCTAATAGGGACATGAAACCCCAAAAAATCAGATAGAGCATGCCATTTTAAACAACCTCCTAATTTACTTCTATTATAACATTGTCTTTGTTCTTTTGATATCTTTTGTTGAAAATCAGGGACGTAAGTTCAGGACCGTGCATGTGTCTGGAGTACTATATTGCAGAAGTTTTGCAAGATGATATCAATTTGCAAGAACACTTGATGGCAGGACTATTTCCTTGCCATGTAGTTCTGTAGACACCTACTAAGGTATCTCTTCAGAAAAGAATATCATTAAATCAAAGCAAATTTGATAGCAGAAGTAAATTGGAATTTTTTTTTTAATTGTATGCTCTGTCTGAATTACATAATAAATGTTTTTGAGTTTCATATCCTTTTAAGAAATTAAGCAAGCAAACAAAGGGGTTGAACAATTGTGCATTAACTTCAAAAATGCTTCTAGTACTAAGAAGAAATAGATACATTACCTTACAAGGATAGAAGGCCTGATTGTAAGATGCTGAGTATTGCATGCTGGGAATTTCTCATAAACCTCCCTGGCTTACTTTTAGACCAGACTACTTCCAAACAATCCAGTGCAGGGACCACAGTGTCAAATGTAAAATGGACTTCTCACACCATTTGTTAAAATAAAACAAGGGTTAATTGTAATCTTCATTAAAGATTTGCATCTTTCTTTTTGATGGAAATGATTTTAAATAAAATCGATTGTACACATGATGATATAGAGTTGGAAGACCAGGCCATTAAATATTTGGTAGTATTGTTGGGGTTGATGGTGATCTTTCTGATTGTATGGAAAGATTACAAAAAATAATAATGTTTTATGCCCCATTTTACAGTATACTCACAAATTGAGCTCTATTTGAAGGTGGTCACTGATGATATTCTTATAATTAACAGTACTTGAAACTCAAATTTACGTAAGATGGAAAGTTTAGCCTTAAGAGAAATGCAAAAGTTACATACAATTAAATAAACTAAAGTAAATTACAAAAAAAACCAAAATACTAAATTACAAAAAATAAAAAAAGATTACAAGAATATTAGGCTAATTACACCTACTCTAAGCCCCCTAATAAAATAAAAAGCCCCCCAAAATAATAAAGGTCCCTACCCTATTCTAAATTAAAAAGTAACCAGCTCTTTTACCAGCCCTTAAAAGGGCTTTTTGCGGGGCATGCCCCAAAGTAATCAGCTCTTTTGCCTGTAAAAAAAATACAACCCCCCCAACATTAAAACCCACCACCCACATACCCCTACTCTAACCCAAACCCCCCTTAAATAAAACTAACACTACTCCCCTGAAGATCTCCCTACCTTGAGTCGTCTTTACCCAGCCGGGGCCGAAGTCTTCATCCGATGGGGCATAAGAGGACATCCAGACCGGCAGAAGTCTTCATCCTATCCGGGCAGAAGAGGACATCCGGACCGGCAGACATCTTCATCCAAGCGGCATCTTCTATCTTCATCCATCCGACGAGGAGCGGCTCCATCTTCAAGACCTCCGGCGCAAAACATCCTCCTTCCCCGACGACTACCCAACGAATGAAGGTTACTTTAAGTGATGTCATCCAAGATGGCGTCCCTCGAATTCCGATTGGCTGATAGGATTCTATCAGCCAATCAGAATTAAGGTAGGAAAAATCTGATTGGCTGATTGAATCAGCCAATCAGATTCAAGTTCAATCCGATTGGCTGATCCAATCATCCAATCATATTGAGCTCGCATTCTATTGGCTGTTCCGATCAGCCAATAGAATGCAAGCTCAATCTGATTTTTTTTTATGCTCAACAAAAAAGTTACACAAAACATATACAAATAATACTTAAAAGTACAGTTACACTAACAAATAACACCATCTAATAAAAAAAGAAATATTGCATAAAAAAGTTTTAAGGGCTCAAAGATATGAGGTCTCAAGTGTTGGGGGTAAAAAAGGCAGGCAGAGGGCTTTAACATAGTGATACATACATACACATGTCCAAATATGTATATGTATGTGTATTATATATATATATATATATATATATATATATATATATATATATATATATATATATATGTGTGTATGTGTGTGTGTGTGTGTGTTTACATATGTATAAATACAAATGTATACATTATATAGACATAAATATATAAGTGCATTGGAGCCCTTTGCAGTCATGTAGTCTAATTTATGCAATATTAATTTTAATAAAGTGTTTAACTATATATTTTATGTAAAAATTTCAAATTCAGATGTTCTTCACATAAGGGAAAATGTTCTAAGTATTTTAAAATAGATATTTATATATATATATATATATATATATATATATATATATATATATATATATCAGCATATATCTCTACATATATATAAATATATATATATATATATATTTATAGGTATATAGGTATAGATTTATATTTTACCAAAATACCATCATATATATATATATATATATATATATATATATATGTATTTAAGAATAAACATATTCTGCTATATGAAGAACATTGGAATGTGAAACATTCATATTTCATGTTGCCTCACAGCCCAACGGTCTGTTGAGATATTTGAAGTGTTCCTACACGGCGCATAAAGTGCGTTTTCTGAAACTAAAAATAGTTTCCATGTAGGTACATTCCAAACAGTGGAGGCTCCTCCATATGATCACAACCGCACATGAGCCCCTTGGGAAAAAAAATAAAAAAAGAAAGAAAATACATTTTTTGAATGAATAAATATAATTTCTCCAATAGCCCCCCTATTGGAAAAAATATATTTATTCTGCCAAAAAAGGTTCCAGTCTACTGTCCATTTTAATTAAAAAAAAAATCCTTTTATATACCTCTATACCTCTCTACCCCACGTGTGGTAGAGAGGTATAGCGTGCTATAGCCCTTTGCACATTTTTCTATGTGCCTGCTGCTCCACCCATAACAGAGCTTATTGCTAATCGCACAATTTTCAGTGTGCGAGTTGGGCCATTTCTATGGGCGGGCAGCAGGGGGAGCTCCCAAGGCTAGGAACTAACTACAAGTCCCAACTACAAGTCCCATAATGCATAGCCATTACTTAGCCAATGAGAGACTGAAAGAGTGGTCTGGTGGTCAGGGAAGGAGGGGCTGCAGACTTGCATTTGTGTGGAACAAACAATGGCACTGCTAATCAATGTCTGATTTACAACCTATTTCAGTCTTTGTTATTCTCCCTGATCGGCTACACTAAACTGCTCTACTTGCTGCTGTTGCAGTCTACACTCTCTATCTTTATGCTTTAATAAAATCTAGAGTGAGTTTTTGCCTAAGTAGATATGATGATAAAGTAGTACTATCCTACTTTATCATCATATCTACTTAGGCAAAAACTCACTCCAGATCTTATTACAGCATAAAGATAGAGTGTAGACTGCAACAGCAGCAACTTAGCAAGTAGAGCAGTTCAGTGTAGCCGATCAGGGAGAATTACAGCAGTGAAGATTTCAAAGATGGAAAACGTTTTTGCTACATTTGTTATGTATATTCTCCAAAGCAAAGTGCAGGCTACTACCACTAGCACACCCACCCGCTAACTTCCCCCCTGAATGCCTATATCTATGTCACACCTTTCCTAAACTCCCCCTGCTCCACCTCGCTACCTCCCACTGTCTGCCAATACCTACTTCAAAGCTAACCTGCACTCTCCCTGCACCGCCCATATAACTCCCCTTGACTGCCTACACCTCTGTCATGCCTTATTTAGACACATCTGGAATGCCCAGCTAAGTCCCTAATACCACCTACACTGAGGTAATGTCTAAACTACACTCCCCTGGAATGCCCAGCTAACTGCCTACTGTCATAAAATAACTTATAATAAACTATTCTAGAAATAATAAACCTCCCCATAATATGTATGAAGCTATGTCACTAAAGTTATTTTCAATATTTAATTAATGTGTCACAGAGATGTGCTAAAATGCTGGCAGCTGAATGCAGGTGAAACTAGCCAGGCTCCAAGAACTCAGTGCTGCATCGTAATTGAGCTCCATTCTGCTGCTTTTTAAAAGGGATGTCAATTGAGTAGGGTGCAAGGGATCATGTCGGTCTTTTAGTATGTTTCGGCAATTTCATGAGGCACCTAGGGATACAACTTGTTTGGGGGTGCTGCCTTCTGGGAGAATGGGAGACACTTCAAATACAGTCCACCATTCCTCCCAGAAGTTAGCACCCCACACAAGTGGTATCCCTAGGTGCCGCATCAAATTGGCGATAACATACTAAAAGACCAACTTGATCCCTTGCACTCTACTTGATATACACCCCTTTTAAGAAGTAGTAGACTGGGTTATATTCCAGTCTGATGCTGATTTCCAGGAGCCTGGCTATTTATGTTTTAAAAAACAGTCGCATTATAATTATAGTATTTAATAACTACATTCCTTTGATTTAATAAAAATATTGTAACACTGATGCCTCTTGTGACATTAATATACATTTTAAAATATATATGTTTAAAATAAAAAACACAACCACATAATTTTGTAAAAAGAATTGTAGATAAATGCACTATTAACCCCTAAGTTGCCCTAACCAAATCTCCTAATCAACCCCCATACAGGAATGAATGGTAACCACCAATAATTACCTTCTAAATCCCCAAACATGTAATGGGGGTGGTTAGGAAATGAAGGCCTAATAAATGGTAACCATCAAAAATCACCTAATCAACTCCCACACAGGTATGAGGGTGGTTAGGAGATTAAGGCCTACAAAATACTAACAATAATCACCTAATAAACCCCCATACCTGTATAGAGGTGGTTAGGAGATGAAGGCCTAAACCGCCACCTCCTAATGCAAGCAAGAACTACACTAACACCTAACCCCCCTCTAAACTAACCCCATTAAGTTACAAAAAAATAAAAAAAAAATAAGTTACAAAAAATATAAAATCCAGTATCCAAAATAAAAAAATCCAGCATTATACCTAACCCTAAACTATATGCCCATAAAATAAAAAAACCTAAACCATGACACTAAAAAAATTACAATAGCCCTTAAAAGGGCCTTTTGTAGATCATTGCCCTATAGTGATCAGCTCATTTGCAAAAAAAAAAATTGCAAACCCCCATCTACATTACAAGTAAACCCATCCCCTAAAATAACACAAACTAACTGAAAAAAAACAGGCTAGAAAATAAAAATAAAAAACAACACTGTTCTTAAAACTAAAAAACCCACCCAAAAAAACCCTAGCTAACCTCAAAAGTGGTACTCACAGTTGATGGGGAATCCAGCTTCTCTTGATCCAATGTAGGACCTTCTTCATTCCGGCTCCAGGCACCATGGGTTAATCATTTCAGGTGTGGGCTTCAGCCTTCTCTGCTCTGCAATCTTTATCAACAATGGGCCCATCTTTGTGGAGGTGGTCTTCAGTGGCCTCTTCTCCCGCCTACGCTCCACAATCTTCTTCTACGCTAAGGCCCTGTCAGGGTGCCAGGAATAAGACTGAGACGAGAAGTGCAAAAATAATCACACCAGAGCTGGTAGTCAGACGAGCTGTGTCAGGAGCCAAAACGAATAGTCAGACGAGCCGAGTCAGGAGCCAAATTGAGTAGTCAGACGAGCTGGAATCAGGAACAAGGAGAACAGCAGAGTCAGGAACAAGCCAGGGATCAGGAACCAGGAGGGACGTCAGACAGCCAGGTAATACACAGGAGCTCTCACAAACAGGTCTGAGACAACGCAAGGGCAAAGCATACTGAACAGAGGCCCTTTAAATAATAAGTGATGACATAACAATTCTGCTACTGCATCCTGTCTCACATGGATGATGTACACCAGTTTGGCCATAAAAGGAAGTGCAGGAAATGAGCAGCATCACACAGTATGCACCAGAGTCATCAAGAGAGGTGAGTAAAATGGCTGCCAGCAGCACATGGCAAACAAAGCAGGGAAAAAACCCTGACAGTACCCTCCCCTCAATGACCCCTCCCCCACGGTAGGACAAAAGGCTTATTGGGGAAACGGGCATGGAAGGCACGGAGGAGGGCGGGAGCATGAACATCAGAGGAGGGAACCCATGAACGCTCCTCTGGACTGTAGCCCCTCCAGTGAACCAAATACTATACACGGCCCCTGGACATACGATAGTCAATAATGCTGCTGACCTCATACTCCTCATGTTTGTCAACAAAGATAGGACGGGGATGAGGCAACACAGTGGTAAACCGATTACAAACCAATGGTTTCAAGAGGGAGACATGAAAAACATTGGAGATGCGCATTGCAGGAGAAATATCAAGAGCATAGGCCACAGGATTGACCCGTCGGAGTATTAGAAAAGGACCAACATAACGGGGAGCCAGTTTATTAGAAGGCACACGAAGGTTCAAGTTGCGAGAGGATAGCCAAACTCTCTCACCAACCTGGTAGGAAGGCGCGGGCAGACGCCGACGATCAGCCTGGAACTTTTGGCACTGCATAGAACGATGAAGGCTATACTGAATCTACACCCACGTGGAACGGAGTTGCCAGAAATGCTCTTCCAAGGCCAGAATACCCTGAGACATGAATGAATTGGGCAACAAGGATGGTTAAAACCCATAACTCGCCATGAACGGGGATAACTTGGAGGAAGCATTAATAGCACTATTACGAGCAAACTCTGCCCAAGGTACCAGTTCAGACCAATTATTGTGGTGATCTGAGACATAGCAATGGATGAACTGTTCCAGAGCTTGATTAGACCATTTCCGCAGCCCCATTGGATTGAGGGTGATATGCCAAGGAGAAGGAAAGCTGGGTCCCCATTTGAGCACAAAAGGAACGCCAAAATCTGGAGACAAACTGGCTACCCCAGTCCAACACTATCTCCTTGGGTAACCCATGTAAATGGAAGACCTCCCGGGCAAAAATTGAAGCAAGCTCCTGAGTGATAGGCAACTTTTTCAAGGGAATGTAATTTGACATTTTAGAAAAACGTTCAACCACCATAAGGGTAATAGTATTGCCATTGAAACTGGGAGCTCGACAATGAAGTCCATGGAAAGATGTGTCCAAGGACACTCACCATTAGCAATAGGTTGAAGAAGACCCACAGGAAGACGTTGAGGAGTCTTATCTGTGCACAAATTGAGCAGGAGGCAACATACGCAGCAACATCAGAACAAAGACCTGGCCACCAGAATTGTCGAGTGACAGACCAAATCATTAGGTTCTTGCCTGGGTTACCTGTGGCTTTAGGATAGTGGTAAGTGTGCAAAAGTTTAGTTCGAAGATTTTCAGGAACAAAACACTTACCACTAGGTTTTTCAGGAGGTGCATTGGTTTGTGCAGCCAGGATCTCCTCCCCCAAGGGAGAAGTCAAATTCCCATCTTCGTGGAAGTGGGCTTCAGTGGCCTCTTCTCCCGCCTACGCTCCACAATCTTCTTCTACGCTGAGGCCCTGTCAGGGTTCCAGGAATCAGACTGAGACGAGAAGTGCAAGAATAATCACACCTTTATTAATAGCAAAAAATAATAAAAAGTCCACAAGTCAAATAAGCCAGGAATCTAAACCAGAGCTGGTAGTCAGGAGCCAAAGCAAATAGTCAGACGAGCCGAGTCAGGAGCCAAAGCGAGTAGTCAGATGAGCCGGAATCAGGAACAAGGAGAACAGCAGAGTCAGGAACAAGCTAGAGATAAGGAACCAGGAAGGACATCAGACAGCCAGGTAACACACAGGAGCTCTCACAAACAGGTCTGAAACAACGCAAGGGCAAAGCATACTGAACAGAGGCCCTTTAAATAATAAGTGATGACATCACAATTCTGAGACTGCATCCTGTTTCACACAGATAATGTACACCAATCTGGCCATAAAAGGAAGTGCAGAAAATGAGCAACATCACACAGTATGCACCAGAGTCAGCAAGAGAGTTGAGTAAAATGGCTGCCAGCAGCACATGGCAAACAAAGCAGGGAAAAAACCCTGACAGGCCCTCTTCATCCAGGCTCCAGGTGCCGGGGGCCCATCTTCGCTGAGGCAGACTTCGGTGGCCTCTTCTGCTGTTTCCATTTTTCAATCTTCGGCTCTCTTCAGGGAGAAAAATCTAATAGGAGGATATGGCCAGCACTAGTACTCCAGATAGGAGAGCCAATTGCAATAACAGTATGCACAGTCAGAAAGAATATTAGAAAATATAAAAGATAATATAAACAAATCACCAGTTCTATCTGACTTGCTAAGAAGTATATGTTATATTATTATTTAGAAGTATAACACTGTATTTAAACAACACAATAATTAAATAATTTAAAAAACTATTTAAAAAACTATTGACCCATATGGAAGATAAATAAATAAAATAACATATATGGCAAAGATACATAGACTATAATAGAAAAATGGTTCTGAACAAGTGTATTCTGAAAGAAAGTTCTCACAAATTCTCAGTGTTAATGTACATATATGGGTCTCCAACGAACAGGGCTGGTTGCTGCTGTTTCACAAATGGTGTTCTTTGAACCACCTGAAGTAGGGTAGAAGCCAAGAGAATCTTGAAAGAAACACAGCACAACCAGATTCAAGTGTAGTATAGCGGTATTGAAAATATGACACTGCAGAAATGCACTTACAATGTTAAAATCTATTTATTGCATATCGTCTCATAAAAATACTGTCAGGGTTTTTTCCCTGTTTTGTTTGCTGGCAGCCATTTTACTCACCTCTCTTGCTGACTCTGGTGCATACTGTGTGATGCTGCTCATTTCCTGCACTTCCTTTTATGGCCAGACTGGTGTACATCATCCGTGTGAGACAGGATGCAGTCTCAGAATTGTGATGTCATCACTTATTATTTAAAGGACCTCTGTTCAGTATGCTTTGCCCTTGCGTTGTCTCATACCTGTTTATGAGAGCTCCTGTGTATTACCTGGCTGTCTGATGTCCCTCCTGGTTCCTGATCCCTGGCTTGTTCCTGACTCTGCTGTTCTCCTTGTTCCTGATTCCGGCTCGTCTGACTACTCGCTTTGGCTCCTGACTCGGCTCGTCTGACTATTCACTTTGGCTCCTGACTCGGCTCGTCTGACTACCAGCTCTGGTTTTGATTCCTGGCTTATTTGACGTGTGGACTTTTTATTATTTTTTTGCTATTAATAAAGGTGTGATTATTTTTGCACTTCTAGTCTCAGTCTGATTCCTGGCACCCTGACGTTATGCAAGGGCCATGAATCCTGATGGTTCCGGCTTGTCTGACTACTCGCTGGCTCCAGGCTTGGCTCGTCTGACTACCAGCTCTGGTTTTGATTCCTAGCTTGTTATTTGACTTGTGGACTTTTTATTATTTTTTGCTATTAATAAAGGTGTGATTATTTTTGCACTTCTCGTCTCAGTCTGATTCCTGGCACCCTGACAAATACTTCCAAAGTGTTCACCTGTACACCTGTTACTTTACCCATGTTGTGTATCTTTTAACATGCGGGTGTGACCTAATCTATATAGGTCGCACGAAAAGGGAAAATAAGACATAGGTTTTCAGAGCATCTTTACAATATTAAAAATAAATTAGATAAACATAGTGTACCTGTTCATTTGAGAAATTGCCATGGAAGCGATCCCAGGACCTTAAAAATACAAATCATTGACTGGATACCTCCAAGTAAAAAAGAATAGATTATTATTAATACCTCTAAACTACACTTGAATCTGGTTGTGCTGTGTTTCTTTCCAGATTGTCTTCTCTTCAGGGAAGCCTTGGTCTTCATAAGGTCTTTGCCGCACACTGAAATCCTGGAAAATTACTTCCAATTGGCTTATTTTAAATCAGCCAATCCCTATTTATTTTTTTTCAATTTAAATTCTAGTGATCAAAAAATAAAGGATAATTTAAATTTAAATTTAAAAAAGTTCTTGCTATTGGCCAATTCAAATCAGCTAATAGGGATTGACTGATTTAAAATCAGCTAATCTGAATTATGTTGTACCCCTATGAATTCAAAGTTTCTGGGATTTCAGTGTGTGGCGCTGACCACATGAAGACCAGGGCTCTCCGAAAAGCTGAAGGTGTAGTGGAGGCGGCGGTAGGGGCCACAAAAGTCTACCTCTGCCGCCGCACAGTTTGGCTCCCGGCACATGGAGCATGGATGAAGAAGGAGCAGAGGTGCCACCACAAAGATGGGCCACCAGCACCTGGAGCCGGGATGAAGAGGGCCCAACGTTGAAGGAAATGGATTCCCCATCAACTGTGGGTACCACTTTTGGGGTTAGATAGGGCTTCTTTGGGGTGGGTTTTTTATTTTTTAGAGTAGTGGGTGTTTTTCTAGCCTAGGTTATTTTACTTAGTTTTTGTTATTTTGAGGGGCGCGGGGTTATTTGTAATGTATATAAGGGTGTTTTTAATTTATTTATTTTTTGCAAAATAGCTGATCACTTTAGGGCAATGCCCTACAAGAGGTCCTTTTATTGTAATTTAGTGCGGGGGGGGTTAGTTTAGTGCAGGAGTTAGTTTAGAGGGGGTTAAGTCTTAAGTACAGTAGTGTTAGATTGAGTTTGGGTTTGTGGCAGTTTAGGTTTATTTTTTTATTTTTTATTCAATTTTAATTGTAACTTGTTACTTAGGAGGTTTAGTTTAGAGGGGGGTTAAGTGTTAGGTTAGTTTGCGTTTGGGGTATATGGCGGCGTAGAGGTTAATAGCATAGTACTTGCGGTGGGTATATGACGGCATAGAGGTTTATAATTAGAGACATATGGGTTAATAGTTAGTTTATTGGGGTGGGTATGTGGCAGCATAGGGGTTTATAGTTAGAGACATGGGGGTTAATAGATTATTGCGGTGGGTATGTGGTGGCATAGAGGTTCATAGTTGGATACTAGTGTTTGGTATGTGGTGGCATAGGGGTTAATAGATACTAGTGGTGGATATGTGGCAACATAGGGATTTATAGTTAGCTACTTGCAGTGGGTATATGGCAGCATAGGAGTTTATAGTTAGATACTAGTGGTGGGTATGTGGCAACATAGGAGTTTATAGTTAGCGACTTGCGGTGGGTAGGTAGTGACATAGTGGTTAATAGTTAGATACTAACGGTGGGTATGTGGCAGCATAGGGGTTAATAGTTAGTGACTTGTGGTGGGGATGTGGCAGTTTAGATATTTAATAGTGTATTGATAGTTTGTGATCGTGGGGTACTTCGGTTTAGGTGTATAAGGATTAGTGGTTAGGCAAACGTCAGTTATATTCAAGGGATCCCTTTACTATACATAGCCAATATGGTCAACGATGCTGGGTGTTGTCTAAAGCCATGATGCCGCTATGTTAAGATCTTGGAATATTCCGACAGGCTCGCACAACATAGCGGTGGTTCCCTTTGAATATTTGTCGCTTCGTAGCACTTTCGATCATCGTGGTCTCCGAGAGAACAAATGAAAATTAACATTTGAGTACTTATCTCTACAACGCCCCACTGGGAGTATAATTTATTCTCCTTGTTATATTTACACATATTTTTCATAAATGTAATATAGATAAATAGATAATTCAAATTTTAAAAAAAAGATTAAATAAAGACAATTTTAAAGTACACTGTCCCTTTAAGTGAACACTAGTCGAACAGACATTTGCTAATTTTTAAAAGAGGCAGAATGCAACCTAACACCTAGATTTAGAGTTTTGTCGGTAAAGACCCGCGTAGCTAACGCTGCTTTTTTTTTCCAGCGCACCCTTAAGACAACGCTGGTATTTAGAGTTGTCTGAATGGCTGCATTAGGCTCCAAAAAGGGAGCGTAGAGCATAATTTACCGCCACTTAAACCCTCAATACCAGCGTTGCTTACGGTTGCGGCTAGCTGGAAAAAGTGCTCGTGCACGATTCCCCCATAGGAAACAATGGGGCAGTTTGGGCACACAAAAAAGCAGCATTAAGCTCCTAACGCAGTCCCATTGTTTCCTATGGGGAAACAGTTTCTAACTCTGCACCTAACACCCTAACATGAACCCTGAGTCTAAACACCCCTAACCTTACACTTATTAACCCCTAATCTGCCTCCCCGCTATCGCTGACACCTGCATTACACTATTAACCCCTAATCTGCCGCTCCGGACACTGCCACAACCTACATTATACCTATGTACCCCTAATCTGCTGCCCCTAACATCGCCGACACCTATATTATATTTATTAACCCCTAATCTGCCCCCCCAACGTCGCCGCTACCTTACCTACACTTATTAACCCCTAATCTGCCGACGTGACCTGGCCACAACTATAATAAATGTATTAACCCCTAAACCGCCGCACTCCCGCCTCGCAAACCCTATAATAAATAGTATTAACCCCTAATCTGCCCTCCCTAACATCGCCACCACCTAACTTCAAGTATCAACCCCTAATCTGCCAACCGGACCTCGCCGCTACTATAATAAATGTATTAACCCCTAAAGCTAAGTCTAACCCTAACCCTAACACCCCCCTAAATTATATATAATTTTAATCTAACGAAATAAATTAACTCTTATTAACTAAAGTATTCCTATTTAAAACTAAATACTTACCTGTAAAATAAACAGGCTGATCGGAACAGCCAATAGAATGCAAGCTCAATCTGATTGGCTGATTGGATCAGCCAATCCGATTGAACTTGAATCTGATTGGCTGATTCGATCAGCCAATCAGATTTTTCCTACCTTAATTCCGATTGGCTGATAGAATCCTATCAGCCAATCGGAATTCGAGGGACACCATCTTGGATGACGTCACTTAAAGGAACCTTCATTCGTCTAGTTGTCGTTGAAGAAGGATGTTCCGCGCCGGAGGTCTTGAAGATGGAGCAGCTCCTCGTCGGATGGATGAAGATAGAAGATGCCGCTTGGATGAAGATGTCTGCCGGTCCGGATGTCCTCTTCTGCCCGGATAGGATGAAGACTTCTGCCGCTCCGGATGTCTTCTTTTGGTCTATCGGTGCCCGGCTGGGTGAACACGGCTCAAGGTAGGGAGATCTTCAGGGGGTTAGTGTTAGGTTTATTTAAGGGGGGTTTGGTTTAGAGTAGGGGTATGTGGGTGGTGGGTTGTAATGTTGGGGGGTGGTATTGTGTTTTTTTTACAGGAAAAAGAGTTGATTTCTTTGGGGCATGCCCCGCAAAAAGCCCTTTTAAGGGCTGGTAAGGTAATAGAGCTGTTAACTTTTTTAATTTAGATTAGGGTAGGGAAATTTTTTTATTTTGGGGGGCTTTGTTATTTTATTAGGGGGCTTAGAGTAGGTGTAATTAGCCTAAAATTCTTGTAATCTTTTTTTATTTTTTGTAATTTAGTGTTTGTTTTTTTTGGTAATTTAGTTTAGTTTATTTAATTGTAGGTAATTGTAGGTAATTCAAATTTAAAAAAAAAAGATTAAATAAAGACAATTTTACAGTACACTGTCCCTTTAAGTGAACACTAGTCGAACAGACATTTGCTAATTTTTAAAAGAGGCAGAATGCAACCTAACGCCTAGATTTAGAGTTTTGTCGGTAAAGACCCGCGTAGCTAACGCTGCTTGTTTTTCCAGCGCACCCTTAAGACAACGCTGGTATTTAGAGTTGTCTGAATGGCTGCGTTAGGCTCCAAAAAGGGAGCGTAGAGCATAATTTACAGCCACTTCAACCCTCAATACCAGCGTTGCTTACGGTTGCGGCTAGCTGGAAAAAGTGCTCGTGCACGATTCCCCCATAGGAAACAATGGGGCAGTTTGGGCACACAAAAAAGCAGCGTTAAAGTGAAGGTAAAGTTTAGGCATTAAAAACTGATATTGAGAATCCATTTGCAGTCTTAAACACAGTCGCTAACTTTATTTTTTCAATAAATTTATTTTTTACATGATTTATATACCAATATCTTTTTGCTCGTTGCCTTGCGATTCTCCTCCCATTGCTAATTTCCGGCTTTCTTAGACAGTGACGTATAGAGCGGTCCCACCCGCTCTATACGTGTCTACTAGGCTCGTGCACATCGAGCATCTAACAACGGCGCATGCGCATCCTAACTTCACTCTCACATTTGCGCTTGCGTTAGTCCCGGTCATCGCCCCCTGTAATCTGGTTCTGTCTTTGCGCTATGAATTGTACCCAAAAAGAGATGCTGTGAGTAGAAGGAGTGATTAAAATGTTTCTATTTTTTTGCCCTTTGCGATCCGATGCTGGTGGAAACTATGACTGGCAAATGATTGGGGTAATGCGCATGCGCTAACCGTGGACGCGCTCGCTTTGCTAGTATAAACTACAAAAAGTTAGGCATGCGCACAAGTAACCATCCACTGATTACGTCAATTGACGGCCGCCTAACGGCCAAATAATCAATTGGATGTTTAAACAACGTGACCGTTGTTTAGAAAAAAAAAAAAAATATCGGGTTGATTTTAGGATAGCGGATTCGATGCAAAATGTGTCAAATATCTAAGGTAATATTGAACTTTAGAAATATTGATGAATGAACATAATATTTATTTGGGTTCATATATTCATTGATGTATTGCAGAGTAGTTTGGTTTACCTTCACTTTAAGCTCCTAACGCAGTCCCATTGTTTCCTATGGGGAAACAGTTTCTAACTCTGCACCTAACACCCTAACATGAACCCCCAAGTCTACACACTCCTAACCTTATTAACCCTTAATCTGCCGCCCCCGCTATCGCTGACACCTGCATTACACTATTAACCCCTAATCTGCCGCTCCGGACACTGCCACAACCTACATTATACCTATGTACCCCTAATCTGCTGCCCCTAACATCGCCGACACCTATATTATATTTATTAACCCCTAATCTGCCCCCCCAACGTCGCCGCTACCTTACCTACACTTATTAACCCCTAATCTGCCGACGTGACCTGGCCACAACTATAATAAATGTATTAACCCCTAAACCGCCGCACTCCCGCCTCGCAAACCCTATAATAAATAGTATTAACCCCTAATCTGCCCTCCCTAACATCGCCACCACCTAACTTCAAGTATCAACCCCTAATCTGCCAACCGGACCTCGCCGCTACTATAATAAATGTATTAACCCCTAAAGCTAAGTCTAACCCTAACCCTAACACCCCCCTAAATTATATATAATTTTAATCTAACGAAATAAATTAACTCTTATTAACTAAAGTATTCCTATTTAAAACTAAATACTTACCTGTAAAATAAACAGGCTGATCGGAACAGCCAATAGAATGCAAGCTCAATCTGATTGGCTGATTGGATCAGCCAATCCGATTGAACTTGAATCTGATTGGCTGATTCGATCAGCCAATCAGATTTTTCCTACCTTAATTCCGATTGGCTGATAGAATCCTATCAGCCAATCGGAATTCGAGGGACACCATCTTGGATGACGTCACTTAAAGGAACCTTCATTCGTCTAGTTGTCGTTGAAGAAGGATGTTCCGCGCCGGAGGTCTTGAAGATGGAGCAGCTCCTCGTCGGATGGATGAAGATAGAAGATGCCGCTTGGATGAAGATGTCTGCCGGTCCGGATGTCCTCTTCTGCCCGGATAGGATGAAGACTTCTGCCGCTCCGGATGTCTTCTTTTGGTCTATCGGTGCCCGGCTGGGTGAACACGGCTCAAGGTAGGGAGATCTTCAGGGGGTTAGTGTTAGGTTTATTTAAGGGGGGTTTGGTTTAGAGTAGGGGTATGTGGGTGGTGGGTTGTAATGTTGGGGGGTGGTATTGTGTTTTTTTTACAGGAAAAAGAGTTGATTTCTTTGGGGCATGCCCCGCAAAAAGCCCTTTTAAGGGCTGGTAAGGTAATAGAGCTGTTAACTTTTTTAATTTAGATTAGGGTAGGGAAATTTTTTTATTTTGGGGGGCTTTGTTATTTTATTAGGGGGCTTAGAGTAGGTGTAATTAGCCTAAAATTCTTGTAATCTTTTTTTATTTTTTGTAATTTAGTGTTTGTTTTTTTTGGTAATTTAGTTTAGTTTATTTAATTGTAGGTAATTGTAGGTAATTCAAATTTAAAAAAAAAAGATTAAATAAAGACAATTTTACAGTACACTGTCCCTTTAAGTGAACACTAGTCGAACAGACATTTGCTAATTTTTAAAAGAGGCAGAATGCAACCTAACGCCTAGATTTAGAGTTTTGTCGGTAAAGACCCGCGTAGCTAACGCTGCTTGTTTTTCCAGCGCACCCTTAAGACAACGCTGGTATTTAGAGTTGTCTGAATGGCTGCGTTAGGCTCCAAAAAGGGAGCGTAGAGCATAATTTACAGCCACTTCAACCCTCAATACCAGCGTTGCTTACGGTTGCGGCTAGCTGGAAAAAGTGCTCGTGCACGATTCCCCCATAGGAAACAATGGGGCAGTTTGGGCACACAAAAAAGCAGCGTTAAAGTGAAGGTAAAGTTTAGGCATTAAAAACTGATATTGAGAATCCATTTGCAGTCTTAAACACAGTCGCTAACTTTATTTTTTCAATAAATTTATTTTTTACATGATTTATATACCAATATCTTTTTGCTCGTTGCCTTGCGATTCTCCTCCCATTGCTAATTTACGGCTTTCTTAGACAGTGACGTATAGAGCGGTCCCACCCGCTCTATACGTGTCTACTAGGCTCGTGCACATCGAGCATCTAACAACGGCGCATGCGCATCCTAACTTCACTCTCACATTTGCGCTTGCGTTAGTCCCGGTCATCGCCCCCTGTAATCTGGTTCTGTCTTTGCGCTATGAATTGTACCCAAAAAGAGATGCTGTGAGTAGAAGGAGTGATTAAAATGTTTCTATTTTTTTGCCCTTTGCGATCCGATGCTGGTGGAAACTATGACTGGCAAATGATTGGGGTAATGCGCATGCGCTAACCGTGGACGCGCTCGCTTTGCTAGTATAAACTACAAAAAGTTAGGCATGCGCACAAGTAACCATCCACTGATTACGTCAATTGACGGCCGCCTAACGGCCAAATAATCAATTGGATGTTTAAACAACGTGACCGTTGTTTAGAAAAAAAAAAAAAATATCGGGTTGATTTTAGGATAGCGGATTCGATGCAAAATGTGTCAAATATCTAAGGTAATATTGAACTTTAGAAATATTGATGAATGAACATAATATTTATTTGGGTTCATATATTCATTGATGTATTGCAGAGTAGTTTGGTTTACCTTCACTTTAAGCTCCTAACGCAGTCCCATTGTTTCCTATGGGGAAACAGTTTCTAACTCTGCACCTAACACCCTAACATGAACCCCCAAGTCTACACACTCCTAACCTTATTAACCCTTAATCTGCCGCCCCCGCTATCGCTGACACCTGCATTACACTATTAACCCCTAATCTGCCGCTCCGGACACTGCCACAACCTACATTATACCTATGTACCCCTAATCTGCTGCCCCTAACATCGCCGACACCTATATTATATTTATTAATCCCTAATCTGCCCCCCCAACGTCGCCGCTACCTTACCTACACTTATTAACCCCTAATCTGCCGACGGGACCTGGCCGCAACTATAATAAATGTATTAACCCCTAAACCACCGCACTCCTGCATCGCAAACCCTATAATAAATAGTATTAACCCCTAATCTGCCCTCCCTAACGTCGCCGCCACCTAACTTCAAGTATTAACCCCTAATCTGCCGACCGGACCTCGCCGCTACTATAATAAATGTATTAACCCCTAAAGCTAAGTCTAACCCTAAACCTAACACCCCCCTAAATTAAATATAATTTTAATCTAACAAAATAAATGAACTCTTATTAACTAAAGTATTCCTATTTAAAACTAAATACTTACCTGTAAAATAAACATGCTGATCGGAACAGCCAATAGAATGCAAGCTCAATCTGATTGGCTGATTGGATCAGCCAATCCGATTGAACTTGAATCTGATTGGCTGATTCAATCAGCCAATCAGATTTTTCCTACCTTAATTCCGATTGGCTGATAGAATCCTATCAGCCAATCGGAATTCGAGGGACGCCATCTTGGATGACGTCACTTAAAGGAACCTTCATTCGTCGTCTAGTCGTCGCTGAAGAAGGATGTTCCGCGCCGGAGGTCTTGAAGATGGAGCCGCTCCTCGTCGGATGGATGAAGATAGAAGATGCCGCTTGGATGAAGATGTCTGTCGGTCCAGATGTCCTCTTCTGCCAGGATAGGATGAAGACTTCTGCCGCTCCGGATGTCTTCTTTTGGTCCATCGGTGCCCGGCTGGGTGAACACGGCTCAAGGTAGGGAGATCTTCAGGGGGTTAGTGTTAGGTTTATTTAAGGGGGGTTTGGTTTAGAGTAGGGGTATGTGGGTGGTGGGTTGTAATGTTGGGGGGTGGTATTGTGTTTTTTTTACAGGAAAAAGAGCTGATTTCTTTGGGACATGCCCCGCAAAAAGCCCTTTTAAGGGCTGGTAAGGTAATAGAGCTGTTAACTTTTTTAATTTAGATTAGGGTAGGGAAATTTTTTTATTTTGGGGGGCTTTGTTATTTTATTAGGGGGCTTAGAGTAGGTGCAATTAGCCTAAAATTCTTGTAATCTTTTTTTATTTTTTGTAATTTAGTGTTTTTTTTTTTTGGTAATTTAGTTTAGTTTATTTAATTGTAGGTAATTGTAGGTACTTGTAGTTAATTTATTTAATTTATTTATTGATAGTGTAGTGTTAGGTTTAATTGTAACTTAGGTTAGGATTTATTTTACAGGTAATTTGGTAATTATTTTAGCTAGGTAGCTATTAAATAGTAAATAACTATTTAATAGCTATTGTACCTAGTTAAAATAAATATAAAGTTGTCTGTAAAATAAATATAAATCCTAAAATAGCTACAATATAATTATTAGTTATATTGTAGCTATATTAGGGTTTATTTTACAGGTAAGTATTTAGTTTTAAATAGGAATACTTTAGTTAATAATATTTAATTTATTTCATTAGATTAAAATTATATTTAATTTAGGGGGGTGTTAGGGTTAGACTTAGCTTTAGGGGTTAATACATTTATTATAGTAGCGGCAAGGTCCGGTCGGCAGATTAGGGGTTAATACTTGAAGTTAGGTAGTGGCGACGTTGGGGGGGGCAGATTAGGGGTTAATACTATTTATTGTAGGGTTTGCGAGGCGGGAGTGCGGCGGTTTAGGGGTTCATACATTTATTAGAGTGGCGGCGAGGTCCCGTCCTCAGATTAGGGGTTAATAAGTGTAGGTAGGTAGCGGCGACATTGGGGGGAGGGCAGATTAGGGGTTAATAAATATTATGTAGGTGTCGGCGATGTTAGGGGCAGCATATTAGGGGTTCATAATGATAATGTAGGTGGCGGCGATGTGTGGGGCCTCGGTTTAGGGGTACATAGGTAGTTTATGGGTGTTAGTGTTCTTTAGAGCACAGTAGTTAAGAAGTTAAGAGCTTTATAAACCGGCGTTAGCCCATAAAGCTCCTAACTACTGACTTTTTTCTGTGGATGGAGTCTTGTCGGTAGAGGGTCTACCGCTCACTTCAGCCAAGACTCTAAATAACGGCGTTACGAAGATCCCATTGAAAAGATAGGATACGCAATTGGCGTAAGGGGATCTGCGGTATGGAAAAGTCGCGGCTTGGAAGTGAGCGTTAGACCCTTTCCTGGCTGACTCTAAATACCAGCGGGCGGTAAAAAGCAGCGTTAGGAGCCCTTAACGCTGCTTTTAACGGCTAACGCCAAACTCTAAATCTAGACGTAAGTTATTAATATGTCTGCTCTCCTTTTTTTCAGAGGGGAGTGGCTACACTGAGAATTTCTAAGTGCTCATTTTACAAGAAAACAAAGTACATTGTTTCCAGTTTTTTTGTATACAACCTGTTTATTTTTATATTTACTTTGATTTAACATATTTTTGTTTACTAAACAAGTACTGTTTAATATACCTTTAATTTGGAGAAATCAACCGGTTATCTTGGTTCTGAAAAAAAAAATATTCACTATTCCGTTAAAAGGAACATAAATTAAATGTATATTTCTTAATATATAAATATATGTATTTGATAAATTGCAAATATTTATTTAGTTCATAAAGAAAAATGCTATGTACTAGCACAAAAATTGCCAAATGTGAATGAAAGATGTAGTTGCCTGCCAGTTTGTTCTTTTTTCCAAGGTCTCTTGAGTTTTGGTGTTCATGTTTTTTTTTCATCTTTGAAATAGATATTAAGGTCTAGAGTGCATATGTCAGCAATACTTCAAACGTTTGTCACAAAAATCTGTATTGTAGATTCATCAAAGAAAGTTTTGCTACTTGAGAAAATAGGACTATTTATGATATAGGATACTGTATTGATTCAATTTTATGGTATTTTTGAGTTCTCTTGTTCAACAGTTTTGAGAAATTACTTTCTTAAACCTTGAAATCCAATAGATTAATGTATTATTTTTTTTACTCATCTTGATGAATTGGTGTATAAATGCTTTGGTTGTTGTATATTATTCCATTTAGGGGATCAGGTGAAATAATATATTATTAATAGGAAACACTACTCTCTAAGATCAGAGGTGTCTTACTTGATCAAGAAATATTTTAGATTTTGATTGCTTTCTCTGTAGCATATATATATTATCCAATTAGCACGACCTATCCTTATGACTTTCTAACGTTGTTGTTATAAACAATAAACTAACTTTGATGTATATAAATCCTGAGAGTGCCCTCCCTTTCCTAGCTATATATATATATATAATACTTCACTTTCATTTTATAAGATTCTAAATAAAGGCCTTTTGTAATTTTCCCTTGATACATATAAAACATGGAAATGAACTGTACACTTAAATCGGACGAGGTACACATTCTATGACCCTGCAAAACTCAAACCCCTGAGTAATCACCAGCACTCACAGAAGCTGCACAGCTTTCAGGAACTCATGCAGTTAAACCTAGTCAAGCCTGGGTTCAAAGCCCATATGATAAAATTACTAAACAAAATTATTAACACAACACATAAAAAGTCTGGCATTCTCTTACAGACACACAGCTAGATTAACAGCAAAATTGACAAGTTACTTACACCATTTGCCCAAATATTAATAGTCCTTGAACCACTGGCCTGTATCACTGAAAACTGTGCAGCTGTCTGAATGCTGGTGAGTACCCAGGGCTGTGAGTTTTTCAGGTATATGGGATGTGTACTTTATCCAGTTTGAGAGTGCAGTTCATTTCTTTGTTTTATGAGATTCAACCCCTAAGGTGAAATAGAAATGCTAGTGATGTATTAAAACAATGAATTTTAAAGCTACATTATTTTTTCACAATCTAAGATTACATACAAGAGAAACAATGAGCACAGGTAAAGGAGAACATTTTATAACAAACAACCTTGATGCTGAAGGCACATTGCCTGCCACTCAAAGGAGATGCACATGTACCAGTCAGAATGATTGGCACCAATCTATGGTAAAAAACACAAGTAAACTAGGGTACAGAAGATTATGCATATAAGGCCTGCCAACTTGTTTTGATTAATATCAATGTCTTGCTAGATTAAATTGGGAACTACCCCTCATTATTTGAGTCCATGGGGTAGATTTATCATAGTGAGAGCGGACATTATACAATGTAGCATATCATGTCCGGTGCACATCAATAATTAAATAAATGCCAGCAGTTCTTGTGAACTGCTGGTGCAATGCCACCCCTGCAGATTTGTGGCCAATCGGCCGCTAGCAGGGGTGTCAATCAACCCAATCGTATTTGATCGGGTTGATTTCAGTCCGCGGACTCAGAACAGGCAGACGAGTTATGGAGCAGTGGTCTTTAGACTGCTGCTTCATAATTGCTCTTTCTGGCGAGCCGTACGGAGCTTGATAAATCGTCCCCCATGTAACTATAGCAGTACTGTAACATTGTAGGCCCTGTTGTTTAATATTAAAAACTAATAGACCACTATATTCTGTAATTGGGTTTCCCCATTTTAAAGGGATTGATACTTGTACAGCTAAGGGATGCAGAAACATTTTTGGTTAAGATCTTTATCGTGTGATTTAAATTACTTTACTGTATTATGCTATTAGTTTTCCATCCATGATCGAGGGAGGATCAGTTTTCAGTAATTAAGTAAGGCATAGCCCTATCACACAGTAAAAATAAGGTGCCAAAGAGGGAATTAAAAATTAGTAGGAATAAAAGGTGGGATGTAGACGTATATCTGGTGATATAAAATACATTTAAACCAAAAAACCTTTCAATATCTACATATATTTATAAATTAATAACAACAGCAGTTAAAACTAGGAATGATCTCTAAGGCCAATATGTGCACACAAATTGCTTTATTATTATGAAACACATAAATTGATATTATAAACTTCATATATGATTAATACACATTCGGCTAGATTTAGAGTTGGGCGGTAGCTGTCAAAACCAGCGTTAGAGGCTCCTAACGCTGGTTTTGGGCTACCGCTGGTATTTGGAGTCAGTCAGGAAAGGGTCTAACGCTCACTTTCCAGCCGCGACTTTTCCATACCGCAGATCCCCCTACGCCATTTGCGTATCTTATCTTTTCAATGGGATCTTTCTAACGCCGGTATTTAGAGTCGTGGCTGAAGTGAGCGTTAGAAATCTAACGACAAAACTCCAGCCGCAGAAAAAAGTCAGTAGTTAAGAGCTTTCTGGGCTAACGCCGGTTCATAAAGCTCTTAAATACTGTGCTCTAAAGTACACTAACACCCATCAACTACCTATGTACCCCTAAACTGAGGCCCCCCCCACATCGCTGCCACTCTATTAAAATTTTTAACCACTAATCTGCCGCTCCGTACACCGCCGCCACCTACATTATCCCTATGTACCCCTAATCTGCTGCCCCTAACATCGCCAACACCTACATAATATTTATTAACCCCTAATCTGCCGCCCCCAACGTCGCCGCTACCTACCTACACTTATTAATCCCTAATCTGCCGAACGGACCGCACCGCTACTATAATAAATTTATTAACCCCTAATCCGCCTCACTCCTGCCTCAATAACCCTATAATAAATAGTATTAACCCCTAATCAGCCCTCCCTAACATCGCCGACACCTAACTTCAAGCATTAACTCCTAATCTGCCGACCGGAGCTCACCGCTATTCTAATAAATTTTTTAACCCCTAAAGCTAATGCTAACCCTAACCCTAACACCCCCCAAGTTAAATATAATTTTTATCTAACGAAATAAATTAACTCTTATTAAATAAATTATTCCTATTTAAAGCTAAATACTTACCTGTAAAATAAACCCTAATATAGCTACAATATAAATAATAATTATATTGTAGCTATTTTAGGATTAATATTTATTTTACAGGCAACTTTGTAATTATTTTAACCAGGTACAATAGCTATTAAATAGTTAATAACTACTTAATAGCTACCTAGTTAAAATAATTACAAAATTACCTGTAAAATAAATCCTAACCTAAGTTACAATTAAACCTAACACTACACTATCAATAAATAAATTAAACTATCTACAATTATCTACAATTAAACCTAACACTACACTAGCAATAAATTAATTAAATACAATACCTACAAATAAATACAATTAAATAAACTAAACTAAAGTACAAAAAATAAAAAAGAACTAAGTTACAAAAAATAAAAAAATATTTACAACAATTTTAAACTAATTACACCTACTCTAAGCCCCAAATAAAATAACAAAGACCCCCAAAATAAAAAAATGCCCTACCCTATTCTAAAATTAAAATAGAAAAGCTCTTTTACCTTACCAGCCCTGAAAAGGGCCCTTTGCAGGGCATGCCCCAAAGAATTCAGCTCTTTTGCCTGTAAAAAAAACCATACAATACCCCCCCAACATTACAACCCACCACCCACATACCCCTAATCTAACCCAAACCCCCCTTAAATAAACCTAACACTAAGCCCCTGAAGATCTCCCTACCTTGTCTTCACCACACCGGGTTCACCGATTTGTCCTGGTTCCGATGTCTTGATCCAAGCCCAAGCGGGGGGCTGAAGATGTCCATGATCCGACTGAAGTCTTCATCCAAGCCGGAGCTGAAGAGGTCCATGATCGGGCTGAAGTCTTCATCCAAGCGGGAGCTGAAGAGGTCCATGATCGGGCTGAAGTCTTCTATCAAGCGGCATCTTCAATCTTCTTTCTTCCGGATCCATGGTCATCCCGCCGACGCGGAACATCCATCTTCATCGACGACTTCCCGACGAATGACGGTTCCTTTAAGGGACGTCATCCAAGATGGCGTCTCTCGAATTCCGATTGGCTGATAGGATTCTATCAGCCAATCGGAATTAAGGTAGGAAAATTCTGATTGGCTGATGGAATCAGCCAATCAGAATCAAGTTCAATCCGATTGGCTGATCCGATCAGCCAATCAGATTGAGCTCGCATTCTATTGGCTGATCGGAACAGACAATGCATGCCCCGCAAAGGGCCCTTTTCAGGGCTGGTAAGGTAAAAGAGCTTTTCTATTTTCATTTTAGAATAGGGTAGGGCATTTTTTTTATTTTGGGGGTCTTTGTTATTTTATTAGGGGGCTTAGAGTAGATGTAATTAGCTAAAAATTGTTGTAATATTTTTCTAATGTTTGTAAATATTTTTTTATTTTTTGTAACTTAGTTCTTTTTTATTTTTTGTACTTTAGTTAGTTTATTTAATTGTATTTATTTGTAGGTATTGTATTTAATTAATTTATTGCTAGTGTAGTGTTAGGTTTAATTGTAGGTAATTGTAGGTAGTTTATTTAATTTATTTATTGATAGTGTAGTGTTAGGTTTAATTGTAACTTAGGTTAGGATTTATTTTACAGGTAATTTTGTAATTATTTTAACTAGGTAACTATTAAATAGTTATTAACTATTTAATAGCTATTGTACCTGGTTAAAATAATTATAAAGTAGCCTGTAAAATAAATATTAATCCTAAAATAGCTACAATATAATTATAATTTATATTGTAGCTATATTAGGGTTTATTTTACAGGTAAGTATTTAGCTTTAAATAGGAATAATTTATTTAATAAGAGTTAATTTATTTCGTTAGATTTAAATTATATTTAAGTTAGGGGGGTGTTAGTGTTAGGGTTAGACTTAGCTTTAGAGGTTAATACATTTATTAGAGTAGCGGTGAGATCCGGTCGGCAGATTAGGGGTTAATAATTGTAGGTAGGTGGAGGCGACGTTGGGGGCGGCAGATTAGGGGTTAATAAATATAATATAGGGGTCGGCGGTGTTGGGGGCAGCAGATTAGGGGTACATAGGGATAACATAGGTTGCGGGGGTGTACGGAGCGGCAGATTAGGGGTTAATAATAATATGCAGGGGTCAGCGAGAGCGGGGTCGGCAGATTAGGGGTTAATAAGTGTAAGGTTAGGGGTGTTTAGACTCAGGGTACATATTAGGGTGTTAGGTGCAGACATAGGAAGTGTTTCCCCATAGGAAACAATGAGGCTGCGTTAGGAGCTGAACGCTGCTCTTTTGCAGGTGTTAGGTTTTTTTTCAGCTCAAACAGCCCCATTGTTTCCTATGGGGGAATCGTGCACGAGCACGTTTTTGAAGCTGGCCGCGTCCGTAAGCACCGCTGGAATTTAGAGTTGCAGTGGCGGTAAATATGCTCTATGCTCCCTTTTTGGAGCCTAACGCAGCCCTTCTGTGAACTCTAAATACCAGCGGTATTTAAAAGGTGCGGGCGAAAAAAAACATGCTAACGCACCCCTTTGGCCGCAGAACTCTAAATCTAGCTGATTATTAATAAGAAAATGAAAAGTCAACAGGTGTAGAAATGTCCTGCCGTCTATGCCCTGATGTTTTTAGGTTGCATATATTTCTACTTATTTTTTTAATTTCACACATGTTGGTGTATAGGGATTAGTTCAATGTTGATTTAAGGCTTCCTATGGATACTTTAGCCTTTTCTAGGCAGTGATTTAAACGAAAGAGTAAAATGTATCATTCTCTGTTTTTTTCCATACTTACTAGGCAGCCTTAGTAATCAAAAGACGACCAAATTAGAGAATTTTTCTATTTGACAGAATCTGCTGATACGTCATTTCTGGCATTGTGATTTACAGTGTAGTAAAAGTTCTATTGTTTATGATGGGTTTTTAAAAATGAAAAATATATGAACATTTATTTTATCATCTATATGGCTTATAATGTGGGTGGTCTCATTGATGGTTGATGTATCACGATCTGACTATTAAAATAGGAGGTAATTTGTTGTGAGCATCATGTGTAAGACAATAGGCTGATTATGATTGGCCATATACTCTGTTAATGTCACTGACCGGTACATTAAATATGGCTAAACAAGTAAATCACTCATTATCTTTAATAAAGCCTACTGTTTGCTGCAGGAAACACGTCAGAGGGGTTTTTGTAGACAAAGTTGTCTCATTTTGAGTTTTGAATTTTAAATAATGCCACAATAACATTTTTCTTAATTCTTTATTCCCTCTTCGGGACTTATTTTTACTCCTGTTGGAGCTTGTGTAAGAAGGAGCTTGGAGGATACAGTGTCTTCAACAGTTTATCCACTGATTCTTTATATATTTTAAAACTGTTAGTATTATGGTGTAATGTATAGGTATACCTCACAGTATTTCCCAGAATACTGATCCCACTTAAATTATATTAACTTCTCCTTTTATTTACCTTGTTTTTTTAAATATGCTGACAGGCCAATTAGTAGAAGTATGTAAGTTTTTATATAAATTGAGATATTTCTTTCCTTGTTCCTATCATAGTATCCCTTACATATTTATACTTAGAGCAGATAGTCAGCCTTTATCTTGTTTATATTCTTTTTTTTTCTTTGTTTTAAAGAGCTTTATTGGAATATAACAAATATCCCAAGACCATATACAATCATGGCCAACAATATTGGCACCCCTGCATTTCTGTCAGATAACTCACCACTTTGCGCAGAAAATTGTTGCAATTACAAATGTTTAGGTATTCTCATGTGTACTTATTTTGTTTGTATTGGTATGACACAAAAAAGTGGAGAAAAAAAGCTAAATCTTACACATTCAATGCAAAACATCAAAATTATTGTCACCTTCTCAAAATTGTAAGAAATAATTACATTTCAAGTTTGTGATGCTCCTGTAATTTGTAATTAAACTCACTTGTATCAATTAACAGGTGCTGACAATATAGAAATCACACCGGCAACCAGTTAAAATGGTGAAAAATTGACTGAACCTTTCTGTTGTGTGTCTCTGTGTGCCACACTGAGCATGGAGAATAGAAAGATCAGCAAAGAATTGTCTGTGGATTTGAAAACAAAAATGGTTGAAAAGCATGGACAATCTCAAAGTTACAAGTCCATCTCCAGAGATCTTAATGTTCCTGTGTCCACTGTGTGCATTGTCAAGAAGTTTACAGCCCATGGCACTGTAGCTAATCTCCCTGAACGTGGGCGAAAGAGAAAAATTGATTGATTAAAGATTCCAACAAAGGATTGTTCGAATGGTGAATAAAGAACCTAAATCAATTTTCAGAAAAATCAAGCTGACCTTTAGGCACAGGGTACAAATGTGTCAGCTTGCACTATACATCGCCATCTGAATGAAAAGGGGAGCTATGGTAGGAGACCCAGGAGGACCCCACTGTTGACACAGAAACATAAAAATGCCAGATTGGAGTTTGCCAAAACTTACCTATGGAAGCTAACATCCTTTTTGGAGAATTTGCAGTGGACAGACAAAACTAATTTACAGCTTTTTGGTAAAGCCCATCATTTTACTGTTTTCAGAAAAAGAAATGAGGCTTTTAAAGAAAAGAATACAGTCTCTAAAGTCAAACATGGTGGAGGTTCACTGATGTTTTGAGGTTACTTTGCTGCTTCAGGCAATGGATGTCTTGACTGTGTACATGGCAGTAATGAAATCACTGATGTTTTGGGGTTACTTTGCTGCTTCAGGCAATGGATGTCTTGACTGTGTGCCTTAATGAAATCTAAAGACTACCAAATAATTATATGGTGCAATGTGGGCCCAGTGTCAGAAAGTTGGGTCTCCATCAGAGGTCATGGGTCTTATATCAGCACAATGACTTAAAGCACACATCAAAAATCAACCAGAAATGGTTTAAGAAAAAGTACTGAAGAGTACTGAGCTGGCCAGCAATGATTCCAGATCTCAATCCCATAGAGCACCTGTGGAGAGATCTCAAAACAGCAGTTGGGAAAAAGAACTCTTCCAATCTGAGATATCTGGGGCAGTTGGTAAAAGAAGAGTGGTTCGAAATTCCAGTAGAGAGGTGTAAGAAACTCATTGATGGTTAGAGGAAGCGATTGATTTCAGTTATTTTTTCCAATAATTTTGTCCAGTCCATTTTTGGAGTTTTGTGTGGAATGTGTCAGATTTGGCTTTTTTACCTTCATTTTTTTGTGGCATACCAATACAAACAAAAGAAATAAACATGAAAAAAATGCCTAAACGTTTGTAATTGTAACAATTTTCTGGGCTAAGTGGTAATTTATCTGACATAAATGTAGGGGTGCAAATATTTTTGGCCATGACTGTATAAGTGGAAACAGATTCAATTACAAAGGAAATCTCTATTTGAGGGATTCTGAGACAATGTTTTTGAATCTTTAGAGATTAGTCCATAAAGTCTTTGGGTCCATTTTAAAAATGTCTAATAATACTTGTTTTTTTAATAAACTTAATCGTTCAACAAATATAAGTCAAAAAAATGTATTAAGGATAAACAAAGGTACGGAAATAACAATTACACCAACAAAAATTAAGGTCAAAATAATAACTAGATGCCCCAATGTTGAGGCGGCATACATAAGCAAAGAAGAAAGGAGGGGAATAAAAGGGGGAAAGGTATGGAAGAGAAAAGGATGGGGAAAAAGACTAAGTAGTAGGGTGAAGAGAGGAGGACAGAGATAGACGTTATCATGACTAATAACCTCAGATAAAGAGATATGGCTGCAAGGAAGAAATAATGTTTCAACAAATATATCCAGGAGCAGGGCATTCAACAAGTCACCACATTAATCTTACGAAGGGAGTTTATAACTTACTTACATCAAGCAGTGTCAGAATTCCACAATCCCAGCATATATACATGTAATCTTTTAGGCCTAGATTTGGAGTTTGGCAGTAGCTGTGAAAACCAGTTCCGATCAGCCAATAGAATGCGAGCTCAATCTGATTGGCTGATCGGATCGGCCAATCAGATTGAACTTGATTCTGATTGGCTGATTCCATCAGCCAATCAGAATTTTCCTACCTTAATTCCGATTGGCTGATAGAATCCTATCAGCCAATCGGAATTCGAGGGACGCCATCTTGGATGACGTCCCTTAAAGGAGCCTTCATTCGTCGGTAGTCCGTCGGGCCAGCAGGATGTTCCGCGTCGGAGGTCTGCAAGATGGATCCGGAAGAAAGAAGATTGAAGATGCCGTTGATAGAAGACTTCAGCCGGATCATGGACCTCTTCAGCTCCCGCTTGGATGATGACTTCAGCCAGATCATGGACCTCTTCAGCTCCCGCTTGGATGATGACTTCAGCCGGATCATGGACCTCTTCAGCCCCCTGCTTGGGCTTGGATCAGGACATCAGAGGAGCTCTTCTGGATCGATCGGTGAACCTGGTATGGTGAAGATAAGGTAGGAAGATCTTCAGGGGCTTAGTGTTAGGTTTATTTAAGGGGGGTTTGGGTTAGATTAGGGGTATGTGGGTGGTGGGTTGTAATGTTGGGGGGGGTATTGTATGTTTTTTTTTACAGGCAAAAGAGCTGAATTTCTTGGGGCATGCCCCGCAAAGGGCCCTGTTCAGGGCTGGTAAGGTAAAAGAGCTTTGAACTTTTGTAATTTAGAAAAGGGTAGGGCATTTTTTTATTTTGGGGGGCTTTGTTATTTTATTAGGGGGCTTAGAGTAGGTGTAATTAGTTTAAAATTGTTGTAATATTTTTCTAATGTTTGTAAATATTTTTTTATTTTTTGTAACTTAGTTATTTTTTATTTTTTGTACTTTAGTTAGTTTATTTAATTGTATTTAATTGTAGGAATTGTATTTAATTAATTTATTGATAGTGTAGTGTTAGGTTTAATTGTAGATAATTATAGGTATTTTATTTAATTTATTTATTGATAGTGTAGTGTTAGGTTTAATTGTAACTTAGGTTAGGATTTATTTTACAGGTAAATTTTTAATTATTTTAACTATTTTAGCTATTAAATAGTTCTTAACTATTTAATAGCTATTGTACCTGGTTAAAATAAATACAAAGTTACCTGTAAAATAAATATAAATCCTTAAATAGCTATAATATAATTATAATTTATATTGTAGCTATATTAGGATTTATTTTACAGGTAAGTATTTAGCTTTAAATAGGAATAATTTATTTAATAAGAGTTAATTAATTTCGTTAGATTAAAATTATATTTAATTTAGGGGGGTGTTAGTGTTAGGGTTAGACTTAGCTTTAGGGGTTAATACATTTATTAGAATAGTGGTGAGCTCCAGTTGGCAGATTAGGGGTTAATAATTGAAGTTAGGTGTCGGCGATGTTAGGGAGGGCAGATTAGGGGTTAATACTATTTATTATAGGGTTAGTGAGGCGGATTAGGGGTTAATAACTTTATTATAATAGCGGTGCGGTCCGCTCGGCAGATTAGGGGTTAATAAGTGTAGGCAGGTGGAGGCGACGTTGTGGGGGGCAGATTAGGGGTTAATAAATATAATATAGGGGTCGGCGGTGTTAGGGGCAGCAGATTAGGGGTACATAGGGATAATGTAAGTAGCGGCGGTTTACGGAGCGGCAGATTAGGGGTTAAAAATAATATGCAGGGGTCAGCGATAGCGGAGGCGGCAGAATAGGGGTTAATAAGTGTAAAGTTAGGGGTGTTTAGACTCGGGGTACATGTTAGGGTGTTAGGTGCAGATGTAGGAAGTGTTTCCCCATAGACAACAATGGGGCTGCGTTAGGAGCTGAACGCGGCTTTTTTGCAGGTGTTAGGTTTTTTTTTCAGCTCAAACAGCCCCATTGTTTTCTATGGGGGAATCGTGCACAAGCACATTTTTGAGGCTGACCGCGTCCGTAAGCAACTCTGGTATCGAGAGTTGAAGTTGCGTTAAATATGCTATACGCTCCTTTTTTGGAGCCTAACGCAGCCATTCTGTGGACTCTCAATACCAGAGTTATTTTAAAGGTGCGGCCAGAAAAAAGCCAGCGTTATCTACGCGGGTCGTTACCGACAAAACTCTAAATCTAGCCGTTAATTAGCTATATCCTTCCAGCTGTAAAAGCAAGCTCATCTACCTTTTCCATACCTCTACTGGAGGTTATAGTGGGAGTTCTCCAATATCTAAAAATCAAAGTTTTAGCACAGTTTAACATCAGGAACAGCAAGCGTTTTACCTTTGTCTTTCAATTTTATCAGACCATGAAACAGTATAATATAAAATGTGGTTAATTATGAATCAAGAGCCTCAAATTGGATTCCATAGTTAAAAGTACATCTATCCACGGGGAGAAAAAAATACCTTTGCGCTGTAATATGCAGCCTAATTAGTATCTAATGGTCAGGAACGATAAAAAAGAAAATTATTTAATATTTAAATAATAAACATACAATCAATCAATAAAATGTAAATACATGACATCCACAATAAATACAAATGTAGTAAGGTGTACAAAATTAAACAAAACAATATGTCTTAAGACCAAATAATAACAAATAATGTTCACAAGACTTCTGTGTACAAATGGAGATGATGGACACCAGTATTGCTGGAATATAAAATAAATTCAAATCACCAAAATGAAAAAATCCACAGGAAAGGTTATTCTTCTTATATTCCCCTGAGAGATTGCTGCTGTATCCATAAGTGGTGGTTATCCCATCCAAAATGTATCATGACCGGCGTTTTCAATTCCGCGCCATTGTTCTGATACCTCCGGTCACAGACTAAAGAGGCCGAAGTGGGTCTTGAATAGAGCAATGCATTTTAGCTTGTAATGGACTTACTCAAGCTCTAAAAACATAATGTTTATACACCACAAAGAACTTAAAGTGATAGAGATCAGCGATAGAGACTTTCAAAAGGCTTGTAATAAATTATATTGAAAAACTCACTGATGAAAAAATTGGGAAAGTTAAGAGCAATTTATCCAAAAATCAATTACAAATTAATCGAGAATTGGAAAAAGATAAGGAACTCATCATCAAGCCCGCAGATAAGGGAGGTTGGATTGTCATTCTTGTTAAAAAATTATTATAGTTACAATATCTTAAGTGACAAAAACACTTACAAGAAGTTAAATGGCAATCCCACCACCCGATATACTGTAGAACTAAAAGAGTTACTATATTCAACAAAAGAAAAAGGTATCTTAACCCTAAAAGAAAGAAATTATCTATTACCTAAATTTCTGAGGGTACCTCTCCTATATTGTTTGCCAAAAATCTCTGATTGATCCACCCGGAAGGCCTATCATCTTTGGGATTGGTTTATAAACTACCAATTTGTCAGAATATTTGGATATTTTTTTGCAAACATATGTTAAGGTATTACCCTCCTTTTTGAAGAATTCAAATGGTGTAGTGAGGCTAATAGAAAAAATTGCATGGCATGAAGGTTATTTATTAATTACTTGCAATGTAACTTGACTTTACACATTTATAGGTCATGAAGATGGAATTTAAGCTGTTAGGTATTTTCTAGAACAGGATACATCTTTGAAGATCAAACAAAAAGTTATATTATCACATAATGTATTTTCATATGATGGACTATACTATAATCAGGAACAAGGAATGGCTATGGGTACCAGGTTTGCCCAAAGCTATGCCAATTTATTTATGGGTTTTTGGAATATAATTTTCAGCCCGTTTGGAACAAACCTGGTTAACCCCTTAAGGACAAGGCCGCTTTTAATTTTCTTACCCTTAAGGACCAGGGCTATTTTTAAATTTCTGTGGTGTTTGTGTTTAGCTGTAATTTTCCTCTTACTCATTTACTGTACCCACACATATTATATACCATTTTTCTCGCCAATAGACTTTCTAAAGATACCATTATTTTCATCGTATCATATAATTTACTATAATTTTTTTTATAAAATATGAATTTTTTTTAAAAAAAACACTTTTTATAACTTTGACCCCCAAAATCTGTTACACATCTATAACGACCAAAAAACAACCATGCTAAATAGTTTTTAAATTTTGGCCTGAGTTTAGAAATACCCAATGTTTACATGTTCTTTGCTTTTTTTTGCAAGTTATAGGGCAATCAGTACAAGTAGCACTTTGCTATTTCCAAACCATTTTTTTTTCTTCAAAATTTGCATAAGTTACATTTTAACACTGATATCTGTCAGTCATCCCTGTATAACCCTTCACATCTATATATATTTTTTTATTAGACACCCCAAAGTATTGATCTAGGCCCATTTTGATATATTTCATGCCACTTTTTCACCGCCAAAAGCGAGCAAATAAAAAAATTGTTCACTTTTTTACTAACTTTTCCACAAACTGAACTGAAATGATTTACAGACAGCTTGTGCAATTATGGCACACATGGTTGTAAATGCTTCTCTGGGATCCCCTTTGTTTATAAATAGCAGACATTTATGGCTTTGGCATTACTTTTTGGTAATCAGAAGGCCGCTAAATGCAGCTGCGCACCACACTTGTATTATGCCCAGCAGTAAAGGGGTTAATTAGGTATCTTGTAGGGAGCTTGTATGGTTCATTTTAGCTTTAGTGTAGTGTAGTAGATAACCCAAAGTTTTGATCTAGGCCCATTTTGGTATATTTCATGCCACCATTTTACCGCCAAATTTGATCAAATAAAAAAAATCGTTAACTTTTCACTAACTTTAGGTTTCTCACTGAAATTATTTACAAACAGCTTGTGCAATTATGGCACACATGGTTGTAAATGCTTCTCTGGGATCCCCTTTGTTCAGAAATAGCAGACCTTTATGGCTTTGGTATTACTTTTTGGTAAATTCCTCTGCGCACCACACTTGTATTATGCCCAGCAGTGACAGGGTTAATTAGGTAGTTTGTAGGGAGCTTGAAGGTTTAATTTTAGCTTTAGTGTAAAGATCAGCCTCCCACCTGATACATCCCACCCCCTGATCCCTCCAAAACAGCTCTCTTCCCTCCCCAAACCCACAAATGTCCCCGCAAAGTCTGCCAGTATAGAAAAAAAAGTTTGTGTTTGTTTTAAAAATAAATTAATTAAATTATATATTTTCTGCAGTGTAGGATCCCCATTACCACCTAACCTTCCTGAGCCCCCCCAAACAGCTCTCTAACCCTCCACTTTCTCACTATTCAGTACCATTTTTGGTACTAGCAGCTGTCTTCCAGTACCCACTTTTCAAAATAATGTGCCTTTATTTATATAATTTTTTATTTTTCTGTAGTGTAGCTACCCCCCTCCCCCTCTCCCAGATCCATTTTTTTAAACACAATTTCCCCCCTCCCTCTCCCAACACCCGCTCCCACCAAGACTTGAATCACATAGTGCAGATCGTGAGCATGCGCACACACACGCACGCACATGTCCCCCCGCCCCCGTGCATGCTTCCGCATGCACTGGAGACAGATCCGACATAGCTAGCAGAAGTAATAAAGCAATGGGCTGCCCACCCGCCTCCCTGCACCTGCTCCCACCAACGATCGGCTCCATCGCTGGCCGATGTAGAGAGGGCCACAGAGTGTGCCAAAAAAGGTATTGCAGTGATGCCTCAATATCGAGACATCACAGTAATACCTTAAAAGCGGCTGGAAGCAATCAGGATTGCTTCCAGCTGCTTTAAACCCCTAATGATGTACAGGGTACGTCGTTGTTCTGTAAAGACCAGTTTGTGTTTGACGTACCCTGTACGGCGTGTGTCATTAAGGGGTTAAATATAAACTCTATATAGATGATATTTTGAGGATTTGGCAAGGAACTGAATTAATATTTGATGAATTTTTAAAATCTATGAATGATAATATTTTAAATTTAAAATTCACTTGTGAGAGAAGTAGATCAGTTATTCATTTTCTAGATCTTGAAATTTTTGTAAGGGAAAATAATTTAAATTCCAGAACTCATTTCAAACAGGTGGATGCAAATAGCTATATACATCAATTGAGTTGTCACCATCATAGATAGAAAGAAAATGTCTATAGGGGCAACTTTTGAGAATTTAGAAAAATTGCAGTAAAAGTGAAGGCTGAAACCTAATCAGATAAACTCAGAGATATAGTTCTGGAGAGAGGGTATAATGCAAATAATATAAAAGAAGCAAGAAAATTGGTATGAAACATAGAGAAGTATTGATACAAGAGAAAATTACAAGTAGCAAAACAAGAAAAGATCAGAAAGATGATTCCCTTTACATACCTTTTATAACAAAATATTGTCAGAATAAATATTTGTTGTAAAAGATTCTAAATAAACATTAGGGAATACTAAAAAAGTGATGATAAATTAGGTTTCCTGCTACCCAATAGAGCACACATTTATTGTTTAACTTTCTGATCTTTTGTTAAAAAAATACACAAAAATACTTTGCTCTCATGGATATCAAACAATTGCAAAACACATCACAGGTTTATCCAAAAATAATAATCTTTGTGAAATATATGTGTGGTACAATTCTTTGTATCCCTATGAATTCATATTAGAAAAAATAAATTTGACGTATATTTCTTTTGATATTTTAATTTTTTTAGTACACCTGGGTGACTAGGAACAGGAAATTGTTCAAGCATGACTTCCTGTTTCACAGGGGTTTTAAATATGAGGTAACACATAGGCCCTTAGTCATTCATCACAATAGGTAAGACCAAGGAATACAACTGTGATGTGCAGAAAAAGGTTGTTTATCTTTACAAAATGGCTATATAAAAATAGCAAAAGCATTGAAAATGCCAATTTCCACAATCAGGGCAAAAATTAGGAAGTTCCAGTCAACTGGAAATGTTATGAATCAACCTGGAAGAGGACACGTGTATATATTATCTCAATGAACTGTGAAGAGGATTGTTCGACTGGCCAAAATATCTCCAAGGATCACAGCTGGTAATTGCAGAAGTTAGTTGCGTCCTCGGGTTAGAAAGTCTCCAAACTACAATCCGGTGCAACCTATATAACCTATATAACCACAAATTGTTTGGAAAGGTTTTAAGAAAAAAGCCTCTACTCTCCTCCCAAAAAAATTTCAAGCATCTTCAGTTTGAGAAATGGGATTAGGTTATATAGTCAGATGAAACCAAAATAGAGCTTTTTGGCAATAAACACCAAAGGTGGGTTTGGTGCACAAAGAGTGTTAGACATATGGAAAAGTACCTCATGCTCATGGTTAAATATGCTGGTGTCAATGATTTTGGGCAGTTTTACATATGTAAATATTTCCCTGCCCACTGCTGGCACCTATTGCCATTTCAGATTGTCTTATATATGTGCAACATTACAGAATTATTCTAGGTTTTCTTGTAATGCTTACAAATATGTCAAAATGGCCAGTTTCAGATGTTATCAAGTGCCTTTAGGTGTTGAATTTGATAAGTATAAAAAGGTCTTAAACAATATTCAGCTAAATTTTAGAAATAGTGGTTTAAGGTGAGCTAAAAATGCACTTGTGACTCAGACAAACTACCACAATCCTGCTATTTTGATCAAATTGAAATGAAAAGTGCCCTTTCCAGGCCAAACACCCACTGAAAAATAAGTTGGCTGATAGATTGTGATCTACCCCATGCTTTTTTTAGCTCTATTGTAATGTATGCATCTCCCTTACACACTTAAAGGACCATTAGAATACAGTGGAATTGCATAATCAACAAGTGCATCATAAAACGGCCATGCAATTTTACTTACTCTGAATTTTACAGGAGCAGTAGATTTTTTTCTAACAAATTTCTAACATAAAGTTCTCTGCATTATAATTGTTATAATTTAAGAAAAGTGCTTACATTATATTTGCTTTAAATTATTTATTTGTGTGAACTAAAGTAATTGTATTCAAAGTAACTGAGTCTGATTAACTCCTGCTTATAGATACTTATCAAACATTCTTAGTTTATTTGTGGTTATGATGTAATGCAGTTTGACACTCCTGTTCTACATAAACCCAAGCATATGATTATTTTATTCAATAGGCTATGCCATATGAATGTGACTTAGCTTAGGGAGGTGAAACAGCTGTCAGTAGGCCATATAAGCTAAACGATCATGTATCATGAATGTTTTTATCTGCACTCTGCACTTTTCCTTCTGTTTTAGAAATTTGTTATAAAGATATCTACATATTGAACAAAGCAAATAATAAATGGTTCTTCGAAGACATTTAGAAAATATCATGGATATATGGATATATTTGCAGTGCATGAAATATGGCTAAAGGTAACATTTGCTTGTTTAAGTTTACTTTTTTTAAGTAATACACATATCCTGTTGAAAAGCTTTTCAAATGATTAATCTACAAACAAAATACTGCACACAGTATTAATGAGAAAATATTGTAGAATAATGTGTTAATACAATAGAATATATACTTTTGTTTGCTAAACATAGGGCTCCATGTACGAAGCAGCGAAAGCTGCTCCGGAGCCTTTGCGGGGCAGGTTCGCATATGCGAGCCTGCTTCCCGCAATGTAAGAAGCAGCGGTCATTAGACCGCTGCTTCCTACACCCTACGCCACCTCTTTGGTGGCGAAGCAAAATCACCGAGAGTTCGCTCGCTCTCGGTGATTGACAGCCCCTTCAGTCGCGTGATTGGTCGCGCGACTGAAGGGGCGGGCATTACACACTCCGCTGAGTGTGTAATGATACATACGGGCAAGCGGATCAATAGATCCGCTGCCCGTGTGTAGCGGAGGTGGGCGGACAGCTTCGCGAGTTAAGAAGCTGTCCGCCCGCCTCTTAGTACATGGAGCCCATAATCGTACAATCTGTGTCTTATCTAAATACTATGGGTAACATTACAAGTAAAGAGTTACTGATTGCTCACAGTGCGTAACGTGAGAGGCAGTAGTGCTACATTTGGTATTACAAGTCATTGAATAAAAAATTAACTTAAGACTTGTTTTGTTCAAGTACCAACATTAACAAATCCCATACTTATAATAAGAAGTTCTCATAAGTGTGTTGGACACATTTACCTTGATATTTCAAGCTGAGTGTTGCATGGCCAATGTACGCAATGATTAACTTGAACTTTTGAAAAGCTGGTGTAAACTGTTACCATGAATGTTAACAGTCCACATGAACACTAACCCCACTTTAAAAATTACTACACAAAATCCCAGATTATTAACCCTCTAACTGGCACTAACTTCTATGCTATTAACCCTTAAACCTTTAAAATCCCCAATTAAAAAAAAAACCTACACTATTAACCCCTGCAAAGGTCTCAAAAAACTCCTTTGCTATTAACCCCATAACCTCAATTTCCCAATGTAAATGGCTAGCAGTTAGCGAGTTAATAGTATAGGGGGTTAATAGTATATACAAACCACATCTAGGGTATATATGTATATATATATATATATATATATATATATATATATACAGTATATATATATATATATATATATATATATATATATAAATATATATATATATATATATATATATATATAAATATATATATATATATATATATATATATATATATATATATACCCTAGATTTGGAGTATATATTGCATTTGAAAAATACAAAAGAGTATAATGCTATAGATTTTTAACTCATATATTTTTAGTTACCAAATTAACACAATACATTTCAAGAAGCCATTTAATATAAATAGCATGCATTGCACTTGTGCATATGGAAGGGAACAGGTTAATATACCTTGCATTGCAAAGCACAGATGTAGTAAAAAAAGGACATTTCCTTACCATTCTTCACACCCAAGTGGATAGTGTTATTAGCATGAAGAGAAAGTTAAAAGCTTAAAAAAATTGGTACCTAAATAATAAAAGTATATGTGTTATAGCAAACCAGCAATTTGAATCCACTATAATTAAGGAAGGTACATATATCTTTATAGAATACTGCTGTAAGTGTGATTAGGTTGCATATGAAGTCCCCATGAGAAATATGTTTTTGTTAGATTTTTTCATAGTTACTCCATATTCGAGTCTTGTATACATTCTAGACCACATACGTCTGGATAAGAGTTTCTAAGTTTTATGTCATCAAAAATATATGAACACAGTACCTGAGATAGATAGAGATAGATAGATAGATAGATAGATAGATAGAGAAATATGATCTGATGATCTAAAGCTCTCTGCTCATGTAAGAAGATCTAAAAAGATCCTCCAGCACAGCGATATCCCTAGTAAAATTTGTAAAAGGCACATTTTTCTATACTTCTCTAAGGGGCATTCCCTATTTTTCTGTATATGAAGGAGAGGAAAGCCCAGTGCATTATAGCACTGCATGACATGAGAGTTCTGCTGCATTTACACTTTGTGTTTTGTATTTTAAATTACTTTACAGTTCAGATTAAGTTTTATTACATTTAAACTTTTCATTTCTATTTTGTACTTTATTTTGTATACAGTTTATTTAGGATTTATATTTTACAACATCTGATTATGCTTTCACAGTTTCTATGCAACTTTAAAAAATTAGGATCATACTTTGTATATTTCAGTGTATTGTACAAATTACATTGCACTTTGTATTTCTTCTGTTTAAAATAAAACTGAAAAACTGACAGATTCCGTTTCCAGAGAGATTAAAGGGCCATAATACCAAAATGTTTAAACCCTTGAAAGTAATGCAGCATAGCTGTAAAAAGCTGACTAGAAAATATCACCTGAACATCTCTATGTAAAAAAGAAAGATATTTTACCTCAAAAGTTCCTCAGTAGCCACATCCCATTGTAAAGGATTTCTAAGCAGCATATTAGTATGTCTGTCCCAGGACAGCTGAAGGGATGAGCCTTGTGCACTCTCATGTTATTTCCCTATTCAGTTTAGGGAAGTTTACAATGAAATCTAATGAGGGTTAAGTCAAATCTCATGAAATCACAGTAAAAGATTTCATGACCTCAGCAATGCTGATGCTGATTGGCTGCTGTTCATTTCTTCATTTTATTATTTTTTTTTTTACCTGTAGCTGGGAGCAGCTGAGTATAACTTTTTACACAGAACTTACTCTGCTGAGCTGAGGAGATTGTGAGGTAAAATATCTTCTTTTTTTTACATAGAAATGCTCAGGTGATATTTTCCTGTCAGCTTTTTACAGTTATACTGCATCAGTTTCAAGTGATTTAGCATATGAGTATTATGTCCCTTTAAAATAAGCAAATATTCTCTTATTTGGAGATAGATTATAGTGCAGACTTTACAGGGGCTGAACTCACTGAATTCTATAAGAAAAAGTGCATAATCTAGAAGTCCCTGTTATTGAGTTTGCATCAATAACAGATTGAACTGAAATATTTTCACTACAATTTAACATGCTTTTGCCTTACGCTGTGTATTGGAGCCCCGTAACTCCCTAAACTACATGCTAAATAAAACCTAACACCTAACGCATGCGCAATGTCTATCTACCTGTCAACCGCGATCCCCCACCGCAATCCCAAATAAAGTTATTAACCCCTAAACCGCTGCTCCTCCCAGACACCGCCGCAAGCTACATTAACTACCCCCTAATGTGAGCCCCTTACACCGCCGCCACCTACATTAACTACCCCCTAATGTGAGCCCCTTACACTGCCGCCACCTACATTAACTACCCCCTAATGTGAGCCCCTTACACCGCCACATACATTACCTACCCCCTAATGTGAGCCCCTTACACTGCCGCCAGCTATATTAAATTATTAACCCCTAATCTAATCCCCCTACCCCACCGCCAGCTATATTAAATTATTAACCCCTAATCTAATCCCCCTACCCCACCGCCACCTATATTAAATTAATTAACCCCTAAAATAATAAAATATCCCTACCACTAAACCTAAGTCTAACCCTACAAATAGCCCTGAAAAGGGCTTTTTGCGTGGCATTACCCCAAAGTAAACAGCTCTATTGCCAGCCCTTAAAAGGGCTTTTTGCGGGTTTTGCCCCAAAGTAATCAGCTCTTTTACCAGCCCTTAAAAGGGCTTTTTAGGGGAATTGTCACAAAGTAATCAGCTCTTTTGCCTCTAATCTAAATCCCCCTACACCGCCGCCACCTATAATAAATGTATTACCCCCGAATCTAATCCCCCTAAACCGCCGCCACCTATATTAACTATATTAACCCTAATTATATTAGGGTTAATATAGTTAATATAGTTATTATATTATATATATTAACTATATTAACCCTAATTATATTAGGGTTAATATAGTTATTATATTATATATATATTAAGTATAATAACCCTATCTAACTCTAACACCCCTAAATAAATTCTTATTAAAATAAATCTAATTAATATTAATATTAATATTATTAATTAAAATATTCCTATTTAAATCTAAATACTTACCTATAAAATAAACCCTAAGATAGCTACAATATAATTGATAATTACATTGTAGCTATTTTAGGGTTTATATTTATTTTACAGGTAACTTAGTATTTATTTTAACTAGGTACAGTTAATATAGTTATTATATTATATATATTAACTATATTAACCCTAATTATATTAGGGTTAATATAGTTATTATATTATATATATATTAAGTATAATAACCCTATCTAACTCTAACACCCCTAACTAAATTCTTATTAAAATAAATCTAATTAATATTAATATTATTAATTAAAATATTCCTATTTAAATCTAAATACTTACCTATAAAATAAACCCTAAGATAGCTACCATGTAATTAATAATTACATTGTAGCTATTTTAGGGTTTATATTTATTTTACAGGTAACTTGGTATTTATTTTAACTAGGTACAATAGCTATTAAATAGTTAATAACTATTTAATAGCTACCTTGTTAAAATAATTACAAATTTACCTGTAAAATAAATCCTAACCTAAGTTACAAATACACCTACGCTATCAATAAATTAAATAAACTACAAATATCTAAACTAAAATACAATTAAATACACTAGACTAAATTACAAAAAAACCCCCACTAAATTACAAAAAATAAAAAAAGATTACAAGAATTTTAAGCTAATTACACCTATTCTAAGCCCCCTAATAAAATAACAAAGCCCCCCAAAATAAAAAAAAATTCCCTACCCTAATCTAAATTACAAAAGTTAACAGCTCTATTACCAGCCCTTAAAAGGGCTTTTTGTGGGGCATGCCCCAAAGTAATCAACTCTTTTGCCTGTAAAAAAAAAACACAATACCACCCTCAACATTACAACCCACCCCCCGCATACCCCTACTCTAAACCCACCCAAACCCCCCTTAAAAAAACCTAAAACTAAGCCCCAGAAGATCTCCCTACCTTGAGTCGTCTTCATCCAGCCGGGCCGAATTCTTCATCCAATCCGGGCGATGTCTTCATCCAAGCGGCAATGAAGAAGTCTTCCATCCGGGCGATGTCTTCATCTAAGCGGCAAAGAAGAAGTCTTCCATCCCGGCGATGTCTTCATCCAAGCGGCAAAAAAGAGGTCCTCCATTGGGGCGAAGGTTTCCTCCAAGCGGCATCTTCAATCTTCTTTCTTCGGACCTCAGACGCGGAACATCCAGCTGGCCTGACGACTGAAAGACGAATGAAGTTTCCTTTAAATTATGTCATCCAAGATGGCGTCCCTTGAATTCCGATTGGCTGATAGGATTCTATCAGCCAATCGGAATTAAGGTAAGAAAATCTGATTGGCTGATTCAATCAGCCAATCAGATTCAAGTTCAATCCGATTGGCTGATCCAATCAGCCAATCAGATTGAGCTTGCATTCTATTGGCTGATTGGAACAGCCAATAGAATGCGAGCTCAATCTCATTGGCTGATTGGATCAGCCAATCGGATTGAACTTGAATCAGCCAATCAGATTTTCTTACCTTAATTCCGATTGGCTGATATAATCCTATTAGCCAATCGGAATTTGAGGGACGCCATCTTGGATGACGTCATTTAAAGAAAACTTCATTCGTCTTTCAGTTGTCGGGCCAGCTGGATGTTCCGCATCAGAGGTCTGAAGAAAGAAGATTGAAGATGCTGCTTGGAGGAAAACTTCGCCCCGATGGAGGACCTCTTCTTTGCCGCTTGGATGAAGACATCGCCGGGATGGAAGACTTCTTCTTTGCCGCTTGGATGAAGACATTGCCCGGATGGAAGACTTCTTCTTTGCAGCTTGGATGAAGACATCGCCCGGATTGGATGAAGAGTTCGGCCCGGCTGGGTGAAAATGACTTAAGGTAGAGAGATCTTCTGGGGCTTAGTGTTAGGTTTTTTTAAAGGGGGGTTTGGGTGGGTTTAGAGCAGGGGTATGTGGGTGCTGGGTTGTAATGTTGGGGGGTGGTATTGTGTTTTTTTTTTCCAGGCAAAAGAGCTGATTACTTTGGGGCATGCCCCGCAAAAAGCCCTTTTAAGGGCTGGTAATAGAGCTGTTAACTTTTGTAATTTAGATTAGGGTAGGGAATTTTTTTTATTTTGGGGTGCTTTTTTATTTTATTAGGGGGCTTAGAATAGGTGTAATTAGCTTAAAATTCTTGTAATCTTTTTATATATTTTGTAATTTAGTGTTTGTTTGTTTTTGTAATTTAGTTTAGTGTATTTCATTGTATTTTAGTTTAGATATTTGTAGTTTATTTAATTTATTGATAGTGTAGGTGTATTTGTAACTTAGGTTAGGATTTATTTTACAGGTAAATTGGTAATTATTTTAACAAGGTAGCTATTAAATAGTTATTAACTATTTAATAGCTATTGTACCTAGTTAAAATAAATACCAAGTTACCTGTAAAATAAATATAAACCCTAAAATAGCTACAATGTAATTATTAATTACATGGTAGCTATCTTATTTATTTTAATAAGAATTTAGTTAGGGGTGTTAGAGTTAGATAGGGTTATTATACTTAATATATATATATAATATAATAACAATATTAACTATATTAACCCTAATATAATTAGGGTTAATATAGTTAATATATATATATATATATATATATATATATATATATATATATATATATATATATATATAATAGAATAACTATATTAACTATATTAACCCTAATATAATTAGGGTTAATATAGTTAATATAGGTGGCGGCGGTGTAGGGGGATTAGATTAGGGGGTAATACATTTATTATAGGTGGCGGCAGTGTAGGGGGATTAGATTAGGGGGTAATACATTTATTATAGGTGGCGGCGGTGTAGGGGGATTTAGATTAGAGGCAAAAGAGCTGATTACATTGTGACAATGCACCGCCAAAAGCCCTTTTAAGGGGTGGTAAAAGAGCTGATTACTTTGGGGCAAAGCCCCGCAAAAAGCCCTTTTAAGGGCTGGCAATAGAGCTGTTTACTTTGGGGTAATGCCACACAAAAGCCCTTTTCAGGGCTATTTGTAGGGTTAGACTTAGGTTTAGTGGTAGGGATATTTTAGTATTTTAGGGGTTAATTAATTTAATATAGGTGGCGGCAGTATAGGGGGATTAGATTAGGGGTTAATTAATTTAATATAGCTGGCGGCGGTGTAGGGGGATTAAATTAGGGGTTAATAATTTAATATAGCTGGCGGCGGTGTAGGGAGATTAAATTAGGGGTTAATAATTTTAATATAGCTGGCGACGGGGTAGGAGCTCACATTAGGGGGTAGTTAATGTAGCTGGTGGCGGGGTAGGAGCTCACATTAGGGGGTAGTTAATGTAGCTGGCGGCGGGGTAGGAGCTCAAATTAGGGGGTAGTTAATGTAGGTGGCGGCGGCGTAAGGGGCTCACATTAGGGGGTAGGTAATGTAGGTGGTGGCGGTGTAAGGGGCTCACATTAGGGGGTAGTTAATGTAGGTGGTGGCGGGGTCCGGTAGAGGCGGTTTAGGAGTTAATAACTTTTTTAGGTGGCGGCGGGGTCCGGGAGTGGTGGTTTAGGGGTTAATACATTTTTTATTATTAGGAGAGTGAGGGGGGACGGATAGAGGGGTATACGTGTCGGGCTATGTTTGGGAGGCGTGTCAGACAGTATGGGAGATTTAATAACTTAGTCATGTTTTGTAGGCGCCGGCAGTTTCTACAGTGCCATAAGTCACTGGCGACTGGATAGCTCGAGTTGCGAGCTGAAACTACGGACGGCGGGGGTTCCCTCACTTGCACCGCAAACTACGATCTATATTGGATCGCGCCCAATGTGTAAGTGTAACAAAACTCTTAAATCATGCAGTGCTATATTGCACTGAGCTTGTATCTCCTGTATCTTTCTTTGAGCATTTAGTGAGTTCATCCCCTGTGAACTTTGCACTACAATTTCTCTCCAAGCAGGAGAATCTGTGATTATCAGGTCCTAGAAAAAAAATTAATTCTTTTTTTTCACAACCAAACATTGTATTCAAATTATTTTTTGTCTTCTTTTTCTAAGGCCTTCTTATTCATTAGAAACATGACTTAATTAAATGTCAGAGTTACTTATTTAAAATAAGCAGAATTCCCTGTTTTCTTACTTTTAAATAGATTAAAAATAGGAAATTCCACTAGAAATAGGTTGTTCACATAGGGCAAAATTACAAGTCGTGCAACAAATCAGTTGCGAAATTGCGTGCGCTTTCATGTATTCCCCATAGAAGTCAATGGAGAAGACAAATAGAAAAACCTCCCACAAAAACCCTAATCTGTTGTGCAAAGCCCATGACATATTTTACTCGATAAGTGTACATGAAAATGCGAATATTTCATAATGCGAAAATGTCTTTGCGACGGAATATGTTCTATTTAATTCTAAATAAATATTTCTCTACAGGGAGTGCAGAATTATTAGGCAAATGAGTATTTTGACCACATCATCCTCTTTATGCATGTTGTCTTACTCCAAGCTGTATAGGCTCGAAAGCCTACTACCAATTAAGCATATTAGGTGATGTGCATCTCTGTAATGAGAAGGGGTGTGGTCTAATGACATCAACACCCTATATCAGGTGTGCATAATTATTAGGCAACTTCCTTTCCTTTGGCAAAATGGGTCAAAAGAAGGACTTGACAGGCTCAGAAAAGTCAAAAATAGTGAGATATCTTGCAGAGGGATGCAGCACTTTTAAAATTGCAAAGCTTATGAAGCGTGATCATCGGACAATCAAGCGTTTCATTCAAAATAGTCAACAGGGTCGCAAGAAGCGTGTGGAAAAACCAAGGCGCAAAATAACTGCCCATGAACTGAGAAAAGTCAAGCGTGCAGCTGCCAAGATGCCACTTGCCACCAGTTTGGCCATATTTCAGAGCTGCAACATCACTGGAGTGCCCAAAAGCACAAGGTGTGCAATACTCAGAGACATGGCCAAGGTAAGAAAGGCTGAAAGACGACCACCACTGAACAAGACACACAAGCTGAAACGTCAAGACTGGGCCAAGAAATATCTCAAGACTGATTTTTCTAAGGTTTTATGGACTGATGAAATGAGAGTGAGTCTTGATGGGCCAGATGGATGGGCCCGTGGCTGGATTGGTAAAGGGCAGAGAGCTCCAGTCCGACTCAGACGCCAGCAAGGTGGAGGTGGAGTACTGGTTTGGGCTGGTATCATCAAAGATGAGCTTGTGGGGCCTTTTCGGGTTGAGGATGGAGTCAAGCTCAACTCCCAGTCCTACTGCCAGTTTCTGGAAGACACCTTCTTCAAGCAGTGGTACAGGAAGAAGTCTGCATCCTTCAAGAAAAACATGATTTTCATGCAGGACAATGCTCCATCACACGCGTCCAAGTACTCCACAGCGTGGCTGGCAAGAAAGGGTATAAAAGAAGAAAATCTAATGACATGGCCTCCTTGTTCACCTGATCTGAACCCCATTGAGAACCTGTGGTCCATCATCAAATGTGAGATTTACAAGGAGGGAAAACAGTACACCTCTCTGAACAGTGTCTGGGAGGCTGTGGTTGCTGCTGCACGCAATGTTGATGGTGAACAGATCAAAACACTGACAGAATCCATGGATGGCAGGCTTTTGAGTGTCCTTGCAAAGAAAGGTGGCTATATTGGTCACTGATTTGTTTTTGTTTTGTTTTTGAATGTCAGAAATGTATATTTGTGAATGTTGAGATGTTATATTGGTTTCACTGGTAAAAATAAATAATTGAAATGGGTATATATTTGTTTTTTGTTAAGTTGCCTAATAATTATGCACAGTAATAGTCACCTGCACACACAGATATCCCCCTAAAATAGCTATAACTAAAAACAAACTAAAAACTACTTCCAAAACTATTCAGCATTGATATTAATGAGTTTTTTGGGTTCATTGAGAACATGGTTGTTGTTCAATAATAAAATTAATCCTCAAAAATACAACTTGCCTAATAATTCTGCACTCCCTGTATATATGTGATTGTTTTTGTACTGATATATCTATTTATTGTGAGATATGTATATAAATATATATGTCTAGATAGCTCGAGATCTATATGCGAAAATCTCTTTGAAAATAAATCTGAGATATTGTTTAATGTGCATAAGATTATAATTATTTAATTATCTCCATTGTTAAACATATGTCTATATATATAAATCCAGGGCCATCTATAATATTGACTGGACCCTGGGCAAAAATTTTCTTCCCCCCCATGCAATTTCGCTATGCATCCCAAAAAACAACTAAATCAATTTATTTTATATATTTGTTTTAAATTATTATCCCAGCAGTGGATCATCCACTGCTGGGCTAATAATACAAAAAAGGAATATATTGCAATATGTGAAACTTGAACTAAGCAGTACTAATAAGTAAATAAATTTGTAAATTCCTCCACTGTGGATTAGTTTAATATGTTTTTGAATGTGATTCTGGTGTGAGGTTAGCTGGTTAAAGAGATTTAGGGCAGTCAATAGAAGCAAGGCAAGGTAAAGACTGAGGAGGAAGCATGAAGGTGCAGACAAATATAAGTTTGCTGACTGGAACAGCAGAACTACTATAGGAAGCTGTAAAATCTGAGACAGAGAGAAACAAAATTGTCAAAATAAACCTTACCTTAATATGTGAAGTATCAGCATGACACTATACATCAGCCACAGCAGCACATGTCACTTCTTTGCTAGAAACAAGTTCCCTCTCACCCTGCACTAGACAATGCTGCATGGGGATGGGGCGAGTGTGCACTCACTTATTCTTCCTACTGACACCTTTCTACAAAGCACTGTTCCCCTAGCAAACTTCAGTTAGTTTATCTTAGGGCCACAGCAGAAAGAGCAGGGCTAAGGCTACCAGCAGACTGGATGCTGTCTGCCCAAGGCTGAATGGATACAGTGTGAGATTAGTCATACAGTCTCAAGACTGAAGGGAGCACTGTGTTTAGCTGCACAGATGCTCAAATCCTCACGTGCCTGCCGCTCCAGCTTTCTACTGTATGCGCCTACAGTCAGCCCTACCCACAAACAATCCCCACCACCAGAGCACTTACCTGGTAGAGGTAATGGACCTTTTCTGATGCAGTGGGATTGGCTGGATGCTAAGTTAGGGCTTAGCATTCAGTGCTGCACAGTGCACATCTAAAACAGCACATGGGATTTCTCACAAATAAATATAAGCAGAGAACTTTTGACTGTGACATTATTAGGACTGACTGTGTGTGTCCCCCATGTCACATGACATCAGCAGTCTGGCATGAAATAAAAAAAATATATATATATTTTAGGACTCTTAGGCCCCTCAACAAAGACTGGGCTCTGGGCAGCTGCCCCTTTTGCCCTGTTTTAAAGATGGCCCTGTATAAATCCATGTTTCTCTATGTATGTCAATGTAAAATCCCTCTCGTATCTTTGAGCCCTTATACCTTTTGTATGCAATATTTTTTTTATATCATTTTTATTAGACAGTGTCAATATTAGTCTAATGGGCTGCTCTGAGGAGGCGGACAGACATCGTCATTACAAATACGATTGGCTTGATTGACACCCCCGATTGGCCACGAATCTGCAGGGGGCGGTATTGAACCAGCAGTTCACCAGAACTGCTGGTGCAATGATAAATCCTGAGAGCGTATGCTGTTAGCATTTATCGATGTGCAGCGGACATGATCTGGAATATCGGATCATGTCTGCTTGCACAATGATAATTTGGCCCCATACTGTACTTTGTAATGTTTTTTGAAGTGTTTCGTGAAACTTTTTTGTCGCGCAAAGCTTTTATCTACAACTCTTCGAGTGCGGAAAGGATTATTGCGTAAAAGGCAAATGCACGCCGAAATCGCCGGTTTTCAAGACTGGTTATACCTGCGCAATGGAAATTGATTGCGAAAAGACCACATAGCACGCGTAAAACTCATAACGCGCTACTTGTAATGTTGCCCATAGAGGGGGGTTAACATTGGTTACCTGGCTTACATAGAAGCAAAACATGTTACCAAAGTAAAATGTGAGTGTTAATTGATAATTAATTAATGTAGACAGCCTAATGTGTTTGAATGCAGTTTTTTCCACTTAACCAATAGACTCAATTTATGGGGGCCAATTTATGAACTGCCGTACTGCCCCTATTTCCCCTGTTTCAACGTGAGCCTTCAGGCTTGCCGGAAACAGCAGTTAAGAAGCAGCGGTCTTAAGACTGGTCCGCTGCCTCTGAGGCTGCGCACATCAATCCGCCCGATCCTTTTCCTATACTAGTAGTTTTAATTGCATATTCACATCAATTACATTTTTCTGTTGGATGCATTTGTTTGTGAGTGTTTTTTTTCCCATAAATGCAATGAATAACACAAATTTATTGTGTTTTTTTAAGTACAAATTACAAAAATACAGATTATTAAAACTAGATTCTGTCATGAATTTGAATGACATTGAAGTTGAAATTGCATAAACCCCTTTGCATAATACTTGGAAAAAACCTTAATGTGAGCTTTGATGCTTTGCATTTAAATAGCTAGAATCTGTCTCCTGTAAAGGCATTCTATTTAGGAAAAAAAAATCAGCCTCTTTCTTTCATAACAAAGTGGGGCTTCCACTAGTAAATGTCCTTTATCATATTCTCTTTGGGAATCATTTCTGTAATCTTGAAACATATTTTTTGCACAGAATAAGTTGATTTCTCTTATGTGACCAAAAGAATGTTCTTTGTCAAATTATATTCTCCTAGAAAGCTTTTCAGCTGACTTAAAAATCCATTTTGCACAAAACAATGACCATGCATCAGCTTGAAGAGATTGCACAGTAGCTACTTAGCCTGGCGAATAGCAGCAAAATGTCATCAGAAATAAAAGGCACACAGCCCAAGGCTTATCAGTACAGATGATTCATGTAACATCATAAATAAGTAATACAGTCTTCATGTCGGATAGGTTTAACTGTAGAGGTTCTCTGGATTATTTGAAAGCAGCAATAATAGGACTTTTACGTCGTAATAGTGACAGGCTACAAGATAAGGTTTGCTGCTTCTGAAAATGATATTTCAAGGTCACTGGTGAATGTATGAATAAAACTATCAGATAATTAAGTTTACAATGGATAATTCATTTTCTAATTAATAATAGTTACTGCCACCTAACTTTATTGCCTTAAAGATACTTTTTTTAGAATGTTAAATTTTACAAATTAAAGTATACAAACCCAGGTATATGGAGCATAACACAGAGTTACACATGACATTTCTAAACCAGCCTTAATAAACAGCAGCTGAGATATGTAACTAAAATGTTTAAAGTTTACAGTTTTCTGGCAGGAAATTCTTAGGCCTAGATTTGGAGTTCGGCGGTAAAAGGGCTGTTAACGCTCCGCAGGCTTTTTTCTGGCCGCACCATAAAATTAACTCTGGTATCGAGAGTTCAAACAAATGCTGCGTTAGGCTCCAAAAAAGGAGCGTAGAGAATTTTTACCGCAAATGCAACTCTCGATACCAGAGTTGCTTACGGACGCGGCCGGCCTCAAAAACGTGCTCGTGCACGATTCTCCCATAGGAAACAATGGGACTGTTTGAGCTGAAAAAAAACCTAACACCTGCAAAAAAGCAGCGTTCAGCTCCTAACGCAGCCCCATTGTTTCCTATGGGGAAACACTTCCTACGTCTGCACCTAACACCCTAACATGTACCCCGAGTCTAAACACCCCTACCCTTACACTTATTAACCCCTAATCTGCCGCCCCCGCTATCGCTGACCCCTGCATATTTTTTTTAACCCCTAATCTGCCGCTCCGTAAACCGCCGCAACCTACGTTCTCCCTATGTACCCCTAATCTGCTACCCCTAACACTGCCGACCCCTATATTATATTTATTAACCCCTAACCTGCCCCCCACAACGTCGCCGACACCTGCCTACACTTATTAACCCCTAATCTGCCGAGCGGACCTGAGCGCTACTATAATAAAGTTATTAACCCCTAATCGGCCTCACTAACCCTATCATAAATAGTATTAACCCCTAATCTGCCCTCCCTAACATCGCCGACACCTACCTTCAATTATTAACCCCTAATCTTCCGATCGGAGCTCACCGCTATTCTAATAAATGGATTAACCCCTAAAGCTAAGTCTAACCCTAACACTAACACCCCCCTAAGTTAAATATAATATTTATCTAACGAAATAAATTAACTCTTATTAAATAACTTATTCCTATTTAAAGCTAAATACTTACCTGTAAAATAAATCCTAATATAGCTACAATATAAATTATAATTATATTATAGCTATTTTAGGATTAATATTTATTTTACAGGCAACTTTGTAATTATTTTAACCAGGTACAATAGCTATTAAATAGTTAAGAACTATTTAATAGTTACCTAGTTAAAATAATAACAAATTTACCTGTAAAATAAATCCTAACCTAAGTTATAATTAAACCTAACACTACCCTATCAATAAAATAATTAAATAAACTACCTACAATTACCTACAATTAACCTAACACTACACTATCAATAAATTAATTAAACACAATTCCTACAAATAAATACAATTAAATAAACTAGCTAAAGTACAAAAAATAAAAAAGAACTAAGTTACAGAAAATAAAAAAATATTTACAAACATAAGAAAAATATTACAACAATTTTAAACTAATTACACCTACTCTAAGCCCCCTAATAAAATAACAAAGCCCCCCAAAATAAAAAATTCCCTACCCTATTCTAAATTAAAAAAGTTACAAGCTCTTTTACCTTACCAGCCCTGAACAGGGCCCTTTGCGGGGCATGCCCCAAGAATTTCAGCTCTTTTGCCTGTAAAAAAAAACATACAATACCCCCCCCCCAACATTACAACCCACCACCCACATACCCCTAATCTAACCCAAACCCCCCTTAAATAAACCTAACACTAAGCCCCTGAAGATCTTCCTACCTTGTCTTCACCATACCAGGTTCACCGATCCGTCCTGAAGAGCTCCTCCGATGTCCTGATCCAAGCCCAAGCGGGGGCTGAAGAGGTCCATGATCCGGTCAAAGTCTTCATCCAAGCGGGGCAGAAGAGGATCTTCCATCCGATTGAAGTCATCATCCAGGCGGCATCTTCTATGGTCTTCCATCCGGAGCGAAGCGGCAGGATCCTGAAGACATCCAGCGCGGAACATCCATCCGGACCGACGACTGAACGACGAATGACTGTTCCTTTAAGGGACGTCATCCAAGATGGCGTCCCTCGAATTCCGATTGGCTGATAGGATTCTATCAGCCAATCGGAATTAAGGTAGGAATTTTCTGATTGGCTGATGGAATCAGCCAATCAGAATCAAGTTCAATCCGATTGGCTGATCCAATCAGCCAATCAGATTGAGCTCGCATTCTATTGGCTGTTCCGATCAGCCAATAGAATGCGAGCTCAATCTGATTGGCTGATTGGATCGGCCAATCGGATTGAACTAGATTCTGATTGGCTGATTCCATCAGCCAATCAGAAAATTCCTACCTTAATTCCGATTGGCTGATAGAATCCTATCAGCCAATCGGAATTCGAGGGACGCCATCTTGGATGACGTCCCTTAAAGGAACAGTCATTCGTCGTTCAGTCGTCGGTCCGGATGGATGTTCCGCGCTGGATGTCTTCAGGATCCTGCCGCTTCGCTCCGGATGGAAGAAGATCGAAGATGCCGCTTGGAGAAGATGTTTGCCGGTCCGGATGTCCTCTTCTTGCCGGATAGGAGGAAGACTTTGGAGCCTCTTCTGGACCGGATTATGGATCGCCAACCCCCGCTTGGGTTGGATGAAGATCTTGGAGCCAGGACGGATCGGTGATACCTGGATGGTGAAGACAAGGTAGGAAGATCTTCAGGGGCTTAGTGTTAGGTTTCTTTAAGGGGGTTTGGGTTAGATTAGGGGTATGTGGGTGGTGGGTTGTAATGTTGGGGGGGGTATTGTATGTTTTTTTTTACAGGCAAAAGAGCTGAAATTCTTGGGGCATGCCCCGCAAAGGGCCCTGTTCAGGGCTGGTAAGGTAAAAGAGCTTGTAACTTTTTTAATTTAGAATAGGGTAGGGAATTTTTTATTTTGGGGGGCTTTGTTATTTTATTAGGGGGCTTAGAGTAGGTGTAATTAGTTTAAAATTGTTGTAATATTTTTCTTATGTTTGTAAATATTTTTTTATTTTCTGTAACTTAGTTCTTTTTTATTTTTTGTACTTTAGCTAGTTTATTTAATTGTATTTATTTGTAGGAATTGTGTTTAATTAATTTATTGATAGTGTAGTGTTAGGTTAATTGTAGGTAATTGTAGGTAGTTTATTTAATTATTTTATTGATAGGGTAGTGTTAGGTTTAATTATAACTTAGGTTAGGATTTATTTTACAGGTAAATTTGTTATTATTTTAACTAGGTAACTATTAAATAGTTCTTAACTATTTAATAGCTATTGTACCTGGTTAAAATAATTACAAAGTTACCTGTAAAATAAATATTAATCCTAAAATAGCTATAATATAATTATAATTTATATTGTAGCTATATTAGGATTTATTTTACAGGTAAGTATTTAGCTTTAAATAGGAATAAGTTATTTAATAAGAGTTAATTTATTTCGTTAGATAAATATTATATTTAACTTAGGGGGGTGTTAGTGTTAGGGTTAGACTTAGCTTTAGGGGTTAATACATTTATTAGAATAGCGGTGAGCTCCGATCGGAAGATTAGGGGTTAATAATTGAAGGTAGGTGTCGGCGATGTTAGGGAGGGCAGATTAGGGGTTAATACTATTTATGATAGGGTTAGTGAGGCGGATTAGGGGTTAATAACTTTATTATAGTAGCGCTCAGGTCCGCTCGGCAGATTAGGGGTTAATAAGTGTAGGCAGGTGTCGGCGACGTTGAGGGGGACAGATTAGGGGTTAATAAATATAATATAGGGGTCGGCGGTGTTAGGGGTAGCAGATTAGGGGTACATAGGGATAACGTAGGTGGCGGCGCTTTGCGGTCGGAAGATTAGGGGTTAATTATTTTAAGTAGCTGGCGGCGACGTTGTGGGGGGCAGGTTAGGGGTTAATAAATGTAATACAGGGGTCGGCGGGGTTAGGGGCAGCAGATTAGGGGTACATAAGTATAACGTAGGTGGCGGTCGGCAGATTAGGGGTTAAAAATTTTAATCGAGTGGCGGCGATGTGGGGGGAGCTCGGTTTAGGGGTACATAGGTAGTTTATGGGTGTTAGTGTACTTTAGAGTACAGTAGTTAAGAGCTTTATGAACCGGCGTTAGCCAGAAAGCTCTTAACTCCTGCTATTTTCAGGCGGCTGGAATTTTGTCGTTAGAGCTCTAACGCTCACTTCAGAAACGACTCTAAATACCAGCGTTAGAAAGATCCCATTGAAAAGATAGGCTACGCAAATGGCGTAGGGGGATCTGCGGTATGGAAAAGTCGCGGCTGAAAAGTGAGCGTTAGACCCTTTAATCACTGACTCCAAATACCAGCGGGCGGCCAAAACCAGCGTTAGGAGCCTCTAACGCTGGTTTTGACGGCTACCGCCGAACTCCAAATCTAGGCCTTAGTTTGTTGAATAATCCAAAAACAAAACATTTTTTATTTGTCTGTTATTTGGTAATAAAATACTTTGAATACACATATATGTCAGAAAATATTAGAGAACAGCTTGTAATGTATTGTGACAGGGGCATCGCCAATCAGAAGCTGTTTTAGGCAATCCCCCACACTTATGGGCAGCACTCCCAATACTTCTAGGAGAGTGCTGGTGACATTGCTACAATCGTGTAGTGACATCACAAAGGGTGAGGTTAGTAAAGCTGCAAGCAAACTGGATGGGGAAGGCAATTCAAACCCATTGATATCTTCTCTTTTTGAAGCTACAGATGATCAACACCCCACACTTGGAAGAGTATTGGCTGCTCTTTCAAAAGGTGGTGGTCCTGGTCCTGACAGCAACTAAAAGTTAAGAAAAAATAATAAAAACCAGGATATGGGGGTTTTATGGGGTGGGGAACCTTCAGTGACCCACAAAAAAAATCTAAAATATAACCCACAATAAAGTTTTTTTATTGTTTTTTTTATAGCAGACAAGTCCCTGTTTTAAAAAAAATATGTATTTTTTTCTGTATAGCCAGGTGATCACTGTGGTGACAATAATCACCTAACAGAAATATGTGTTTTATTTCTACTCTGGCACAGATGGGACCCTCTAGTTTTTATTAAAACCCCCCAAAGCCTGCATGGATCCCTTTTTCAAATTTGGATCCCTTTGATAACAATTTAGGGCTAGATTATGAGTGGCATGCTAACTGTTGGGTGCAAACAAAAAGGTGTTTATTGAGGTTCTTTACAAGTTGAAAGTAAACACTTTTCTTTGATCACAACTAAATTTAATGCATGTCTGGATAGCGTGACTTCAGAGCTCTGGTTTACTGTTCTCAACTAAAAAGTGGGAAACCATCAAAAATACATTTAAAGGTACAGTCACAATCATGTTAACACTTAAAAAAATGTATTAAAAAATATTGTAATAAAAAGTTATAGGGTTTAAAAATATGAGGTCTCAGGCGTTAGAGAAAAAAAAGGCATGCAAAGGATTTTATCAGAAAAAAGCATACTTACACATGTCTAAATATGTATATGTATGTATATGTAGAAAAGTAAAACAGGCAGACAATCAATATGATAAAGTCCAATAAGTACTTTACTTCATAGGCAGCAGTACATGCAGAGCAACGTTTCGGGGCTTACACCCCCTCTTCAGGCTCACTACAAATTAACAAATCCTCCATCCTTAAATAGCCATAAACCACGCCCCCTCCCCCTGACATCATAGACTACAACCCACACAAAGCAGGTGTGATAATTAAACAATTTATAAATTGAAACAAAAAACCCTTCAAAACATAATAAGTGTATGAAAAGAATAATAATCCTGATTAGACACTTAGACATTATCTAAATTTTAAATTTACTTTTTAAAGATACATTTTTTCAACACTTTTCAAAATACCCTATGTCTTGCACATTGAAAAAACACATTCAAAACCAAAGTGATATCTTATACAGACATTTTCTCTAAACATTGGGACCTATTCATAACAAAATAGTTAAATTGTAATCCCTATTAAGCCCTTTCCTGAAAAGCAATTTCCCCCTGTCAATACCAATATTCCCCCTAGGGACCTGATCAAGAACCATAAAACGTAACTGATTTACTTGATGTCCCTTCTCAAAAAAATGAGTAGGGACCGGTAAATGTCTCATATTTAGATTTCTAATAGTAGACTTATGTTGGGTTATGCAGTCTTTTATAGTCTGGGAAGTCTCCCCTATATATAATAGCCCAAATGGGCACTTGAGCACATAAACCACATAATTCGACTGAGAAGTGTAGTGCCCCTTAATAGAGAACATTTTCCCTGAAAATGGATGGCTTATAAAATTACCTTGAATAATACTGTTACAATGGGAACAATTCAAGCATGGGAAAGTCCCATTATCCACCAGCTTAAATACTCTTTGTGTGGATTTTAAGGGATTCATCTTAGCCCTAACCAGTTGTCTCCCAAGTAAATTGCCTTTTCTAAATGCTGAAAAAGGAGGTTGTTTAAATTCATCAATCTCTGGCATAGAATGACACAGCATTAACCAGTTTTTACAAATGATTTTATGCAATTTTACACTCATAACATTATAAGTAGAGACAACAGCAAATCTTTTATTAGTTGACACTTTTCGCTGGAGTTCAAGATTGATAGACTCCAATTCTTCTGAGGAATAACTTTCTTGAAACCTGCTGCACATCTCATCTAAGGATTGGAAACTATCCTCTTTACCCTCAAAAGTTGAGACTTGGGCACACTCTTAAATACTCTGGGGGGTATGATGGCTCTGACAGGACAAAAGGGTATTTTTATCAGTTGGCTTTCTGTATATGTCTGTGTCAAAATGATCATCAACACGCATAACCACGGTATCCAGAAATTCAATCTTATTTAGATGATATTTAGTTGTAAACTGAACAGCAGGTACCTTAGCCTGTATCCTCTGTCGGAAAACCTTAATGGATTCAATGTCGCCCTGCCACACGATGAACAAATCAACTATATATCGCCACCATGCCAAACATTTATGAAAATCAGGATCAGTATATACCACCTGTTCCTCCAATCCATCCATATGTATGTATATGTATAAATATAAAGAATCAATGTGTGAATCTGCCCTACTGGGTTAACCACCTGAGCTTACACTCAAAACATACACTGAACAACAAACAGTGAAGTCTCAAGATTTGTCAAACGTGCCAAGTTTATTTAACGTTTCGGGGATGTTTCTCCCCTTCTTCAGAACACACAAATGGTGTAAAAAACCCTCTTAAATAAGGCAAGAAATTACAAAATGATTACCTCTTCCCCTCTGTGAAGGCTCCAAAAAACAAATGTTACAAACACCGAAAAAAATTGCCAAACCGGAAGTGGTATTGCAAGCCACTTCCAGTCCAGAGTTACAAACATTTAGAAAGTCACAAATTGTGAAAAAAAAATACATCAAAATCATTCAATTACAAACCAATATATTATGTGCACAGTGAGCATTGTTTAAGGTGCCAAATCAAAATAATTCCAGACTGAGTGTCCTCAATTAACCCGGATGTGACGTAGAATATGTAAATCCGGAAGTGGGGAATCATGGTGTGTGTGCATGTTGAAAATAGCCGGTTCCCAAAACTGGAGGTGGGGCATATCATGGTGACAGAATCTGAACAAAGCTTAATTGACACACACGCTATCCAAAATATTAAAACATGTGAACTGTTTAAAACAACATGATCTTATGTGAAACTGTTAGCAATTTAAGCCACCAGCTCACATAAAGAAAAGCAACCTTGTGTTAGTAAATGTGTAACAAACAAGCGCAGTATTAATGTGATCTCAGGGTCATATACACATATAGACAGAACATTATGGTACTGACTGTGAACAACAAACTCAATAATGGTATATATAGTGGTCTGTGTAATAAATTAAATCATAAACTTGGCACACTATAGAAAATTGTATACATATCTAACAATGTAGTTGGATACACTAATATAAATCCAAAAGGGGTTATTTAACAAAAAGGAGTCTCATGTGGTTGTCACAGCTATGGTGTAGTTATATACAACTACCATGAGTGCAGAGCCAATGTGGGTGTTCAAAGGGTATATTTGCAGGGTATATTCTTATTACATTATAAGCAAGGGTTCACTTCAGGGTCTATAAAACCCTGGGGTAGAACCAACAATGGGTATAAAAATGCAGATACCTGATGTCTAAAGGCACCAAGGCACCTGCATCACACCCATTAATGGAAGATACATCTACTGCCCTAAACCCAATAGCACAAAATAAGCTGTGTTTACATAAGACTACCTAAATCTGGCACAGAGTTTAGTCCCTTTGGAACAATGGTGTCCAGTCTCAGAATCCATTCTGCCTCTCTCATGAGAAGCAATTTACTTCTGTTTCCACCTCTCAAAGGTTTCAGAACGCGGTCAATCAGAATCACCCTTAACGAAGACACAAGGTGTTTCGCCTCCATCCAGTGGCGTGCCACCGGTTGATCTGACCATCCCTTCTCAATGGCCTGTCTCCTGGCCATCCTATGGTTTGCCATACACTACCTTAGTGTCCCTTGGGTCTTTCAAATGTAGTGTTTCCCACATTGACAGAACAACATGTACACTACATTTTCCGTAGTGCACGTAATAGAATGTAGGATGGTGTACTTCTTATTGTTGTATGGGTGGTTAAACTTTTATGTGGCTATTAGGCTATTACTGTCATGCCGCGCCGCTCTAGCTGTTGCTAGGGGAGCAGCGTCTCCCTCCCTGCTCATTGTCAGGGGCTGTGTCAGGTCCTCTCTCTGATGCCGGTCCGGATTCCTGTGGCACGAATCCTGCGCCTATGTAAGTTGCTTAGAATGATCTATCACTGCCCAAGTATAGGTGTTACTTTGTGTGCTCCTGGGTGTGATAGATCGTTATTCTCTGGATTGCCTTATTGTTGTTGAACCCTGCCTGTCCGACCACTCTGCCTGTTAACCCCTAAATTGCTGTATTGATATACTGTTGCTGAACTCTGCTTGTCTGACCAGTCTTTCTGTTAACCCCTAAATTGCAGGTATGATATACTGCTGCTGACCTCTGCTTGTGTGACCACTCTGCTTGATTAACCCCTATTGTTCTGGATTGCCTCTCTGTTGCCAAACCCTGCCTGCCTTACCATTCTAGTGGTTCACCCTTGGACTGCTTTATCGTTGCCAAACCCTGCCTGTCTGACTATTCTAGTGGTTTACTTTTGGATTTCTTTACAGTTGACAAACCCTGCCTGTCTGACCCTTCTTGTGGTTTTCCCCTGAACTACCTTTCTCTGATTCCCTGCCTGTTGCCGCCCAAGACTATCCTGCCTGTGGTGAGTGCTGCTTACCTCATCTTGCAAACTTTCTCTGCTCTGGAATATTCCATACAGTATCATTCCGGCTCAACACCGGGATAAGAAGACTTCTGGCCGAGTTCGGTCTGATAGTAGAATATCCCACGAGCATTACAATTACATGTAGTAAAGTTTGGGCACTTATAGCAGCCCCTGATGTTGGTTTTTGTGGCAACTTCATAGGAACTTACAGGATCAGTTCTGACCAGAAGGTCACGGATATTGGCTTTACATTTATATCCCACCATAGGGGTGTTTGATTTAGCAAATGTCAATTTTGGATTAGAATGTAAGATTGTCCAGTGTTTTTTGGCTAATTGGCCCAATGTTGCTGTATTAGGAGCAAATTTGGTAGTTATAATCAGTTTTGATTCTTTGTCTTTGTTATCAGTTAGCGTTTGAAGGACATCGTTTTGAGTAAGTTCCTTGGTTTGTTCAAGGAGAGGATCAATATTTTTTTGACTTGTACCCTCTTTTGAGCAATTTTGTCTTCAAGTCAAATAATTGTAAGACCCCTTTCTCTGTGTTTGAATTGTTTCTTATTGTGCAGATCATTTGGGACTTAACAATTCCCTTTGTTAATGAGGGTGGCTGGCAACTTTCAGCTCTAAGGAGGGAATTGCGGTCTGTAGGTTTTGTGTATAATGAGGTGTTAAGCCTGTCTCCCTTCTTAGTAATTAGCAGATCAAGGAAATGTATAGAAGATGTGCTGTAGTTCATCTTAAATCTTACTGTGGTTGGTGTAGTATTATACTGGTTGAACCACAGATATTCTTTCTCGAAACTTCCCATAAAGATATTGGCATAGGCTGGGGCCACATTTGACCCCATTGCCATCCCAGATGTTTGGAGAAAGAATGATTTCTCAAATTTAAAATGGTTTTTCTTCAAACAGAATTCAAGTAATTGTAGTAAGTATTTAATTGGTGGACCTACATGCTTATCAGTTACTTTAAGAGTTTCTTGGACAGCTGTCAGGCCAATGTCATGGGGGATGATGGTGTATAAATTATTCATGAAAAAAAGGGAAAAAGTTGTTCCAGTCTTCCAAAGTAAAAAAAGAGACTTTATTGGTACAAATTTAAAACTGACATGGTAAGCACATGAACTGAAAGGTTTTAGGCGTTTCGGCCGGGGCTGTAATCATAAACCTGAACAGACACAGGTATGTGCTGTTTAAAAAGGATTAATAACTAATGGCTATTGGTTAGTGCTAAACACACCCCTAATTAACCATATCATTGTCTGAACTTACACAGCATGTACAACAATATAGAGTGGCAATCTCTCCAGGATAAAGCATGGTTATACACACTTAGGTAACTTTATACACACAACATATTGTAACAATGTATAACAATTCATGATTATTGTCAAAACAAAAATATATTCAAAAATATATATGCAAAAAATATGTATGCAACTAGCACGTGATGTATATACTTACAAATATGTTGTGAGATACAACAATCCTGATATTGATGGAATATATAAGACCTAGGTAATCTAAGTGCATTTGGCAAATATATTCTGAAAAAGGAATGGATACATATATACAATGAGAAACATCTGAAATTACACAGTAAAAATTCAATTTCATAAGTTTACAGTCAACTTTTTGAAGAATGAAAATAATTGAATAAAATTGATTAGATAAAACAAAACAAAACAATACAAGTTATTAGTTGTCAAGTTCTTCAGAACATCATTAATTTGTGAGCATCCCTATGTAAATAAGTAAGGATTTATGATTGAACAATAATATAAATACCAACAAAAGTATAAACCTCCATTTTATATACTCTATATAAAAATAAAAATAATAAACAAATGGATGATTAAATAATAATTGGTGCAATCAACCTATATGTGGATGTTGGTTTTTTTTAAAAGCTCACTGGAAAAATGCTTGAGTATGAACTAACTCATTGTAGATTATTTATCGTCTTATTACGCAAAAACATATTAAGAACATATCTCCAATAAATGTGTTGATTGTCTGAAACTAAATCCCTCTTGTAGAACAAGATCAATAGATTATATATAAGAGCCTATGTTCATTATGAGGGGAAAGAGAATATGTATAGTTAAGCTAAGGGTTTCAGTAAATGTATAGATGTTGACACAATTTATTGCTATGATAAAAGCAACAATAGCACAAAGGGCAATAGTACTTGATCATAGTACTGGATCATGAAGCTGTTACCGCCAATGGTTGATAACATCAAACTCAGAGTTGAAACCATGGGGTACCTGGGTACGCAGCCTCATGAGTCAGTAAATTTCTTGTCTAGCAAGAATCTGGTCCTTGTTGCCTCCCCTAGGGGGCAGGCGTATAGCTTCAATGCCCCTCCACTTGAAGGATGTGATATTTTTACTGTGTACCTCAATGAAGTGCCTTGAAAGGGCAGAGCAAGGTTTTTCATACTTGATATAGCCTAGATGTTCACGGATGCGAGTCCTGACATCTCTGCTCGTCATGCCCACATATTGTTTAGAGTGTTCAATGCAGTCAATGAGGTATACCACATAATTACTTGAACAGTTTATGCATCCTTTGATCATGTATTTTTCTTTGGTGTCACATGAATAGAATTCTTTACTCTCTACAACGGAATCACAGGCTTTACACCTGTGATTACCACATTTGTATGTGCCATTGACATGCAGTCAAGAACCCATGTTTCTCCTTCTGTTAGGTAGTTGGCTGGGAGTCAATATATTGCCTATAGTGAGGTTCTTAGAATATATACATTTAAAACCCTGTTTCACTATAGGTTGTAGTTGGGTATCTCCCAAAAGAATTGGAAAATATTTCTTGATGATGTCACATACTGAGTTGTAATCTGATGAGTATTGAGTGATAAACAACAATGGTCTATCTCCCTTTGGTATAGATTTACTGGAGTGCAATTGTTCTCTATCACTCAATAATGTTTTTTATGCAAGTTGATCCAACATCTTGGGAGAGTAGCCCCTACTCTTGAGTCTTTGTTTAATCTCCTTGCTTTCCTCAATGTATGTTGTCTCATTACTACAAATTCTCCTTGCTCGCAAAAATTGACTCTTGGCTATCCCCTTGAACACATGTGAACGGTGTCCACTCTTTTGATGTAAAATGGTGTTGCCTGATATAGGCTTTCTGTATAACTTTGAGTGGATAATGTGTTCAGTGGGATCGCCAATCAAGGTAACATCAAGGACATTTACAGTGTTTTTGTGCCATTCATAAGTAAATTTGAGACTGTGTGGGCAATCATTCAAGTACTGAAAGAAAGATTTCGCTCTACCCTCTGTAGACGACCAAACAAAAATGAGATCGTCTATGAAACATCTGTAAAATATCACCTCTGCTCCGAAGGGGTTCCCCATATTGTAAATAAAGGAGTGTTCAAGCCAGCCCATATACAAATTTGCATATGAGGGGGCAAATTTAGCCCCCATGGCTGTACCTTGCTTCTGTAAATAGAAGACCCCCTCAAAGCAGAAGTAATTATGTTCCAGAAGATATTGGGTAACTCGCAAAAGATATGCAATAATGTCATCTGTCAAATCAGCACTGGAAGAAAGAAAATATTTAATTGCCTCGAGGCCCATTAAGTGTGGTATAGTGGAGTAGAGGGATACTAAGTCGACCATAAGCCAACTATAACCATCATTCCATCTGAACTCACTTAGAAGCCCCAATATGTGTGAGGTGTCACGAGTGTAGCTAGGCAATGCCAAAACATAGGGTTGAAGAACCCCATCAAGCCAATCACATAATGGTTCCAATAAGGAACCTATTCCTGACAGAATTGGATGGTCCCTAATGTTTGTTAGGCTTTTATGAACTTTTGGCAGATGATGGAAGACAGGGATGATGGGATGTTGAACATACAAGGAATCAGCAGTTTGCTGATCAAATACTCCCAAATCAACCCCGTCATCCAAAATCTGCCCCATTTCACGTTGATACCGTGTAGTAGGGTTATGGTGAAGGATGGATTAAGTGGACTGGTCATTAAGTTGGCGAAGTGCTTCGTCCACATAATCAGTCCTATCCATTACCACCACACTGCCCCCCTTGTCTGATTGTCGAACTACGATGGATTCATTATTGCGAAGGGAGGCAAGAGCTTCTTTCTCCAACCTAGAAAGGTTGTGTGGTGTAGAAGTAGTCGTTTGGTTTAGCTTTTGGAGATCCTCTACCACCCTTTTATGGAATACCTCCAAAGACTTAAACCGATGGTGTATAGGGTAGAAGTTGGAGGCAGCTCTCCTTTTGGGAAATTTGGCATTAGTAGAGGTTACTGTCTGCATAGATTCTCTCTCTAGACTTTCTAATTAAATTATACTACAAGCTTCTGAGAAGGTAGTCACTGACAAATCATGTCCTATATCAGTTTCTGTCCGGTCTATTTGATGTATGTCAATGTTGGCATTTTCCATCATATTAAAGTGTTTATTCAATGTTATCTTCCTGACAAAGCGATTAAGGTCGATAATGGTGACGAATCCCGGATCGAGCAGTCAGAGCCTGGTACTCTGTTTCCGCGATAGTGGATGCCAGAGACGACATTGGGTGAGTTTCTGCCTATTTATACAGTTATCCTTTGCTATGGAGATCATTATACAGTACATATTGGGAACCTGTTTACCTTATACTGACCCGATATAACAACTTTGTCACAGAGATATAGACTGCTATTTAATCTTTTTAGTATATATGTCCACAGTACAAAACCAGAACTTCCACATATTTCCTATAAATTATTCACATCAGGTGTGACCAATAAATAATTCTCCATGACATTGGTCTGTTTAAGAGTGCACAACAGGTCATTAGTGTTAAGTAGGTATGATCTGTCATCAGTAACAACAGATTGTAGCAGATAATCTAAAAATTGGGCCACAGGTTGAAGTATGGAATCTCTAGCTGAAACTATAGGGCTGCCTGGAGGCTCACTGAGGGACTTATGGATTTTTTGGAATCGTATACAATATTGGTATTTTTGGGTATTTGGTGATCATAAAATCCTTAAGTTTCTCAGTGAGTTTCTTGTTCAAATCCAAATATAAATAGGTTATCTAATTGATCCTTAAATTTAAATGTTGGATCAAAAAACTGTTTCTGGTAGGTCCCTTGGTCACCTAATTGTTTCATAATGTCCTGTCTGTAGTATTCGTAATTCAATAAAACGATCGCTCCTCCCTTTTCAGCCGGACGAATGGTCAAGGAAGTATAATTTCTAAGGGTTTTAATGGCTTCTCTTTCAATTTTATTACTTTGCTGTTCTCACACATGTCCTTTTGTATCATTCTTATATAGGTTTTAATGCTTGCACTATAGTAAACTGGATCAAATAGATTATCTTTTTTTGTGATCTTAAACCCTTGTGGTTGAGCACTAACAGTAGACTGAAAGTATTCCTTGATTTTTACATTCCTTTGTATGTTATACAAATCATTCATAAAATCAAGTTCACCAAAGTTGCGGCTTGGGACAAAAGACAAGCCCCTGTTAAGAAGAGATTTTTCACCTACAGTAAGCCTATGTGAACTTAGATTGATGATAATACTGTTATCAGATTTTACCTGCCCCTCCTGGGGGGATCTGTGTGAGATTCTTCTTGAACCTAACAGTGGCCCGGTGGCTCTCCCTCCTGACTGGGTAGTAACCTCTAAAAAAGGCTGTCTAATTTCTGAAAGGTTAGATCTTAACCCTGATTGTCAGAGTCCAATGTGTCACCTCCACTGGAATCAATGTCGTATTCTCTGTGTTCTCCCTTCCTGTGTGTTAGTCGGCCACCTATAACTCTCCCTGTCTCATAGTCACTCAATTGTATCTAGCTTTCTTTTTTTGAAAGTAATTAGTTCATTCCTATAGGTGTCTGTCTGATGTTTAAGTTTCTGTAGCCAATCATCAGTGGTGTCAGTGCTTAAAGTGTGTTTGTGTAATTCCTCAAACTCTCTTTTTTCATCTTTCACTTTATTGAGGAGTGAAGTAACTTCCTCAATCACAAGCAATATTAAGTCATAAGAACATTTATTAGGGATGTTACACCACTTTCTTTTGAACTCTGGGTTATCCCTACCAAATGAGGGTATGTTTCTAACCCTAAAGCCACGTGGAATCTGGTTTAAGCAGTGGTACTCTGACAGATAGCTTCCATGTAGAGAAAGATCTATTTCCCTTTTCCTAAGTTTAAGTAAAGCATAGTATAAATTAATAGGGGTCACACTTACAGTCCGTTGAATAGGTGCAAAGAGAATCCTTGCTGCATCTTCTTGTTGTGCTTTCTGGACGTTGGTTACAGTGTCATCTATCTCAGTGGTCTCTGCTTTAGGTTATGTCTCTTACATGCTCCTGTAGGATGTAAGTCACAGCAATTAGGGCCAAATAGTAATGTAGATATTAGTCCAGTACCAAGCAAAAAAGTTCACAGCCAGTATAGAGGAACAGACTTCCAGAATCCAAAACAAGGAAACCAAAAGGCTGGGAGTGGTATTCTGAATGTAGTCACAAGTGGGGGCTTTAAATGCCAAGAATCAGTGTGTGAATCCGCCCTCCTGGGTTAACCACCTGAGCTTACATTCAAAACATACACTGAACAACAAACAGTGAGGTCTCAGGATTTGTCAGAAGTTCCAAGTTTAATTAACATTTCTGGGATGTTTCTCCCCTTCTTCAAAACAAACAAATGGTATAAAACACCCTCTTAAATAAGGCAAGAAATTACAAAGTGATTACCTTTTCCCCTCTGTGAAGGTGCCAAAAAAACAAATGTTACACACAATGAAAAAATTGCCGAACCGGAAGTGGTATTGCAAGCCACTTCTGGTCCAGAGTTACAAATATTTAGAAAGTCACAAATTGTGAAAAAAAATACATGAAAATAATTCAATTACAAACCACTATATTATGTGCACAATGAGCAGTAATAGATCATTGTTCAAGGTGCCAAATCAAAAGAATTCCGGACCGAGTGTCCTCAATTAACCCAGAAGTGACGTAGAATATGTCAATCCAGAAGTGGGGCATCATGGTGTGTGTGCATGTTGAAAATAGCCGGTTCCCAAAACCGGAAGTGGGGCATATCATGGTGACACAATCTGAACAAAGATTAATTGTCACACACACACATATATATGTATGTTTATATGTGTGTACATATGTATTTATAGACATATATACACATATAAATACATAAATGCATTAGTAAGGTGATGACAGCGGCAACAGTGGCCACCTGGCTATTTTCAATCGGCTAAATTACGAGTTTTGCGTTATGAGGTGTGTGGTGCTAACTTGCATGTTATTGTCACCGCTCACTTCCCTACAGCGTTGGTATTACAGGTTTATAAAAACCCGGCGTTAACAGGCAAGAAGTGAGCGTACAGCAAAATTGAGCTCCATCCGCACTACAATACCAGTGTTGCTGAAAGCTGCGGTGAGCTGGTTTTACGTGCTCGTGCACGATTTCCCCATAGGAATCAATGGGGAGAGCCAGGTGAAAAAAGTCTAACACCTGCAAAAAAGCAGCTTAAAGCTCCGTAACACAGCCCCATTGATTCCTATGGGGAAACTAAATTTATGTTTACACATAACACCCTAACATGAACCCCGAGTCTAAACACCTCTAATCTTACACTTATTAACCCCTAATCTGCCGCCCCCAACATCGCCGACACCTACATTATACTTATTAACCCCTAATCTGCCGCCCCTAACATCGCCGCCACCTACCTACATTTATTAACCCCTAATCTGCTGCCCCATACTAAATTTATTAACCCCTAAACCTAAGTCTAACCCTAACACCCCCTAACTTAAATATAATTAAAATAAATCTAAATAAAACCTACTATCATTACCTAAATAATTCCTATTTAAAACTAAATACTTACCTGTAAAATAAACCTTAGGCTAGCTACAATATAACTAATAGTTACATTGTAGCTAGCTTAGGGTTTATTTTTATTTTACAGGCAAGTTTGTATTTATTTTAACTAGGAAGACTAGTTAGTAAATAGTTATTAACTATTTACTAACTACCTAGCTAAAATAAATACAAATTTACCTAACTACCTAGCTAAAATAAATACAAATTTACCTGTAAAATAAAACCTAACCTGAGTTACACTAACATCTAACCTTACACTACAATTAAATAAATTACATTTATAAATACAATTTCCTAAATTACAACAAAAAAACCCACTAAATTACATAAAATAAAAAAAGAAATTATCAGATATTTAAACTAATTACACCTAATCTAATAGCCCTATCAAAATAAAAAAGTGCCCCCCAAAATAAAAAAAACCTAGCCTAAATCTAAACTACCAATAGCCATTAAAAGGGCCTTTTGCAGGGCATTGCCTCAAAGAAATCAGCTCTTTTACCTGTAAAAAATACAAACAACACCCCAACAGTAAAACCCACCACCCACACAACCAACCCCCCAAATAAAATCCTAACTAAAAAAATCTAAGCTCCCCATTGCCCTGAAAATGGCATTTGTATGGGCATTGCCCTTAAAAGGGTATTTAGCTCTTTTTCAGTGCCCAAATCCTAACCTAAAAATAAAACCCACCCAATAAACACTTAAAAAACCTAACACTAACCCCAGAAGATACACTTACAGTTTTGAAGACCGGACATCCATCCTCAACAAAGCCGGGAGAAGTCTTTATCCAAGCGGCAAGAGGTCCTCAACGAAGCCGGGAGAAGTCTTCATCCAAGCTGGCAGAAGTGGTCCTCCAGATGGGCAGAAGTCTTCATCCAGACGGTATCTTCGATCTTCATTCATCCGGCACGGAGCGGCTCCATCTTCAAGACATCCGGTGCGGAGCAACCTCTTCAATCGAAGTCTACTTCCAGAATGAAGGTTCCAAGATGGCGTCCCTTGAATTCCGATTGGCAGATAGAATTCTAACAGCCAATCGGAATTAAAGGTGAAAAAATCCTATTGGCTGATGCAATCAGCCTATAAGATTGAACTTCAATCCTATTGGCTGATCACATTGAGCTCACATTCTATATAATTTGTGTGGGTCACTGACCGACAACATTTAAGAAACAAAAAAAGCTTAAAACTAACATAGCACAGGGTGTGAAAAAATCTTAGCAGTGATATAATTCAAATGTATTTTATATAAAGCAGTACATTAATTATTTCATTACATTTTGCTTCTTAAAATTATCTTCTCTAATTTATTAACCATTATTTATAGAACATATTTGGATCAAAGTTGTACTTTTACAAAATAAATAAATCTGTTTTAGACAAAAACATGAAATGCACAAAACTTCATGCAAAAAAAAAAAAAGAATTTTAGTAGGTCTTAAAAAGTAAAAAATAAAAATAAAAGATTTAAGTAATTCATAGTTCTGCAAAGCTTCTGACAATAATTTACAACCAATACTACTGACTGGATATTTATACAGTAGAGCTGTATACTTTTTCTCAAGTCATATACATTTACATGCCTTGTTAGCAGACTCATATTCTGTTGTATGTGAAACAGAATGAATTAGCCTTTCATTTGGCTCTTTGGATTGTACAATTTAGAGTGTCTATTGACATGAAATACTCAATACATGTCAACTGTGTTGCCAATCATAGTACTTGCTCTCTGTTTCTGATGAGGAAATTATTTTGAAACCTTGTTTGCATTTTTAAACACTACAATAAAGCTAAGAGCAATTCGGGGGGGGGGGGGGCAGTCTTGTTTGTTTGCTAATTAGCATAGTTATAAGTATTTTACATAATGTGATTAATCTCATGCAAACCTGCAAATTACGTGGGAGACAACATAGAGTACTGTAAGAAGCCATATGTTAAGTGGGCCAGTGCCAAGGCTTGTACTCCTGAGGATATACTCTTGTACATGTCAGATATTAAAGGAACATGAAACCCAAACATTTTTCTTTCATGATTCAGATAGAGCAGCAATTTTAAGCACCTTTCTAATTGACTCCTATTATGAATTTGTCTTCATTCTCTTGGAATCTTTATTTGAAAAGCAGGAATATACGCTTAGGAGCCTGCCCATTTTGGTTCAGCACCTGGCTAGCGCTTGCTGATTGGCATGCGCTACCCAGGGTGCTGAACCAAAAATGGACTGGCTCCTAAGCTTACATGCTTTTCCAAAAAAAGATACCAAGAGAAATAAAGAAAAATTGATAATAGGAGTACGTGAGAAAGTTGCTTAAAATTGCTGCTCTATCTTAATCATTAAAGAAAAAAATTGGGGTTCATATCCCTTTCATTATTTGTAGCCACCATTTCATTTTTTAAATCAACACATTTCAAATATATGCCAATACTACATCTTTACATGCCTTATTTAACCGTGTGTCATACTTGCTTTCAGGTTGTTTACACATTTTCATGTGCATTACAACTTTTTTATTGGTCTCTTCATCACAAGCCTGTTGTGTTTTATAACGAAAACATATTTTAATGTACATATTGTGGGCGTGCTGCCAAAATGACCAAAATAAGTATAAGACAAAAACAATAAAGATGGGATCTTAGTGACACAATATGGCCATATTCTGCTCAATCAGTCACCACTTACAATGTGTCACACAATAGACTGGTCCTAATACTATAAAATTTGCCTTACTGGGCTGAATCATACAATTCTAATATGCCAAAGTAGGATTCCAACATTGCAATACTATACCTCAAATCAAGACTGCATAGAATGAGGCTCCCTGGCTTTATATACACACAGTTAAATAGCATTGTCTGGAACACACCTGAACAGGATGGAGTGCTTTAAACCAAAGGGATTTGGTCAGTTTCCCTTGAAGTAATACAAACGGGGTGGGTGGGGGGGTTGGTTAAGCACATATAAAAAAAACATATTTTAATGTACATATTGTGGGAGTGCTGCCAAAATGACCAAAATAAGTATAAGACAAAAACAGGTATTGGGCACCTCCAAACACATAAGACCACATATTTTTTCACATATTTTTAACATGTTTTTGTCTGTTGTATTTTATAGTTTTAAACCATAAATCACAGGAAGGCGACCCATAACTGCATTATGAGACTGTATCATTTGTAAGATCAGATTCACTATGATTCTTGCACACTCTATTTTGAACTTAGTATCAGATTGTAGGCTAGATTACAAGTAGAGTTTAACTAATACTGCAGTGTGTGTTATTTTGGGCTAGGACTAACACACAATCTTGTATTACAAGCAGATAGTAAAAAAACTTTTTTAGCAAACCCTCTACATTTAATGGATAGTGTACGGAGAGCTATTAACTTGCTCATTTTGCTCATATTACACGTTTTTTTAAGTTATGGTAAATGTATACATTTTACAACACATTTAATAACAGCTTTTTAATACAACAAAAACCACTGCATTTTAAAATAATAATAATTTCTAGTTTTCTTTTATTTTACTATTTTATTTTTTACCTAGCTCCACTTGTTCCTCAGCCCCCTTCATGTATCCTTGTTTAGACAGTATGACTTAGAGAGCAGTCCCACCTGCTCTCTATGTAGGGAGGAATGCTATCTCCCTTGTCAGAGTAACCCACGAAAATCCATCTCTATCCATTCTGATGTAAACAATAAATCACAGATCCATTGTTTACTTTTTGGACTGGAGCTGATGACAGAGAATGGTTGTGCTGCTCAGTCATACATTTCAGTGAATCGCTGCTCTATTTTGAAGACCCTCCAAAGCGAATGTGCAAAAATTGCATGCACATATTGAGGCCTATTTATCAAGCCGTCAACTGCAAATATGCTGGAATTCCGCAGCGTAATTGTGGCGAGCCTGATTCGTCTTATTTATCAAAGCCTACAGACCATCAAAGTTGAAATTTGTGACGTAACATACGATCCGCCGGTCTCAATCCGACATAGATCGATGCTTACGTCATTACAGATGTTCCGAATACAAATTCGGCACTATCTGACTACTTTTGCTAGTTATCAAACTGCTAAAAGGTACGCTCGCCACTATTCCGGCCCAGCGTACCTGCTTTTCAATCTGCCACCCTGGAGGCCGCGGATGCCATAGGAATCAATGGGAGTCTGAAAGCAGTGAATGCTTATGTTCGCTACTGCCCGATATCCCATTGATTTCTATGGTAGAATAAAAGTAATGTTTACACCTAACACCCTAACATATACCCTGAGTCTAAATACCCCTAATCTGCCGCCCGACATCGCCGCCACATAAATAAAATGTATTAACCCCTATCCCGCCGTTCCCGGACATCGCCGCAACTAAATAAAGTTATTAACCCCTATTCCGCTGCTCCCGGACCCCGCCGCCACCTAAATAAATATATTAACCCCTATACCGCCACTCCCAGAGCCCACCGCAACTAAATAAAGTTATTAACCCCTAAACCCCTGGCCTCCCACATCACTACCACTTACTAAACCTATTAACCCCTAAACCGCCAGCCCCCCACATCGCCATAAACTAAATTAACCTATTAACCCCTAAACCTAAAAACCCGCTAACTTTACATTAAAATTACATCATCCCTATCTTATAATAAATTTAAACTTACCTTTAGAATTAAATTAAACTATATTTAACTATTAATTACCTACCCTATTTATTATACTAAAAGTACATTAAACTGTATTAAACTATTAATTAACCTACCCTAACTATTATACTAAAATTACATTAAACTATAATAAACTATTAATTAACCTACCCTAACTGTTATACTAAAATGACATTAAACTAACAATTAAATTAACTATATTATAAATTTAAAAACCTAACCCTACTCAAATTATTTAAATCTACAATTAAAAATTACAAAGTTACAAAAAACTAACAACTAAGTTACACAAAATAAAAAACACTAAGTTACCAAAATAAAAAATAAATGATCAAATATTTAAACTAATCACACCTAATCTAAGAGCCCTATGAAAATAAAAAAGCCCCTCCAAAATAAAAAAAAAACCCTAGCCTACAATAAACTACCAATAGCCCTTAAAAGGGCCTTTTGCGGGGCATTGCCCCAAAGAAATCAGCTCTTTTACCTGTAAATAAAAATACAAATACCCCCCAACAGTAAAACCCACCATCCACACAACCAAACCCCCCAAATAAAAACCTATCTAAAAACCTAAGCTCCCCATTGCCCTGAAAAGGGCATTTGGATGGGCATTGCCCTTAAAAGGGCATTTAGCTCTTTTTCCGCCCAAAGTCCCTAACCTAAAATTAAAACCCACCCAATAAACCCTTAAAAAAACCTAACACTAACCCCCGAAGATCCACTTATAGTTTTTGAAGACCCGACATCCATCCTCAACGAAGCGGCAGAAGTCCTCATCAAAGCCGGAAGAAGTCTTCATCCAAGCGGGCCGAAGTCTTCATCCAAGCTGGCAGAAGTCTTCTTCCAGACGGCATCTTCTATCTTCATCCATCTGGCGCAGAGCGGCTCCATCTTCAAGACATCTGGCACGGAGCATCCTCTTCAATCGATGTCTTCTGGAACAATGACGTTTCACTTTAAAAAACGTCATCCAAGATGGTGTCCCGTAAATTCTGATTGGCTGATAGAATTCTATCAGCCAATCAGAATTAAGGTTGAAAAAATCCTATTGGCTGTTGCAATCAACCAATAGGATTGAGCTTTCATCCTATTGGCTGATCCAGTCAGCCAATAGGATTGAGCTCGCCTTCTATTGGCTGATTGGATCAGCCAATAGAATGAAAGCTCAATCTTATTGGCTGATTGCAACAGCCAATAGAATTTTTTCAACTTTAATTCCGATTGGCTGATAGAATTCTATCAGCCAATCCGAATCTAAGGGACGCCATCTTGGATGACGTCAATTAAAGGGAAACTTCATTGTTCCAGAAGACGTCGATTGAAGAGGATGCTCCGCACCGGATGTCTTGAATATTGAGCAGCTCCGCGCCGGATGGATGAAGATAGAAGATGTCATCTGGATGAAGACTTCTGCCGGCTTGGGTGAAGACTTCGGCCCACTTGGATGAAGACTTCGGCCGGCTTCGATGAGGACTTCTGCCGCTTTGCTGAGGATGGATGTCGGGTCTTCAAAAACTGTAAGTGGATCTTCGGGGGTTAGTGTTAGGTTTTTTTAAGGGTTTATTGGGTGGGTTTTAATTTTAGATAAGGGTTTGGGCAGAAAAAGAGCTAAATGCCCTTTTAAGGGCAATGCCCATACAAATGCCCTTTTCAGGGCAATGGGGAGCTTATGTTTTTTTAGATAGGTTTTTATTTGAGGGGTTTGGTTGTGTGGGTGGTGGGTTTTACTGTTGGGGGGTGTTTGTATTTTTATTTATAGGTAAAAGAGCTGATTTCTTTGGGGCAATGCCCAGCAAAAGGCCCTTTTAAGGGCCATTGGTAGTTTATTGTAGGCTAGGTTTTTTATTTTTATTTTGGGGGAGCTTTTATATTTTCATAGGGCTCTTAGATTAGGTGTAATTAGTTTAAATATTTGATCATTTATTTTTTATTTTGTGTAATTTAGTGTTTATTTTTTTGTAACTTAGTTGTTAGTTTTTTGTAACTTAGTGTTTTTTATTTTGTTTAACTTAGTTGTTAGTTTTTTGTAACTTTGTTATTTTTAATAGTAGATTTTAAATAATTTGAGTAGAGTTAGGTTTTTAAATATATAATATAGCTAATTTAATTTGTAGTTTAATGTAATTTTAGTATAACAGGGTAGGTTAATTATTAGTTTAATGTTGTTTATTGTAATTTTAGTATAATAGTTAGGGTAGATTAATTAATAGTTTAATATAGTTTATTGTAATTTTACTATAATAGATAGAGTAGGTAATTATTAGTTTAATATAGTTTAATGTAATTTTAGTATAATAAATAGGGTAGGTTAATTAGTAGTTTAATATAGTTTAATTTAAATCTAAAGGTAAGTTTAAATTTATTATAACATAGGGATGAGGTAATTTTAATGTACAGTTAGCCGGTTGTTAGGTTTAGGGGTTCATAGCTTAGTTTAGTCTATGGCGATGTGGGGGGCTGGCGGTTTAGGGGTTAATAGGTTTTGTAAGTGGTAGTGATGTGGGAGGCCAGGGGTTTAGGGGTTAATACATTTATTTAGTTGCGGTGGGCTCCGGGAGCGGAGGGATAGGGGTTAATACATTTAGTTAGTTGCGGCGGTGTCTGGGATAGGCGGAATAGAGGTTAATAACTTTATTAGAGTTGCGGTGGGCTTCGGGAGCGGCGGAATAGGGGTTAAACATTTTAGTACAGTGGCAGTGTTTAGTGACAGGGTATAAATAAAGCTGGGAAATAGCCGAATAGCAGTGAGATCGATGACTGTTAGTTAACAACAGTCCACTGCTCATCGCCCCATACTTGGTGCGCAGCTTTTTGACAACTTTTTTAATAAATATGGCGAGCATATTCAGGTCTGCGGCCGCGATGTTAGGAGATGTCAGGTGAGCGTATTGATGCCGTCAAATGCAGCACAGTTGACGGCTTCATAAGTAGGCCTCATTGACTGATTGACACAACAAAGAAGCCCAGGTGCCGTTAGTAAAATGGGTGTTGTAGCCATTGATGGGCACTAAATGGGACAGTTTATCATTGGGTGTTTAAGATAAAGTAATTAAAAAAAGGGGGTAATAGATAGACGCCGAATAGTGATAATAAATTTATAATAAGGCAAATATAAAAAAATTCATGAATGAAAGTTATGCTTATTTTTTAACGTTATTAGGATGTTTGTTTGCAAAATACTACGGTTTACAATCCCGTTAAGTGTTGCACTCAAGTGCATTCACTTTTTGAGACCTAAAGTAAACCACTATTATAACAGTATAGCACAGAACATGAGCAACTTCACTCCCTCGGCTTATTGAACCAATGGCTTAGGGCTCAAATAATGTCCAACGTGAATTTTACTGTTCTTCTCTACAGAAGTCTATTATGTTAGGGATTTAGTGCTATTTAACATGCAGACATTAACATTCCATGAACTATCAGTCAAGCGTTAAAAAAAAAAATATGGACTTGTAATATAAGTGCATAGATAAATAAAAATATTAATTATTCTCAAAAGTAATAATATTTTTGTGCTCCACTTGTAATCTAGGCCTGTATGTATTGGGGCATAAGACTTTTGTTTGTATGAGATTATTGAAAATATAATCAAAGCTTGTCTATAATAGTTCAGACCAGGGTGCAAAACAGTCGTTCAAGTTCCTGAATCAGCTGAATATATTAAAGGGATACTAAACCCCAATTTTTTTATTTCATGATTCAGATAGAGCATTTGATTTATTTTTTTTTTTTTTATCATTTTTCTTTATTGAGGTTTTCAACAATACCAACGTCAAAAAAAAAAGATGCAACAATAAACCATAATCTGGTACACACGGAAAGATCAATGCATATTACATTAAATCATAACGACCTTATCTGCTGTATATGCTGAGATGGGTCTGTTTTAACACAACTAAGTTTATTCAAAAAAAATAATTTCTTGTTAGGTATTCTGTTCTTGATAACACTTTTAAAAGTCTCACCGACACCTTTGATTTTTAACACATCTATATAAACAATGACTTTCCATGATTCAGCAACATTTTGCAGCGGCAATCAGAAAACAAAAAAAAAATCTAAGAATATAACCATCTTTACCATGTTTATGTCTGCACTCTCAAGTAAGTGTATCAGTACCAGACAAGCCAGAATCCAACCGTCCTGCCCCTTCCAATGAGAACTAATAAGTTTCTGCTTTTTTCTTTCTTCTTCTCTCCCTCCTTCCTTCCTCCCCTCCTTCCCCTTCTCCTTCCTTCTCTCCCTTTCCCCTAACATAAATTATTGAGGTTTCTGAATTTTTATAAGAAAAAGGGACCAGAAAACAAAAACACACACAAAAAAAAAAAAAAAAAAACCTGCACTGCTTGACTTCTTCTCCCCCCCTCCGCGCCACCCCCACATTACCAAATACCCAAGAGAACTATTTCCGAGTTTTGAAATGGGCTTATCATATACTCTATTTCGCTTGGCGAGAAACTTTTAATGAATTTTGACCATTTACTAAAAAATGTTACAATTTCGCCCTCTGAGTTTAGATCTGTGGCGAGTTGTTCAACTCTGTATTGTTTTTTAAGATAGTTTGTAACCTCGTTCACTGTGGGGCTAAATCTAGTTTTCCATTTCTTAAAAATCAGATTTCTTGCAGCAAGAACTACTAGATTTAATATCTTAGCATCTCTGAAATCCTCCTTATTGTTTGACAAAAAAATTATGTTTGAAAAAGTAAATTTAAGAGGCTTTATTTTAACCACTTTTACTAACCAGTACTCTAGTTTGCGCCAGAATTGTTCTATTTTTTGGCATAGCCACACCATATGCAATAAGTCTGCCGCCAATAGACTGCATTTTGGACATTTTTTGAAATCGGCATTATTCCATCTATATGCTTTATCTGGCATGTAATATATCTGATATATGAGCTTTGTATTGGACTCTCTCCATGTTTCAGATATCGTAGTGTTGCGTAGTAGTGTGAAGGATCTCATAATATGTATTTCCTTATCTATGTTCATAGATAGTTGATCTGACCACTTTTGAGCTAATTTTTCAACATTACTGAGGCCTTTCTGCGAGTTCAAGAGGGAATACCATGGGGAGATGGAGCCACGTCCAGCCTTAATCAGGGCTGGCCATGGCTCCAGCTTCCCCCAAGTCCACTTCCAGTTGTATTGGGCATGTAGCTGAGTAGTGTAATGCCTGGCTTGGAGATAGGCAAAAAAATCTTTATTACTAAGATTGAATTCCACTTTCAGTTCATGGAAAGATTTAATAACTCCTGACTCTGAATGATGGAGCTGTGCGACCTGTCTGAGCCCTTGCTCCTGCCACTTTTTCAGGTGCGGGGCTTGGGATCCCTCTTGAAATTCTATATTACCTAAAAAGGTTTGATACCTGGGAATGTTGGTATTTATTCCCAACAATGTGCCTATCTTCTTCCAGGCCTGAATTATTACATATATAGTTTTAAAATTTTTCACCTGTTTAGGAATTAAGTGGGTCGGTGTATGTAAGAGCGATACTGGCTTTAAAGGGAAGGTTACACTATCCTCTAACTTATTATCCGTAAAATAGTCAGCTTCTGCTACCCAGTCTGCCGCAGTGCGACCCAAAAAAACTAAATTGTACAAATACAAGTTTGGAAGAGCCAGCCCAGCAAATTGCCTAGTTAAATATAACCTAGGCAAGGCGATTCTGGCTTTCCTTGACTGCCATATAAATTTCCGCAGAGCCGTGTTGAATTTCTTAATATCTTGCGTTTTTATAAAAAGCGGGAGGTTTTGAAGAGTATATGATATCTTTGGCAAAATTACCATTTTATATAGTGCGACACGCCCCGAAAGGGAGAGAGGTAGATTCTGCCAATCTCTCATAAGAGAGATGGCACGTGCAAAGATTGGGGTGAAATTTAAGGAATACCATTCCTGGGGGTCTGCCGAGACAAATATCCCCAGATATCTGAGCGATACCCGAACTGTCTTAAATGGATTATTTAAATATGACGTGTCGGTCATCCTTAATCAAAGTAGTTCTGTTTTTTGTTTGTTCATTTTGTACCCTGCGAATTGGCCAAATTGTTCAATTAAATTGAGAATTATTGGAATATTCCGAGAGGTATTAGAGACATAAACCAGCAGATCGTCCACATAAAGAGACACTTTTAACTCATGTTTGTTAATCCTGATACCATCGATGTGATTTCTAATTTTTGTGGCCAGGGGTTCAATTGCTAGATCAAATAAAAGGGGGGAAAGCGGACATCCCTGCCTTGTGCCCTGTTCCAATCGGATAGTCTGTGACTCTTGCCCATGCATGGCCAATTTTGATGTTGCCTGCGTACATAAATTGTTTACAAGGTTTAAAAATTTATCTTGAAATCCGTATTGTTTCAGTGTAGTTAGAATGTGGTCATGACTGACTCGATCGAACGCCTTCTCGGCGTCGATCGCTATAATCGCAGCGTCCGTTAGATTTTCCGCTATCTTCCTTTCACTGTTCTTAAAATAATCAATGGATAGAAGAAGTTGTCTAATTTTAGATGAAGAGCTCCTTTTTACAAGAAACCCCACCTGATCCTTGTGAATCAATTCCCCTAAACCTTTTTGCATTCTCTTGGCCATAATTGAAGCAAATATTTTGTAGTCTGTATTAAGCAATGCAATGGGTCTGTACGACTCTCTGCATTGTGGATCTTTGCCAGGTTTAGGTATTAGTATAGTTTGTGATGCTAGGAAGCTAGGAGATATTTGATTGTTCTGTTGGAACAGATAATTAAAGAGAATAGTCAGATGCGGAGTGATTGCTTCATCTAGACTTTTATAAAATTCATTTGGCAACGAGTCAGGGCCAGGCGCTTTCTCTATTTTCAAAGCTTGAATTACTTGGCTTACTTCCAGCTCTGTTATTGGGGCGTTCAACGCCATGTTGAATTCAGGAGATATTTTCGTGAGTGCGATATCTTTCCAAAAACTCTCCTTTGTAATTGTATTTACTGGGTTCGCCGCATAAATTGCTTTATAGTATAAAAAAAAGGATTCAGATATTTCCTCCGGTGAGGTAAGCAATGTTTTATTAACTCGTATGGTTTCCACTGTTTTTGAAGATCTCGAATTCTTAACCAGTTTAGCCAGTAATTTGCCCGATTTGTTACCGAATTTATAAAAATTAGATTGGTATCTTAAATCTGCTTGTGTTGAGTTAAGAAGTAAAAAAGTGTCTCTGTCATCTTTAGCTTTGGTGTATTTTCTCCAATTCTCATTGGAAGATATATTTATATACCTATTATAAGCATTAATTACCGTATTAATTACTCGTTTTTCCCTCCGGCGTGTTTCTTTTTTGATGTTTGCCATATATGCGATTATATCCCCCCTCAGTACCGCTTTTGCTGTTTCCCACAGAATCAGTGGACTCGCCACTGAGTCTTTGTTGTTTCGAAAATAATCCTCCCACCTTTCCTTGAGCCACAGTCTGAATTTTACATTCTTATTAAGATATTTTGGGTAGTAAAACGCTTGTCTCTTAGAGCCAGTTTTCGAGTCAGGGATGTTTAATGTAATTGGCGCGTGGTCAGATAATAAGATTTCATCTATATGTGCTTTGACCCCCTTGTGATAGAGGCTATCATTAATTAGCATGAGATCAATTCTCGATAGAGATTTTGTTTTTTTAGAGCAACATGTGTACTTTCTACTATCGGGATTCTGAACCCTCCAAATATCTCTAACTGCTAGGTTTCTCATGATGGATTTGAATAATTTATTTTCCAATTTGTCCTTCTTGTTTATCTTCTGCTTCAACCCATATCTCAATCTGTCAATTGGGGCTCGTGGGGACATGTTAAAGTCCCCTGCTATTATTATGTGACCTTCCGCCACTTGCAAGAGTTTCGCTTGAAGAGAGTCCCAAAACCCATACTCAATTATGTTTGGTGCGTACAAATTGCATATAGTGTATATTGAATTTGAAATTTTCAATTTTAAGATTATAAATCTACTGTCTGGGTCAATCAATATATCTAGTTTTTCATAACTTAATTTCTTCCCAATCAGAATTGCAACTCCCTTGCTCCTATTGAGTGAGGGTGCGAAGATGCATTCCGCCACCCAGGACGCTTTCAATTTCAGCGATTCCTCTGCGTTAGGATGTGTTTCCTGGAGTAGTGCTATGAGGGACTGGGTTTTCTGTAAATGTGTCAGAATTGCTTTTCGTTTAATAGGTGATGCAATTCCGCCTATATTCCATGAGGTAATTTTAATTTCTTTATTCCCTGGGTTGTTCATGTATGTCTAAAAAAGCAATTGCGTATATGAAGAATACTCCTGAATTGACTGGGACCCGCGGCGGGGGGGGGAGGGAGGGGCGGGACAGCGGACAAAAGGAAAATGGGGGAAGAGAAAAAAAAAAGAAAAAGGAAAAAAAAAAAAAAAAAAAAAAAGGGAGAAAAAAGAAAAAAGAAAAAGAAAAGGGGGAGCCACCCCATACAATTAACAATAAACTAAAACAATCCCTAATTCTTACACTAAATTTATCATTTAGCCCCATATTCTATTATCTTTTTTTCAGCATCAGCTGCTGAGTCAAAAAAAAACGTTTGACCTTCAAGTGTAAGTTTTAGTCTTGCTGGGAAGATGACCGTAGCTTGCCATCCCATCTTCAGCATCCTACCACAAACCGGGGAGAGCTCCCTCCTCTTTGTGGAGGTTTCTAGAGAAAAATCTTGAAATAACAAAATTTTATCTCCATTATAGAAAATAGGTTGATTTTTGCGATAAAATTGGAGGAACATCATTTTGTCCTGGTAGTTCAGGAATTTTGCTATGATTGGTCTGGGTCTGGCTATGTTACTTGAGGAGTCGGGAGCCCTCCCCAGTCTGTGAACTCTTTCGATCAAAACAGGTGTTTGTGCTGGGGGATTTTTAACAGTTGTGGTATAGTGTGCGTCATAACCTGCATAAGCTCTTCCTGTTTAACCGATTCTGGGAAACCAACAATTCTGAGGTTATTCCTCCTTGATCTATTTTCTAAATCATCAACTTTGGCTTTTAATTTCAAGATCTCAGAGTGATGATCTTCGGTTTTAGAAAAATAAGCATTTGACGTATCCTCTAAATCCGAAATTCTCTGCTCTGCCTCCTGAATTCTTTTCGAAAACTGTCTGACCTCTAGGGTCAGTAACGAGATATCCTGTCTGATTTCACTTTTTAATAGGTCAAATTTTGGAGTAATGGCCTCTAGTATACTTGCAACAAGATTTGTTGATTCATATGGAATCGAAGGATTGTGTGGCTTCAAGGGAGTTGTTTCTATAAGCGTGTCTGCCGGTGTCCCTGGCGGAATTTTATTCCTACGGTCCTTGTTCCTGGCTGCCATATCTAGAATATTTTTTCCCGTGAGTGATGGTGAAGTGATATATTTATCCATACACGATGGAGAAGTGTATACAAAGATACGTGCAAAAATAAGAAAACTAGGTGACTTAAGTAATTGGAGTGCTAGTTAAAGAAAAGGAGGGGAGGGGAGGAGAAGGGAGAAAAAAGAGAGGAAAAAAAAAAAAAAAAGGGGAAAGAGGTAAGGGAGGAAAGTGCTTAGGTCGTGATGGAATGCAGTGCCACAAAGGTGATATGTGAAAGACGAGAGGAGAAAAAAAAAAAAAAAAAAAAGACCCAACGTGCCTCTTCAAATTTAAGAGTAGAGTGAAGTATAGTGAAGTGACAAAAATTAAGGACCCTCTTTAGGGCCAAGATATACCAAAGTGTTAAATGTGTTCTAGCGCCAGAAACCAAGGACTCAAGGATATTAGCACTTTGGAACCTTAGTCTAGATTAGGTGTTTATCTTCAGTACCCTTGCTGTTGGGTTGTCAACAAAAATTAGGCTCCTATCATAACAGGCCAAATATGTTTGCTGTGTATATTCGACCTAGGTGTATTTCACGACCAGCTAAGAAACTGCCAGATGGTCTATGCGAGCACCTAGGTTCCCCTGCTGCTCCTAGTTACTATACGTATCAGAGGAGGACTTTTATAATATTTTATAATTTAGAAATACATCATATTAGATATGTTCCTTAGATAAGAAGGTGTACCCGTTGTTAGCCCCCTAGGGGGTAGGTTGTAACTGCCAGTCCCTAGCCTCTAGATAGACTGTTTTAGAATTTTCCCCTGGAGTGAAAAATAATAGATAATCCAGTTAAGATTCATTAGACCAAGGCTCTCTGTCTTCCCCACTATTAGCAAACAGACCTAACACTGAGTTTTCCAATATTGTACCGTTAAACCGCTTTTCTTTCATCAAATTGCCAGATCCAGGACTTTCACCCCTGCATCCGCCCATCAGTGTCACTGGCAGTTCAGTGTAGAAAAATATCTCCTAATAGTCACAGTGATTACTGAGAAGCAGTATGGCTGGGCCAAGTCCTAGATGCCTCAGAAGCACTCTGAGTTACTTCAATACTATTACTGAGTCATATACCTTAACCTTTACACAGAGTATTCCAGATCTATGTACATAATACTGGATTCTTAATGCCAGCACCATAGAATGAAATGCTTAATAACGTCAAAAATTTGCTATGAAATGATGAAACCACTTTAGCTCTTGCTTACCTCTTATAACAAAGTATTGCTTTTATACCTATGTAAGATCGTGTGCCTTAAATTCTACACCTTACTTTCAAGATTTGCACAGTTCAACAGTGTGTTGATAGAACAGCAAGTTATCAGCTTCCTTTTTTTCTTTCCTTTTTCTCACATCACTGAGCTAGATCAGGAGCATTAAACCCTGCAATTTACCTATCAGCAATACTAAATAAAGATTTATGGATTGAACAGCCCTTAATAGTAACAACGATTTCTGTATGACAGTAGAATTAAACCAGATCCTGATTGTTCCAAAAGGAATGCAGATTATTTGGGTGCATTGATTAAATCTTATATCTTAACCGTTACACAACATATTTCATTTTTGTAAATTACATGGTAAATTAACGTATAAGCCAGCTATTGTTCACATCGCCAGTTATCTCCTGAATTTCTGACCCTGCTGGCACCTATTTGTGATTTTAACAGCTTAAACAAATAGAAAAACAGAAGAGTCTTAAGCAAACAGCGAAAACAATACAAGAAAAGAACCCAAAACAATGTTTGTAAGAAAGCTGAGGCCTGCTAGTGTCAGTAATTTACTGAGGGGGTGATAGAGCAGAGTTATGGCTTATTTGCCTCAAGGGGATTAGCTAGTTTCAAGGTGTCAAAGTTCAAACCTTGAGTTCTTTTTCTTTTTTCCCCTTTTTTCCTTTTCAAAAAACAGTTAAACCATTAAATACTGTTCTCCTGCCCAGTTCGGTAAAAAAGTTCCAGACCTAGGGGTAGGCAATTAGCTGGTTCCCACCCGAGTTTTTCCCTTTTGCTTTTTTCCTTTTGACTTTCTAGGCCGTATTAGATTCGACCAACCTTCTTTATCGGCCAGCTGGAGTATGTAATCACAGTGACAGCCGCCCCGCACTTACCCGTCTTCACCATGTGGCTCTGTGTTTTGTGACAGTTCTTGGAAAACAGCCGGCGTATTTTCTGTAGCCAGATTCACTGCTCAATGCTGGTCCCAGGCGTCAAATTGTTTACCTCCCTTACCCCTTGACTCAGCTGCTTGTTTTGCAGGAACCACCTCGCAGCATCAGTGGGGGATAACCGCAATCGCTGGAAGGGGTGCTTTCTCTTTGGAGTTGCCTCTCGCGGGAACCGGGGCAGTCAGGAGCTTACACTGCTCAATCCCCACACGCAGCACCGGTGGGTGGGGAGAACAGCTGTTCCTGCCGAGCCTCGCGTTAACTGCCGGAACTACTTCGACCCGATACCCTTGAGTCACAAAGACCTCCGCGATGTTTTGGAGTCAGGTAGCAGGGTAAGTTTCGGGTGGCCGCCACTGTGTCAAGGCTGTACTTGTGTGTGTAGACTCTGGGCTTCTTGCCCCACTCAATTGGCAGGATTATGAGTGGGAGGCCCACCTTCGATTTTCCCGTTCCTTCCACCTAAAGGGGAACTTACATAGGTAGCCTGCCAAACGATGTAAGCACCTGGTGGGACAGGTCTTTTTTAGCGCAGTTGAATCTTGCGCTGCCGGGGTAGCACCAAAAGGATGTTTTTCTTGTGCTGTAGCAAAGCTTCCCCAAGTCCAGGGGAAAGCCAGGCGCGAAAAACCGCCAAGAACCAAGCTACCGGGAGTGAAAGCCTGGAGCACACACTCTTGCTCCAGACTCCTCCTCTTCCTCCTCCTATATCATATCAGAGCATTTGATTTTAAGCAACTTTCTAATTTACTCCTATTATCATTTTTTCTTTATTCTCTTGGTAACTTTATTTAAAAAGCAGGAACGTAAGCTTAAGAGCTGACCTATTTTAGGTTCAGCAACCGGAATAGCGCTTGCTTTTTGGTGGCTACATTTGGCTAACCAATAAGCAATCGTAACCCAGGTTCTGAACCAAAAATCAGCGGGATTCTAATCTTTACATTCCTGCTTTTTAAATAAATATAGCAAGAGAATGAATAAAAATTTTAAAGATAATAGGAGTAAATTAGAAAGTTGCTTAAAATTGCATGCTCTACCTGAATCATTCAAGAAAAAAAAATGGGTTTAGTATCCCTTTAAGCAATGGTGTTGCTAATATTAAGTAGATTATGGTGATACTGAAATACCCATCTGTTTAACATGTTTCTATTTGGCAAAAATAGCTGGTAATTAAAACCAGCATTCCAATTCCCTCACTACACAATTCATTGATACTGTTAGTGTCTTTGATAAACATTCCTGATAAGCAATACAGCATCTGGATTTTCTACTTCATATGCCAAATAATAGACATCTGGTTTTGAGCACTTTTTAAACAAGATGAATGGAAACAATATTTATTAAACCAAAAGAAAGTTGAGTATTTTTGCAAACTGATACATTTTTAACCCTATGTAACATGTTTTATTACTTTTTTTCAGTGGTGGTGTGCTAGTGGGCTAATCTATTGATGTGCAGAACAATCTGGGGCTTTTAACACCCTGATTATCAAAATGATCAGAAAATAAAATAAAGCAGTATTAAAATAAAAAAATAAGTACAATATTTTGATAAAGACTTTATTTAAAAAATGTTCAGAGATATAGCATTAACAAAAAAAGAAAGTGAAACTGTTAAAATGTGATTCCAGTATGTTTAAAAATCTAATTCAGAAGGCATTGGATTTTGCTATACCTTTTATTGCTGTATGAATTTGCAGTTTTCAAGGTCTTAAATGTATAGATATAAAATATAAAAGTTTCATTTGAAATGCACAGAAGTTCATGTCAAATACAGAGTGTAATATGAATTGAAGTAAACATTAGGATGGCAAAATAAATAGGTATAGGTTAATATATCAACTACTTTTTGTAGGAAAAGCATAAACAATTAGGAAATGATAAAATATAAGAACTAGCAGCTTGCTGATGTCCCCTGTTTTTCCCTCTTTCATGGAACCTTTAGCTCAGGAGTCAAGTCCTACAAAAAAAAGTGTGGGAACTCACCAAGACTTCCACCCTCCCTCACAATTAATATTGTTTTTATATATATACTGTATATATATATATATAGACACACACACACACTGTTTTTATATGTATATAATCTATACACTTTGGTTAATGAAAGCAAATTACATCCAATTAAGAGTTGAATGGTTGCCTTTGGGCCTGAGAATCCTCCTCTGTCACAAAGTCTCACCCATTTAAGGTGCAATAGTCCTATTTCTGCTGAGGGGAGCTAAAAAAAAACAGAGCAAGCCACATAGAAATTTAAGAACCATGGGTAATAAAAGATGATAAAGATAATATTCATAACAGGGATGATAACATAGCTGGACCGCTGACAGTCTTACATTCAGTGTACTGTAGGATGTGTTACTACCCATTACTAGAGCATCTCACTATCCCTCTAACCAGACTGTGCTCCAGATCCTCCCACCAGCAGCAGCAGCAGTGTTAACTGAAGTGTTTCCCATGTGTTCCCACTCGACTTGACCCCTTTAGCTACAACATCAGGACAGTACCTGAGTACTCTTTACCTCTATCTGTGGCTTTGCAATTTTGCCCCAATAAAAAGATTTAAACATTAAATATATTTATATATATATATATATATATATATATATATATATATATATATTGGGCAAAAAAGTATTTAGTCAGCCACCAATTGTGCAAGTTCTCCCACTTAAAGGGACACTCAATCAAAATTAAACTTTCATTATTCAGCTAGAGCATGCCATTTTAAACAACTTTCCAATGTACTTTCATTAACAAAATGTGCATATTCTTTTTATATTTAAACATTTTTAGTCACCAGCTCCTACTGAGCATGTGCAAGAATAAGTGTGTATGCATTTGTGAATGGCTGTTGACTGTCACATGGTACGTGTATGCATTTGTGATTGGCTGATGGCTGTCACATGGTACAGGGGGAGTGGAAAAAGACATAACTTTTTAAAATTGTCAGAAAAAAAATCTACTAATTTGAAGTTCAGACTAAGTGCTATTGCATTGTCTTGTTACCTTGCATTTGTTAATTATGCAAATCTACTGTGTTGACTGGTCCTTTAAGAAGATGAGAGAGGCCTGTAATTTTCATCATAGGTATACCTCAACTATGAGAGACAAAATGTGGAAACAAAAACAGACAATCACATTGTCTGATTTGGAAAGAATTTATTTGCAAATTATGGTGGAAAATAAGTATTTGGTCAATATCAAAAGTTCATCTCAATACTTTGTTATATATCCTTTGTTGGCAATGACAGAGGTCAAACGTTTTCTGTAAGTCTTCACAAGGTTGTCACACACTGTTGCTGGTATGTTGGCCCATTCCTGCATGCAGATCTCCTCTAGAGCAGTGATGTTTTGGGGCTGTCGCTGGGCAACACGGACTTTCAACTCCCTCCAAAGGTTTTCTATGGGGTTGAGATCTGACCCATTCATTCTTTCATGTACACGGATCAGTCGTCCTGTTCCCTTTGCAGAGAAACAGTCCCAAAGCATGATGTTGCCACCCCCATGCTCCACAGTAGGTATGGTGTTCTTTGGTTGCAACTCAGCATTCTCTCTCCTCCAAACACGACGAGTTGTGTTTCTACCAAACAGTTCTACTTTGGTTTCATCTGACCATATGACATTCTCCCAATCTGCTTCTGGATCATCCAAATGCTCTCTAGCATACTTCAGACGGGCCCGGACATGTACTGGCTTAAGCAGGGGGACACGTCTGGCACTGCAGGATCTGAGTCCCTGGCGGCGTAGTGTGTTACTGATGGTATCCTTTGTTGCATTGGTCCCAGCTCTCTGCAGGTCATTCACTAGATCCCCCCGTGTGGTTCTGGGATGTTTGCTCACCATTCTTGTGTTCATTTTGACCCCACGGGGTGAGATCTTGCGTGGAGCCCCGATCGAGGGAAATTATCAGTGGTCTTGTATGTCTTCCATTTTCTAATTATTGCTCCCACAGTTGATTTCTTCACACCAAGCTGCTTGCCTATTGCAGATTCAGTCTTCCCAGCCTGGTGCAGGTCTACAATTTTGTTTCTGGTGTCCTTCGACAGCTCTTTGGTCTTCACCATAGTGGAGTTTGGAGTGTGACTGTTTGAGGTTGTGGACAGGTGTCTTTTATACTGACAACAAGTTCAAACAGGTGCCATTAATACAGGTAATGAGTGGAGGACAGAGGAGTCTCTTAAAGAAGAAGATACAGGTCTGTGAGAGCCAGAAATCTTGCTTGTTTGTAGGTGACCAAATACTTATTTTCCACCATAATATGCAAATAAATTCTTTCCAAATCAGACAATGTGATTGTCTGTATTTGTTTCCACATTTTGTCTCTCATAGTTGAGGTATACCTATGATGAAAATTATAGGCCTCTCTCATCTTCTTAAGTGGGAGAACTTGCACAATTGGTGGCTGACTAAATACTTTTTTGCCCCTCTGTATATATATATAAAAAACTGACAATTAGTACAATTTACATAGATATGATCCAAATAAAGGGTATTCAGCTAGAGGAGATTGTGGCTGCCGGAGAGGTAATAATTATTTTCTATGTTGTATTTCTGTGTAATATTCCTTCACTCATTTTATAAATGTTTGATTGTTTTAGAAGAAAAAAATGGTTATTGCTGTATTGATCCCACAAAGAATGTTTCTTTAGTAGATTGTGATACCTTTAAATGGGCCAACGAAATCAAGTTTTTTGTTCCATAAGTTTTCAAGACCTCATAGGTCTCTTCTTTAGATGTAGATCTATTTTAGGAGAGAATGTGTTATTCTTTATGGAGAGTCAGCTTGCTAGAACGAATGCTTTAGATGGGTGAATGGATCCAGTAGGTAACTGTTTTAGAAAATAAACATTTATACATTTGTATTTGCTAATTATGTGTGTTTCTTACTCAGGGAATCTATTAAGATCCAAAAGAAGAGAAAACTCAAATTGGTTTTCATGGAGGTTTTGATATTTAAAAAAATGTAGGCCTAGATTGCAAGTGGAGAGAATACTTTTAAACATATTTTCACTTATTTTTGTACGTTTCTATTTAGACTGCCTATGTCTTCAGAACCCATCATCTTGGCTATCCTTTGAGTTTTGCTCAATGTTTAAGTCAATGTTTAAAGGGACATTCTAACCAAAAAAAATTTTTCATGCTTTAGAAAGACCATGCTATTTTAAACAGTTTTCCAATTTACTTCTGTTATCTAATTTGCTTCATTCTCATGATGTACTAGGTTGAAAAGCATATCTAGATATGCTCGGTAGCTGCTGATTGGTGGCTGCATGTAGATGCTTCTTGTTATTGGCTCACCCATGTTCATTGCTATTTCTTCAACAAGAGATATCTAAAGAATAAAGCAAATAAGATAATGGAAGTAAATTGGAATGTTGTTTAAAATTGTATTCTCTATCTGAATCATGAAAGAAATATTTTGGGTTTCATGCCCCTTTAAGTCAAATCACTTTGAATGCTCTGAATGCTCATTTATGATTACAAGTCAGTGTTACAGTGATTAAAAATGTTAATTATGAAAATATAAATAATTATAGGATATTGCTATTGGCAGACATATTCATGAACTAATATTATAGGTTAGGTGAAAAACCTCTATATAAATACATTAAGCAGTCATTGTCATCAATATTCATTTGGTTTCCTGTCCTTCTCATATTTGGTTAGATTCTAATTATAATTCATGCAGATTAATCAATTGACATGGTTGAACATCTAGCAGATTAGAATGTTACGGAAAAGGAAGCTTAAAATCATACAGGTTAAATACAAAGTTTTTGCATGTCAGATTGGAAAGGGGAATTGATAGAAGCATTTGCAAAATTCTTGTTTAAAGTTATCACTGATAGAATGACAGTATCGGGTTATATTGATGGCCTTTGCAATCAGTAGATCCCTTACTTATAAAATGAAGCTGATCTCTATATAACATATGTGCCAGTGTTTATTACATACAATTATCTTTTTATATGTGTGTGTATCTGATGTAAAAGTGCTCTAACAGTTGGTTACTATATAGACCTAGAAGCAGCTATTGAGTCACTATATCAGTTTGCCCTTAAAAAAAGCTACTTAAAGGACCACCAAAATGCAGTAGAATTGCATAATTAACAAGTGCATATACAAAGACAATGTAATAAAACCTACTCTGAATTTCAAATAAGCAGTAGTTTTTTCTGTCAAATTTATTTTTTCTCTTATTTTCCAGCTCCCTGTATCATGTGACAGACATTAGCTAATCACAGACTAATTTACGTATACCCTGTGAGCTTGTGCACATGCTCCGTAGAAGCTTGTTCCACAGAAAGTGTGTATATAAAGACTGTGCAAAATTTGATAATGGAAGTTAATTGGAAAGTGTCTAAGAACAGCATGCTCTTTCGGAATCATAAAACGTTTATTTTGACTTGAATGTCCCTTTAAAGGGACACAATGTTTTTTTTTTTCTTTGTTGAGTGTAAAATAAGGCATTTTAAAGTATATTACAGTTATTATTTGTTGTAAAAAAAAAAGATGTCCCTTTACTGAGAAATATTTTTTGTTTGTTTTTATGCTTGTGAGGCAAGTAGCTGCCTGCCAATAAAGCAGTGGGAGTTTTACTTATTAGCCAGTGAGCAATCAGTCATTAAGGATTAGCTGTACACAGACAAGCACTTTCTGTTAGCTTCAATACCAAAATAAATAGCTTTACTTAAAACCTTTTTAATGCAAAAAATAAGTACATAAATGTATTTAAATAGTGCTCTCTCATATGAATAATATAATTTTTACTTGACTGCAAATCAAAAGCCATTATAAGCAACAAACACACACTGGAATTTCTGTATAACAGATCCTGTTTGCACCAGCTATTGTCATCAAGCTCTTAATATTTTATAAGAAGAATTCCACATATAAATATTATTTAACAATGTTTAGTCAGTACTCAATAAATATTTGAGGTATATTGTGAAAACAGAATGTGAAGTTAGTGAAAATATGTCCTTGTGCTGCCATTTACTACACATTAGTTACTATTTAGAATTGTTTTACCCATAACACAAGATTTCCCACAACCCATATACCATTCTTTATTTCATGCTTTCATGCTTAACACAGATATTATGACATTGTTTTGAAAACCCAGGGGGATGATTCAAAGCAAGATGTTGCTCTAGATCAAACATTAATCTCAATAACCTTATTTTAAATACTTAAAGGTCTTCTGAGTGTAGTTTTGGGTCTAGCAAATTCTAAACACCATATGTTACACATTTTATTTTTTTACATAATATTCAATATACTACAATTGTGAACTAGGAATTGGTATTTATTTGTAATAATATGTGAAAAACAGAAATAATCACAAGTACATAGTACAGAAAGCTTACATAATATCTATTCCTAATAACATTTTATTTTATATTATTATTTTATTACTATTTATATTATTTATTATTTAAGATATTTTTTGCTAATGTCAAAGCCACTGTGCTTCTTTTGATTAAGAAAAAAACAGATATTTTCTTTTCTAGACTAGTATAATTAATTTTGGCTATGATTCTGAAACATCAGATACAGAGACTTGTGACATTACATTTTCCTATATTTTCTTTCATTAAAATCATTATTCAAGAAAAACAGTATTACTGCTGCTAAAAGCTAGAGATGAACTGAGGAGAACTTTATCTTCTGTTGCCAAGGAATACATATTGAACTCTGCAGTGACCTAAATTTATTGCAGAGTACTGCTGGATGTTGCTGTTCCAAGCACTCTGTAGCAATTACAGCACATTAGGCAGAGGAGTGAATCTCAAGGGGAAATGTCTAGTCTTTTAATCAAGCTGCAGAGAACTCAGGGTGGACACAAATTACCTTGCTGTATTTTTTTTTTTCCACTGTAGCTTCAATATCATTTTTAACTTTGTAGAGAAAAAGCTTTCATTATACACAGGGTCATGAATATATGTCTTCTCACTTAATCTTTTCTCCACTTCTACTCCATCTTTAATGTATTATGTTTTCAACCTTACTGACCTTTGTTGAAAGAATGTTTTATGTAATACAGAGTTTTCAGCTATTCACAAAGGCTGCACCTGGTATCACAGAATGCAAAATGAACAGCTGGAATTGTAAATGGATACATTTGTTCTGATGAAGAGAAAGAAAATGTTTATAAAGTGTCTGGAACATGTTACATCACATTTCATTTTACCTCTTGACGTCAGTTTTTCATTTTCTGTCCACTAATTAAAAGGACATTATAGTCAATAAAATACATTGTTTTGTATTGATAAAGCAATTGTTTTTGACAATGTGTCCCATTAATTTTATGTAAGAAAACTAAAGTAAATATAGTTTCCTTTCCTCTATCCACCAGCAAGACAGCACTGTAGTAGACTATGAACTGCAAGAGAAGCATGTCAATATGAAGATACATATATGGAAAAAAACAGAAATTATTCTAATTGTGTTAGGGTTGCTACCTGTCTAAGAATGACCCGGACAGTTCGGGTTTACATTTGTGTGTCCGGGAGTGACGTGCGGTGAGGTCAGAGGCAGGTGAGGCACTAGATATGATACGCCGGAGAAACACATATACCGCGGGCCGCAAGTACCCCCGACAGGGCAGGTTTTGATTATAGCTGAACCAGTGCACAGGGAAAATAATCAGCTGATTAGTTAGAGCAGTTTAGTAACCACTGTGTTACTGATCAGCTGATACCTTTACCTGTGCACTGATTCAGCTATAATGAAAACCTGGCCTGTTGGGGGTACTTGAGGACCATAGTTGAGGACCATGGTTGAGAAACACTGCACTAAAGCGCCATAACCATAACCCAACGAGTGATAATTTAGCTTGCGCTCATGCGGTTGCTTTAAATTCAACTGGTAATATGAGTGCAAGCTAGTGCGGGCACAATATTTCAATATTGTGTGTGCCAACATTAGCATGCCACTTGTAATGTAGCCCATAGTTTTTTCAGTGAGCCCCATAGTAGTCTACTATGTGAGGGATTAGGGACCCCATGCTGATATCCAGATGTTAGCATTTCGTTAACTTTCTCTCAAGCGCTAATTTATTAGTATCAACTTATAATATCAGTGCAAAAATAAAAGCACTATTGATTTAAGTTGAGCAGTGTTAGCACACAATAAAGATAATATTTTCATGCTCCACTTGTGATCTAGCCCTAAATATATTGGACATTATGAAATATGTTTTCAATATATTTTTTAATACATTGCCCCTTTAAGTGTTTTTAATCATTCTCCCATTTTATATTCATAATACTGTTCATACTGAAAGCTATCTTTGTTTCATAGATACTTTGTACAAATTTGAAACCATTCCTATTCTACAGATAGTTTTTACAACTTCAATAAAAAAGGTAATATTGAAAATGTGCTAGCCTAAAGGGATAAGGTGGCATTGAATATATTAGTTTATCTATCTATCTATCTATCTATCTATCTATCATCATCTATCTATAATCTATTTATCATCTATGTATCATCTATCTATCATTCTGTCTGTCCAGCTACAAAGCCTCTCACACATTTCTGGACAGAGAGTTACAAAGATATCAGGGTGCTGCAAAATCTGTTGGCACCCTACAAATAAATAAATACATAAGTAATAATAATAAATAATTAGGTAAAATATTTTTGATACATTGAAAAATTGCTATAGTGCTCCTTTATAGCTATTATAAAAATATTTTCCTTATACAATTTAATGCTTCAACCTATATCTTATGTTATATCGTATTATTCACTTAATTTCTCTGTAACCTTGTCTTATGACCCTTTCATCATCTATCACCAGTGTATTTACTGTGAACACTAACCAATTGGACAGGAAGATTAACTGTGCCAGAATTCCAGGAACTGACAATAATAACAAATTTGAAAAGATTAATTTCAGAAAAGTGAGCACTAATTAAGCTACAACATCAGCTACAGTAAAATCTCCTTGCCCCAGTGTTACTCTTATATCCTGTTTTAAATATTTTATGTGTCTACATACTTTTCTTACTATTTGATTCTGTATATTATGCTCTTCTTTCTTTTATATACCTGTATTTTGCTAATATAATTCTTATGGACCTTGTATCATTAGTGTGTATGGTCACTATTTTATGGGATGATCTATTGAACGTCCTTGCATAATATTCTTCTGCATTTAATTACCAAATGATTAGTTCCTAAGCACATATTGAAAAAATACCAGTTTAAACATCCACAGTATAAAGTCTGATAAACCAGATACCCTGTGAGGAAACAAGAACACTACACAATTGTTTAATCCATTAGAGACTGTCAGAGAGCTTAAGAATTTGTCCCTCCTTTAAATATGTGTTTAACTCCTTTACATGGCTCTTTAGCAAACTTATATGCAAGCAATAGTCCAGTAAAAATTCTGGGGTAGACTGTCCCTTTAAATGTGTTATCTTTTAGTCTTTCTGTGTGCATAACTACTTCCTGTGTTTATGGCACCACCTATAAATTGAATATTACTTATTCAAACTTATTGAAACTATTTAAACACTTTTGAGAAGTTATAGTAAGTCAATTCTATGTATAAAATATGGGCTATTAAATAAGAAGTGCAAAAAGAATATAACTTTTGTATTAGTGTATTTTGTTATTTAGCACTTCCCATGGTTCTTATTTAGATTTAGTTGTCTTTTATTTATTTCTCTATTCAGGTGATCCCATACAGTTTCTATAATATTCAGGTCTGGGCTCTGTGGAGGCCAGTCCATGACTGTCAGTGTTTTATCAGCTGTTTTTCTTTCCAAACATGATTTTACTGCATTAGCAGTGTGCTTAGGATCATTATTATGCTGAAAAATAAAACTATTTCCAAGCAGGCACTTTCCAGAAGGAATGGAATGATTAATTAAAACCTGTCTGTACTTTTCAGCATTAATAATTCCATCAATTTGGACATTATCGCCAACACAACTGGCAGAAATGCAGCCCCAAACCAGGACAGACCCTCCACCATGTTTCACTGAAGGCTGCAAGAACTCTTTCTTCCATTACTCTCTAACTCTTCTTCTCATATATTGTCAAAATTGGATTTGCCACTCCATACTCTTTACCACTTATCTTCATTCCAATCTTTGTGACCTTTAGCATATCTTAGCCTTTTCACCCTGTTCTCTTTCTGAAAAATGGTTTCTTGGCTGCTACCCTTCCACAAGGACCATTCCTGCTCAAGCTTCTTTGAACTGTAGAAGGGTCAACTTGGCATTCCCATGAAGCTGCTAAATGCTGAACCATCTCCTTGCTGGACTTCTTCTCATCAGAAGTATGATTTTATGTCTGTCAAATTCTGTGATCTTTGACATTTTGAATGGAATGATGTGATGGAAAGTTGGTCTTATTTGCATACTTCCAATGAATTAAACTCATACCACATGTGTATGTAATGCTCAATCATGTCTTGCACAAACCTGGTGTAATAGACCTTTTCACAGCAGTCATTTTGACATTAAATAGTAGGACAAATACAGGTGTTAGCAATGACATTAATTAAGGTTCCATTCCATTTAGGTTTAGGAGAGCCAGGTTCCTGCTATTGCTCAAGTGTATGGAGAGGTCACACTAAATACTTTCCATTTTAGCCTATGGAAGCAGTTGTTTCTGTTTTTTAAAACTGCATACAATTATTCTGTATTTTCTGGTTGTATTCTAAATAAAGAGGCTGATAAATAATTATATATGGTCATTATACCATTGCTAAAGCAACAAATCTAATAGTGGCCTAAGACTTCTGCACGGTTCTGTATGTGTGTTCAAGTGTGTGTGTAATCAACATAGTAGTGATTATTAAAATTGTATATGGGGTGTAATGAACTACATAATTAAATATTGTGTTCTATTTTCTGGTGTTGCATAATGTATACAGTATACCACTTTACCTTATCTGAAGTGTACAATTGATTCCTTATTTCAGTGACTATTTTTTAATCATCTCCTACAGGTATGGTTTCACAATCGCAAGGCAATTTTTGTATATCATTCATTAGGTGACTGTAGAATCTCCCCATCCCATACTTTATATTATGCTATTGTACACTCATATAAGTATATTGATTAATATGAAACATCAAATAAAGTAGAATGCAAATTCTTAGGTTTTAGCTACAAATTCATAAAAGTGAATAAGTATATGGCTGTGAACACTTTAATTGTATTTTTTGTCCTTTAAGTTCCAATTTATGCCTTAAGGGTATACAAAGTCAGAGCATCTCCTCTTGTTTGATGAATACAAAACCTTGCCGGCATGGAGAGAAATCACACAAAATCTTTGGGATTTTTTTTAAACCTTGTAATATAATGTAGGAGTCTCGGTTTCATATAAAGAACACTACTTAGCAACATAAACATTTCCCAAAATACAATTTGTGTTTCTTATTTATTTTTTAAGGCCCTTGCTGTACGGGCAAGACTTCTTAGAATATCTTGCCTGAGCAGCGACGTTTTGGATATCAGGCCAAAGGGTGTGAATAATCTTCCTGGCTCCCCCTGGATCTCTGATAATTAATATATGCAGTTTAGATAAAAACATTTGGTTCCTTTACTGTCAGATATACATGTGGGATATAATCTTAGAGAATGGAGTTATTTTTACTGTTGCAATGCTCAAAGATTTGTGTACAGATGGGAACTTCCCTTATAAATGATTGCTTAGATACTTACAGATATAGTCCCCCCCCCCCCCCCCCCCCCCCGCAAATGATCTGACAAGTGTCTATAACAATATATGGCAGCAGTTTTGCAAGACTGTTAAACATATGCAAAAACACTAGATGACAGATTTTTTTCCTGCCATTTAGTGCTTTAGACATGTGCAGGCATACTATCTAGGTATCTCTTCTGCAAAGACTACCGTGAGAATAATAATCAGGTATACAGCATAATCTGTATAACAGGAAAAATACCCCTTGATAATATACTTCTTGTCTGTACATGGATGGGTAAATGTGGAGCCATGTATAAAATTATTACAATTGGACATCCTGGAGGGGCCTTCCTATCTTTATGTATTGTGGGTAAGGTATACAGGACAGGAGTTATTTCTTAGTATCCAACAAAAATGTAACCACATCCTGCTTAATAATCCAATTTTTAAATGTTCTCAACACACAACTCTCAATCTCTTTCTTGATAACATTTTGGTAGTGGTTGTGATATACCCACTCCTTTTAAGATTCCAAATTTAGTAACTTTGTCCTGTATATATATTTAATAAAGTGTTATTTTTTCTAAATTATGTTATTTACTTTGTTTTTCCAATAAATGAATATACCTCTCAACCAATTTAATATAAGTCTGAACACTAGGATTAATCTGCACAAGTGTGAAAACTCTTTTATTCCACAAACCTAGTGAATCTAAACTAAGGGGATCATTACAAACTGTGTCAATATTAGCAGTAGACTTATAGCCAGAAAAGGTCCTTACAAAGCTCAAAAATATTGCAGTCTGTTATTGGACAGAACGATAGTCCCTAGTTAAGAATATGTTGCTCATCATATGACAATTGTATATCACTCCCCCAAAAATGAATCAGAGGAGGAGCTCTGTGATCCCGGTTGCCTTCAGCCCGCCTGTTTACTCAGTCTCTGTGATTACTCCTTGCACCAGAAGTACCTCCGTTTCTCCTTCGGTATGCCCACCTGTCCACCATTACACAGTTCCGGCTGCATAGTCGTTCTCATCTCGGGTGAATTTAAATTTATTTTGTTCTTGAATCATTTTCTTAAAGGGACAGTCAACACCAGAAATGTTGTTGTTTAAAAACATAGATAATCCCTTTATTACCCACTCGCCAGTTTTGCATAACCAACACAGTTATAGTAATACACTTTTTACCTCTGTTGTTACCTTGTAGCTATGCCTCTGCAAACTGCCCCCTTATTTCAGTTCTTTGACAGATTTGCATTTTAGCCAATCAGTGCTTACTCCTAGGTAACTTCACATGCGTGAGCTCAATGTTATCTATATGACACACATGAACTCAAGCCATCTAGTAGTGAAAAACTGTCAAAATGTATAACGATTCGAGGTGGCCTTCAAATTCTAAGAAATTAGCATATGAGCCTTTAGCTTTCAACTAAGAATACCAAGACCGAGATTTGGAGTTTGGCGGTAGCCGTGAAAACCAGCGTTAGAGGCTCCTAACGCTGGTTTTAGGCTACCGCCGGTATTTAGAGTCACTCAAAATAGGGTCTAACGCTCACTTTTCAGCCGCGACTTTTCCATACCACAGATGCCCTTACGTCAATTGCGTATCCTATCTTTTCAATGGGATCTTCCTAACTCTGGTATTTAGAGTAGTTTCTGAAGTGAGCGTTAGACATCTAACGACAAAACTCCAGCCGCAGGAAAAAAGTCAGTAGTTAAGAGCTTTCTGGGCTAACGCCGGTTCATAAAGCTCTTAACTACTGTACTCTAAAGTACACTAACACCCATAAACTACCTATGTACCCCTAAACCGAGGTCCCCCCACATCGCCGCCACTCGATTAAATTTTTTCAACCCTAATCTGCCGACCGCCACCTACGTTATCCTTATGTACCCCTAATCTGCTGCCCCTAACACCGCCGACCCCTGTATTATATTTATTAACCCCTAATCTGCCCCCCACAACGTCGCCGCCAGCTACCTACACTTATTAACCCCTAATCTGCCGTCCGCACGCCGCCGCCAGCTACATTATCCCTATGTACCCCTAATCTGCTGCCCCTAACACCGCCGACCCCTATATTATATTTATTAACCCCTAATCTGCCCCCCACAACGTCGCCTCCACCTGCCTACACTTATTAACCCCTAATCTGCCGAGCGGACCTGAGCGCTACTATAATAAAATAGTATTAACCCCTAATCTGCCCTCCCTAACATCGCCGACACCTAACTTCAATTATTAACCCCTAATCTGCCGACCGGAGCTCACCGCTATTCTAATAAATGTATTAACCCCTAAAGCTAAGTCTAACCCTAACACTAACACCCCCCCTAAGTTAAATATAATTTAAATCTAACGAAATAAATGAACTCTTATTAAATAAATTATTCCTATTTAAAGCTAAATACTTACCTGTAAAATAAATCCTAATATAGCTACAATATAAATTATATTTATATTATAGCTATTTTAGGATTTATATTTATTTTACAGGTAACTTTGTATTTATTTTAACCAGGTACAATAGCTATTAAATAGTTAAGAACTATTTAATAGCTAAAATAGTTTAAAATAATTACAAATTTACCTGTAAAAGAAATCCTAAACTAAGTTACAATTAAAACTAACACTATACTATCAATAAATTAATTAAATAAACTACCTACAATTACCTACAATTAACCTAACACTACACTATCAATAAATTAATTAAATGCAATTGCTACAAATAAATACAATTACATAAACTTGCTAAAGTACAAAAAATAAAAAAGAACTAAGTTACAAAAAATAAAAAAATATCTACAAACATAAGAAAAATATTACAACAATTTTAAACTAATTACACCTACTCTAAGCCCCCTAATAAAACAACAAAGCCCCCAAAATAAAAAATGCCCTACCCTATTCTAAATTACTAAAGTTAAAAGCTCTTTTACCTTACCAGCCCTGAACAGGGCCCTTTGCGGGGCATGCCCCAAGAAGTTCAGCTCTTTTGCCTGTAAAAAAAAAACATACAATAGCCCCCCCCAACAGTACAACCCACCACCCACATACCCCGAAACTAACCCAAACCCCCCTTAAATAAACCTAACACTAAGCCCCTGAAGATCATCCTACCTTGTCTTCACCATACCAGGTTCACCGATCGGTCCAGAAGAGCTCCTCCGATGTCCTGATCCAAGCCCAAGCAGGGGGCTGAAGAGGTCCATGATCCGGCTGAAGTCTTCATCCAAGCGGGGCAGAAGAGTTCTTCCATCCGATTGAAGTCTTCATCCAAGCGGCATCCATCCGGAGCGAAGCGGCAGCATCCTGAAGACCTCCACCGCGGAACATCCATCCTGGCCGATGACTGAACGACGAATGACGGCTCCTTTAAATGACGTCATCCAAGATGGCGTCCCTCGAATTCCGATTGGCTGATAGGATTCTATCAGCCAATCGGAATTAAGGTAGGAATATTCTGATTGGCTGATGGAATCAGCCAATCAGAATCAAGTTCAATCTGATTGGCTGATCCAATCAGCCAATCAGATTGAGCTCGCATTCTATTGGCTGATCGGAAAAGCCAATAGAATGCAAGCTCAATCTGATTGGCTGATTGGATCAGCCAATCGGATTGAACTTGATTCTGATTGGCTGATTCCATCAGCCAATCAGAATATTCCTACCTTAATTCCGATTGGCTGATAGAATCCTATCAGCCAATCGGAATTCGAGGGATGCCATCTTGGATGATGTCATTTAAAGGAACCGTCATTCGTCGTTCAGTCGTCGGCCAGGATGTATATTCCGCGGTGGAGGTCTTCAGGATGCTGCCGCTTCGCTCCGGATGGATGCCGCTTGGATGAAGACTTCAATCGGATGGAAGAACTCTTCTGCCCCGCTTGGATGAAGACTTCAGCCGGATCATGGACCTCTTCAGCCCCCGCTTGGGCTTGGATCAGGACATCGGAGGAGCTCTTCTGGACCGATCGGTGAACCTGGTATGGTGAAGACAAGGTAGGATGATCTTCAGGGGCTTAGTGTTAGGTTTATTTAAGGGGGGTTTGGGTTAGATTAGGGGTATGTGGGTGGTGGGTTGTAATGTTGGGGGGCTTGGGTATTGTATGTTTTTTTTTACAGGCAAAAGAGCTGAACTTCTTGGGGCATGCCCCGCAAAGGGCCCTGTTCAGGGCTGGTAAGGTAAAAGAGCTTTGAACTGTAGTAATTTAGAATAGGGTAGGGCATTTTTTTATTTTGGGGGGCTTTGTTATTTTATTAGTAGAGTAGGTGTAATTAGTTTAAAATTGTTGTAATATTTTTCTTATGTTTGTAAATATTTTTTTATTTTTTGTAACTTAGTTCTTTGTTATTTTTTGTACTTTAGCTAGTTTATTTAATTGTATTTATTTGTAGCAATTGTATTTAATTAATTTATTGATAGTGTAGTGTTAGGTTAATTGTAGGTAATTGTAGGTATTTTATTTAATTAATTTATTGATAGTCTAGTGTTAGGTTTATTTGTAACTTAGGTTAGGATTTCTTTTACAGGTAAATTTGTAATTATTTTAACTATTTTAGCTATTAAATTAAATAGGAATAATTTATTTAATAAGAGTTAATTAATTTCGTTAGATTTCAATTATATTTAACTTAGGGGGGTGTTAGTATTAGGGTTAGACTTAGCTTTAGGGGTTAATACATTTATTAGAATAGCGGCGAGATTCGGTCGGCAGATTAGGGGTTAATGTTTGAAGTTAGGTGTCGGCGATGTTAGGGAGGGCAGATTAGGGGTTAATACTATTTATGATAGGGTTAGTGAGGCGGATTAGGGGTTAATAACTTTATTATAGTAGCGGTGCGGTCCGGTCGGCAGATTAGGGGTTAATAAGTGTAGGCAGGTGGAGGCGACGTTGTGGGGGGCAGATTAGGGGTTAATAAATATAATATAGGGGTCGGCGGTCGGTGTTAGGGGCAGCAGATTAGGGGTACATAAGGATAATGTAAGTAGCGGCGGTTTACGGAGCGGCAGATTAGGGGTTAAAAATAATATGCAGGGGTCAGCGATAGCGGGGGCGGCAGATTAGGGGTTAATAAGTGTAAGTTTAGGGGTGTTTAGACTCGGGGTACATGTTAGAGTGTTAAGTGCAGACGTCGGAAGGGTTACCGCATAGCAAACAATGGGGCTGCGTTAGGAGCTGAACGCCGCTTTTTTGCAGGTGTTAGGGTTTTTTTCAGCTCAAACAGCCCCATTGTTTCCTATGGGAGAATCGTGCACGAGCATGTTTTTGAGGCTGGCCGCGTCCGTAAGCAACTCTGGTATCAAGAGTTGAAGCTGCGTTAAAAATGCTCTACGCTCCTTTTTTGGAGCCTAACGCAGCCTTTATGTGGACTCTCAATACCAGAGTTATTTTTATGGTGCAGCCAGTAAAACGCGGGCGTTAGTTTTTCGGGTCGTTACCGACAAAACTCCAAATCTAGCCGCAAGAGAACAAAGCAAAATTGATAATAAAAGTAAATTGGAAAGTTGTTACAAATAACATGCCCTATTTGAATCATGAAAGTTGATTTTGGACATGACCATCTCTTTAAGTTCTCCTATTTTTTCATCCATCTCTAAAATGAATTTTTCATAGTCCTGTGACATCATGGTTCCCATCAGGTCCTGTTTGTATTCATCCATTGTTACTTTTTGCTTACTCAGTTCTTTCTGCAAGCACTCGACAGTGAGGACCATTATGTCAAAGGAACACTTGTTCAAAATTATCTCAAACTTTTGACAATATTCAATATTGTCCCGCATAAGGGTTGGTTGTACATTCATATGCAGACCCGTTGGTATTCTTTTAACCCTAAGGTATTCCGCCAGGGTTACAGCATGTAGCTCAAATGCATTGTGTTTCTTTTCATAATTGTTAAGAAAATGTTTTTCCATTCATAATTGTTAGACTTGTGCGCCGCTAAAAAATTTTTAGTTTAGTTTAGTTTTCAATTAGTTAAAAAAATTATTTTGCTTCGTCAAATTAGTTTAGTTAAGTTTTAAAAAAAAAATTGTTTCGGCAAATTAGTTACGTTACGTTAAATCGGTTTCGAAACCGTTGTTTTTTTCGGATCCGTTCTTATTTCATATGCATTATTCTATTCGGAAGTTATAGAATAATGCATATAAATAAAGAATGGATCCAAAAAACAAAAGGATCTGAAAAAAACAATTTCATTTAATGTAACTAATGTGCCAGCCAATGCCAAAACAAAATTATGTAAAACTGCCGCCGCCACCCACGCCGCCGAATAAATAAAGCTATTAACCCTAAACCACTAAATCCTAGCCGTTAGATTTTTATTTCACAGGTAAGTTTGTATTTATTTTAACTAGGTAGACTAGTTAGTAAAAAATAGTTAACATTTTTTACTAACTACCTAGTTAAAATAAATACAAACTTACCTGTGAAATAAAAGTAAAACCTAAGCGCTGCCTTACACTAAAACCTAACAATACAAAAAAAAACCAAACATTACAAAAATAAAAAACCTACCATTACAAAAAATAAAAAAACAATAAATTACAAAAATAACAAACTAAATTATACAAAACAATAAAAATTATTCTTAATCTAATACCCTGGTTTAAAAAAAAAAAACACCCCAAAATAAATCAACCCTAATCTATAATACACTACTAAGAGGGCCCTTAAAAGGGCCTTTTGTAGGGCATTGCCATAAAGAAATCAGCTCTTTTTCTAAAAAAGAAAAACAAAAAAACCCAAACAGTATACAAACCCACAAAATAAAAAATTAAAGTTAAACCTAATCTACCCATTGCCCTGAAAAGGGCATTTGTATGGGCATTGTCCTTAAAAGGGCATTCAGCTATTTTGCTGCCCATTAAAAAAAATAAAAATGCTATTCCAAAAAATAACACACCATAAAAAGAAAACAAATTACACAAAAAATAACAAACGTATTTTACAAAATAATAAAAATGATTCCTATTCTAATACCCCATTTAAAAAAAAAAACCCACCCCAAAATAAAAGAACCCTAATCTATAATAAACTACCAATTGGCCTTAAAATAGCCTTTTGTAGGGCATTGCCCTAAAGAAATCAGCTCTTTTGCTACAAAATAAAAACAAACAGCCCCTAACATTACAACCCCCCACCCCCAAAACCATCAAATAAAAAATAACTAAAAAAAAAACTATTCTACCCATTGCCCTGAAAAGGGCATTTGTATGGGCATTGCCAATAAAAGGGCATTCAGCACTTTTACTGCCCTTAAAGGAGCATTCAGCTCTTTTAAGATTGCCCAATAGCCCTAATCTAAAAAAAAAACACCCCAAAAAAAACCTTAAAAACCTAACACTAACCTCTCTTTAGGTACTCGCAGTTGCTGAAGTCTGGCTTGAACAATCTTCATCCCAGCGGCTACATATTCATCCAGGTGGCTCCATCTTCACCCATCGAGGGACCGGCATCTTCTTCATCCCTGCGGAGGCGGAGTGGTCAATACATGGAGGCAGAGGTCCAGGCGAAGGTTTGGGGGGGTGGGGGTTTGTAATGTTAGGGGTGTTTGTTTTTATTTTGTAGCAAAAGAGCTGATTTCTTTAGGGCAATGCCCTACAAAAGGCACTTTTAAGGGCTATTGGTAGTTTATTATAAATTAGGGTTCTTTTATTTTGGGGTGTTTTTTTTTTAAACGGGGTATTAGAATAGAAATAATTTTTATTATTTGGTATAATTTGTTATTTTGTGTAATGTTGTTTTTCTTTCTGGGGTGTTTTTTTTTTTTTTTAGAATAGTCATTTTTGTATTTTTAATGGGCAGCAAAAGAGCTAAATGCCCTTTAAGGGCAACACCCATACTTTTAAGGGCAATGGGTAGATTAGGTTTAACTTTATTTTTTCATTTTGTGGGTATGGGGGTGGGGGTTTGTATACTGTTAGGGGGTGTTTGTTTTTCTTTTTTAGCAAGAGAGATGATTTCTTTATGTCAACGCCCTACAAAGGCCCTTTATATGGCCCTTGATAGTTCATTATAGATTAGGGTTTTTTATTTTGGTTTTTTTTTTTTTTTTTAAAACGGGGTATTAAAATAGGAATATTTTTTATTGTTTTGGATACTTTTTTATTTTTTGTATTTTTGTAGCTAGCTTAGGTTTTATTTTTATTTCACAGGTAAGTTTGTTTTTAGCTTTAAATAGGTATTATTTAGTTAATAATTGTAACTTTAATTTTGGTCTATTTTAATTATGTTAAAGTTAGGAGGTGTTAGGTTTAGGGTTAGGTTTAGGGGTTAATATAGTTTAAGTTAGGTTGTTGCGATGTGGGGGCTGGCGATATGGGGGTTAATAGGTTTAGTTAGTGTTGGCGATGTCGGGGAATGGCATTTTAGGGGTTAATACTTTATTTAGTGATTTAGTTAGTGTTGGCAATGTTTGGGAATGGCGGATTAGGGGTCAATAGCTTTATTTAGTAATTTAGTTAGTGTCAGCTATTTTGGGGAACTGCGGTTTAGGGGTTAATAGGTTTAGTTAGTGTTGGCGATGTGGGGGGGTGGTTTAGGGGTTAATAGGTTTAGGTAGTGTTGGCGATGTGGGGGGGGTGCGGTTTAGGGGTTAATGGGTTTAGTTTGTGTCAGCGATGTTTCAGAATGGCGGTTTTGGGATTAATAGGTTTAGTTAGTGTCAGTGATGTTGGGGAATGGTGGTTTAGGGGTTAATAGCTTTATTTAATTATTTAGACTTAGAGTTAGTGTCGGCAATGTGCAGTTTATATTAGGGACAATGAAAAATTTTGAATATGAATAATGAATCCAAAAATTTGTAAACAAATTTATTCATTTTCGGGGTGTGCCAATTTGGATGCATCCGAATCTCTGAATTTGCCAAAATTTGACCAAAAAACGTGTTCTGCCAAAACAAAACGCACGTCTATAATTGTTACCCATATATTGGCAAGGTGAGGCTCTAAGGAAATCTCTAGACCCACAAACAAATGTGGTAATTCTAGCAGCCTCCATATCTGTATATCCAAACGTTTTAGGCTCATCTTGTTTTTCCACTATCTTTACCTAGTGCACGAAACTGGTGTAGAGGTAATCCGTAGTATTGAGCACTTAGGTATAAACAAGGTGTGCAAGCTTTCTGGGTCTACACCAAAACGCCACAGCAGGTAAAATAAGTTGCAGCAGCACCACCAGAGTATAAATAAATTTATTAAGCTAAAGACAAAACCATATGACATTTTGGACCTATTTTTTTTATGTATGGAAATACAATAGTGTCGAGTCACTAAATACCCCAAATATCACCTTCAAATCGCCTGCAGGTTGACACACACCTGTATACTCCCCTAGTGGAGAAACATATATTGCATCTTTTAAAATCACATTTCAAGTTCATATTGGCATTACAGGATTCTCAAACCACCCTATACAGCATACATCATAATAATAGTAAAAATAGAAATAATCATCATATATCCAGACAGGGATTGCATGAAGCATATGGCAACAGTGCTATATACAGATATTTAAATACATAATCAATTAAAGGCAGTACAATCCATTTCCCTATTTCCATACATGATTAAGTACATGGGTCCGAAACATTGTATAGTTTTGTCTTTAGATTAATAAATTTAAGTGTACTCTGGTGGTCCTGCTGCAACTTTTCTACTTGTAATTTGGGGTTTTTGTGTAGATCCAGACTTAAAGGGACAGTCTAGGCCAAAATAAACTTTCATGATTCAGATAGAGCATGTAATTTTAAACAATTTTCCAATTTACTTTTATCACCAATTTTGCTTTGTTCTCTTGGTATTCTTAGTTGAAAGCTTAACCTAGGAGGTTCATATGCTAATTTCTTATACCTTGAAGCCCACCTCTTTCAGATTGCATTTTAACAGTTTTTCAACACTAGAGGGTGTTAGTTCACGTATTTCATATAGATAACACTGTGCTCGTGCACAAGAAGTTATCTGGGAGCAGGCACTCATTGGCTAGACTGCAAGTCTGTCAAAAGAACTTTAAAAAGGGGCAGTTTGCAGAGGCTTAGATACAAGATAATCACAGAGGTTAAAAGGTATATTATTATAACTGTGTTGATTTATGCAAAACTGGGGAAATGGGTAATAAAGGGATTATCTATCTTTTAAAACAATAAAAGTTCTGGTGTAGAGACTGTCCCTTTAAAGGGACATGAAACCCCCAAAATGTTTCTTTCATGATTCAGATAGAGAATACAATTTTAAACAACTTTCACAAATTTACTTCTCTATTATTTAATCTGCTTCATTCTCTTGTTATTCTTTGCTAAAAGGTTTATGTCTATGAAAAGCTCAGGGAGCAGCAGAGAATCTAGGTTCTACCCCTGCTGCCTCTAAACTTCTCTCACGTCACAATTTCCTTTAGTCTTTCACAACTCCACCCACTATTCCCTACTCACCGTGAAGGATCACTCTCTGATCTGGTATTCTCCTACCTGCTGCGCCCCTTCTGATGTCACCCTGTCGCCCATTTCCCATTTCGAGTACCACCATCTGCTCACACTATAATCTCAATGTACAGGCTAAAACCTATTTCTAACCCCTGCCCTCCGCACCTGTAGATATCTGCACACTGTGGATCCTCTCCAACTTTCTAACCTTATTCAAAAACGCCTTCCCCACACTTCCATGGTATCCTGCCCTGACCTTGCTACAGACCACTATAACAATACTCTTTCCTCTGCACTCGACACCCTTGCTCCTCCACAAATACGCAAAACCCCATGTCGTCAGCTCCAGCCCTGGCGCTCTCAGCAAACACGCTATCTACAAAAATGCTCCCGTGCTGCTGAACGTGCCTGGAGGAAATCCCGCTCTGAACATGATTTCCTACACTATAAGTTCATTCTTTATTCTTACTCCTCTGCCCTTCACTTAGCCAAGCAAAACTACTTCTCTTCTCTCATATCTTCTCACTCCTCAAACCCTAAACGTCACTTTCAACACTCTCCTCTATCCACCTGCACCACCCCCCTCATCTGACTTTAGTGCTCAAGACTTGGCAGATTACTTTTTCAACAAAACACTTACCATCAGAAGCAACATCCCACCACAATACTGCAACCTTTCAACTGCACCCCCGGTCACCCCCTCCAACACTCTCAGTACCTTCCCCCCAACCACTGAGAATGAAGTGAGTTCCCTAATATCTTCCTCACACCTCACTACATGCCCCCTTGACCCTATCCCTTCACATCTAATACCCTCTCTGTCCTCTACCCTCACCCCAGCTCTTACTCACATATTCAACCGATCCCTTACTACTGGTTCATTTCCATCATCATTCAAACATGCAAAGGTCACCCCCATCCTTAAAAAACCCTCCCTCAACCCCAATTCTCCTGAAAACTACCGCCCCATATCACTACTTCCGCTAGCTTCTAAAGTCCTAGAAAAACTAGTTTTCAATCGCCTAACACACTTCCTATCCTCCAACTCACTGCTTGACCCCCTACAATCTGGCTTCTGTCCCCAACACTCAACTGAGACTGCCCTCACCAAGGTTACGAACGATCTTCTTTCTGCTAAAAACAATGGCCACTATTCTATACTTATCTTACTTGACCTGTCTGCTGCCTTTGACACTGTTGACCATCCCCTCCTCTTACGGACTCTCAGCTCCCTTGGACTCTGTGACATTGCCCTCTCCTGGATCCACTCTTATCTCTCTAATAGATCCTTTTCTGTCTCATTTGCTGTTGACTCATCCTCTCCACTGCCTCTGTCTGTTGGAGTACCTCAAGGCTCTGTTCTATGCCCTCTACTCTTCTCTATTTATACTTCCTCGCTGGGTCAACTTATTAGTAGCTATGGCTTCAACTATCACCTCTATGCTGATGATACTCAGATCTACCTATCCACCCCTGCACTCTCTCCGTCTGTCCTTTCCCACATCAGCAGCTGCTTATCTGGCATTTCTTTCTGGATGGCCTCTCACCACCTAAAAATCAACATGTCCAAGACTGAGCGTCTTCTAATCCCCCAACTAATTCTAATTCTACTTCAGTTTCTAACTTTACTATCACTGTCGGTGACACCACTATCTCCCCATCACCCCAAGTCCGCTGCCTTGGAGTTACACTCGACTCCAATCTGTCCTTCATACCCCACATCCAATCGCTCTCATCCTGTCGCAACCACCTACGCAATATCTCCAAAATCCGTCCTTTTCTGAGAGCTGAAACTACTAAACAGCTAATCCATTCCCTAGTAATTTCCCGGCTTGACTACTGTAACAACCTACTAACTGGCCTTCCTCTCTCCCGCCTCTCCCCCCTTCAATCCATCCTAAATGCCTCTGCTAGGCTAATCCACCTCTCCCGACGCTCTGTATCTGCCGCACCCCTCTGTGAGTCTCTTCACTGGCTCCCCATTCACAGCAGAATTAAATTCAAAATTCTCACTTTGACCTACAAAGTCCTTACCAATGCAGCCCCCCCATACCTGTCCTCACTCATCAACAAATATACTCCAGCCCATCCCCTAAGATCCAACAACGATCTACTCCTTGCCTCTTCTACCATCACCTCCTCTCATGCTAGACTACAGGACTTCTCTCGTGTGGCACTAACCCTGAAACGCACTTCCTCGCGCTGTCAGACTTTCCCCCAACCTCTCCTCCTTTAAACGCTCCCTAAAGACCTTCTTGTTCAGGGAAGCCTATAACCAAATCAGTAACTAATGAATTCCACTTGCCTAATAGTTGCCCTCATCTAACTTCACACTAACATCACTCCCACCTTTGCAGTCCCCACCTCCTGTTTCTCACCCTCCTACCCATTTAGATTGTAAGTTCCCACGGGAACAGGGCTCCCAATTCCTCCTGTATTTGTTTGTTAAATTTTGTCTGGTGTCTCATATTGTACTGTCCTTTTATCTTTGTTACCTATGAACAGCGCTGCGGAATCTGTTGGCGCTTTATAAATAAAGAATAATAATAATAATAATAGGTTCTAGCTGCTGATTGGTTGCTGCATATAATACCCATTGTCATTGGCTCACCCATGTGTTCATTTAGAAACCTTTAGTGCATTGCTGCTCCTTCAACAAATGATACCAAGAGAATAAAACAAATTAAATAATAAGAAGTAAATTAGAAAGTTGTTTAAAATTGTATTCTCTAGGTCATGCCCCCTTTTTCCGGAGGAGGAGCTCAGGTGTGTGGTCGTTTGGAACACCTGTTCAGTATTACCTCCACTGCAGGCTCTTGGCGAAGCCTTCGCGCCCAAACCCTCAGACCAGGGGAGGCTTGCATAGCTAATTCATCGCTTCTGGAACGAACACAGTGCCATGACATTGCACTGAGCTGTAACCTGCAGTTGTCTGAAGACTTCTATCTCTGCAGTTATATAAGTATTAAAAGTGGGAAATCTTACCCAGCCTGTGGTAACCCGGTGCTACACCTGAATATTAACTGAAAACGTACCTGGTTTGAATTTGCAAACCGGCTTGGCCGAAACCCCTTTCACGGCAAACTTTATGGTAGCTGTTGAGCCTGGATCAGAGAACCAGCTGCTCTCCCTGCATATTGGGTTGGTGAAGACTGTGATTGCCTTGCTCATTTGGTGTCCCGCTGTGGAATTGGGGCTCCTTTTTGCTGACCGAACCTTCAAGGACCCGAACTGAACACTGTAGTTTCCTGCGAGAGAGAGAGGGGTAAAAAAAACTCTAAGACCCACTTTTCTCTTCGATCCAGGTGTCCCCTCCCACCGGTGCTGCGTGAGGGACACGGACCACTATACTTAACTCTCCAGGTCTTGTGCTGGTTGCCTCCCGCCCTCCACTTCTACGAGCTGGTCCAGATCCAAGGCAGTCAGGTAGTATCCTCTGTGTTTGCCGCACTTGACTGAGTGCTTCCCCCCCCCACCGGTGCTGCGCGGGGGTCTGCATTGGAGAAAGGCCCTTTTTCCATCTACATTTAACGCTCTGGGTCCTGTTTTGGATGTCTCCTGCCCGTTGCCTCTACGAGCTGGTCCAGGGCAGTTGGGAAGTATCCTCTGCGTTTGCCGCATCTGACTGAGCGCTTCCCCCCCCACCGCTGCTGCGCGGGGGGCTATTAGAGAAAGGTTCTCTCATCCACCACGGACACGCTTGAAGCCATCAGTGGGTAATGGTATAACTTACTTTGCATACAGAACTCATGCTCCCTGTTTTCTTTTCACCCTGATACGAGGATATGTTTACAGATAGGGGCAAGATTTAATCGAGGGTGATACAAAAAAACAGTGAACACTAGCCTGACTATTTGGGGCAAACGTGGGGACATAGCTCCATTCAGGTAAACCCTTATAGCATTTGACTTTTTCAACGTCTCTACCTGGACTGGGTTCATATTAATTACAACTGCCCAAATCGGTGTCTATGGGTAGATGGACACTAGCATTTATAACTATATCACTTAAGTCTCAAGGTGTCATGTTATGAGTAAAGGAAAAAAACAGAGAAAAGGGGAAGATAGAGGAAAAGGAAAGAAAAAAAGGGGAAAGGAAGGGAAAAAAAAAAAAAAGAAAATCTCTCTCCCTGGTTTTGTAAAAATCAATCTTTTCAATATGAATAATAAAGTATTGCTTCCTCCACTCTCGGACTGGTGTAGGTAAGCAAATATTCGACATGATTAAAAATAGTGAAGTTCTAGGGCTAAAGCATTTTTAATTTAGTCGGGTTGACTGATTATTGTAAATCTTCCTTCATCTTGCTGCTACACCGGACAGAGTGAAAAAGAAGAAGAAAGTGGAAGAAAGGAAGCGGGGAACAGGAAGAGGGAGAGAGAAAAAAGAGAGAAAGTGTGGTAGTAAATGTTATTATTTTGCCTTAACCAATTTGTTTACAATAGACACTGTCTGGGTGTAGTCTTAACCGGACTTCTTTCTGTGCACAACATCACGGCTTGGCTGAAAGGGGGAAAAAAGTTATACATTTGAATATATCTAGATTTCTAGTTTCCTCTGCAGCAAAAAGTAATTATTTTTAGTTACCTCTGCTTGTGCAAGATATAGCCTAGTATAAGTCTGTCTTTTACAGACAATTGTTATGGCTGGAGCAATATTTTGTAAATGGTTGTAACATATCGTACAAAATTTGAACTTAAGGTGAATCAAGGTTACATAATTCTTAGACTCTCTTTATATAAATTAATTTTCTTTCTGTGTACATTTTACTAAAATCTACTATTGAGAACTAGTGATATATAACTTGTAGAGATAGACTCATGGTTGTTATTTTGGTTAATTTGGATCTATGTTGTTATTCTGCCATAATTGAATGACCATTTGAAGCTACAGTTCTATTCAAGGAATATTCACAGAAATAAATTAAGAACGGAAGGGAAACTTTACAAGGTTGTTCAGTTCAATAAAAATTAATCGGGGCACAGGTATAGGTGAAAATAGATTTTTTTTCTATTCCGATATATAACTGTTTAAGATACTAGTTTATACCTATATCTTTCGGCACTATATTTTAACCAAATCATATGTAAAGCCGAACTAAAAGATACAAAGTTACTAGAGTCTTGACTCTAATAGTATTAGGTCTACAAGAATAATCTAAAAGGAAGGGAGACTGTATAATTGTAGAACCCCTTGAAGAATAGTCTCTTACTATTCCCAGAATTTCGGGAGTTGTTTTAAGACCTATTGTCTATTAGTTTATCTACCGACGGTGTTGCTTATATAGCCACAATATATATATATATATATATATATTATATCTTCTTGTGAAGATTTAGATATTTACTATTTCTGATAACTAGGTGTAAGTTATAGGGACAAAAGTCCATACAGTTTTAATAAATACTCCCTCTTCCTTACTTGCTTGGATCTCTCACACAAATAATTAAATCACCCTTATATAGGCACTTTCCCCCTCCTAAATTTTTTTTTCTCCTCCCCCTCACTTATCCTGCACCGTTCACTTCTTCCCCTCACCTTCCTGTTCTGAGGTTTAATTACCTCCTCAAACCTCACACCCTCATGGTCTATTCTTTGTGACTATAGAGAACTTCACTATAACTTTTCTTACGTCACAGCGACAATTTTTATTCCTTGCACTCCTTTCGGCACATGGGACAAATTTCCTACATACTGCACGTAAGACCCCCTCTCCCAGCCATGGCAGCTAGACAGAGGGATAGGAAAATGAAGAACACGCAAGAACTTGTATCTGATATACAACCAATTTTGGCCAAATGCATCAGCGCTACAAGAAGCCAACAAGCATTCAAAATCCTGGTTACCTAGCATTTCGGATGCTCTTTCCCCCAGATTTGACGCCTCTAAAATCGAGCTTAGACAAGATATCTCCTTGTTAACACAGGAAGTCCGTCAGTTTTCCGCTAGACTCACAAGAAGTGGAACAAAGGGTATCTGATCTGGAAGACCTAACAACTTTACATAACTCTAAACTTGAAACGGCAAATATTAACATACAAAAAATTCAAAACAAATTAGAAGACTTAGAGAACCGTTCCAGAAGGAACAATATAAGAATCCTCTTCCCTGAGGAACAACAAAAGGAGTATCATATATCCTTTATTTCAGAGTTATTACCTAAAATTCTGAAAATACCAACCACACCCTCAACCTATCCTGGTTGAAAGAGCGCATAGATTAGGACCCCTTCGTACAGACAACAAAGGCAGAAAAAGACCTAGACCGGTTATAGCAAAGTTTTTAAATTATCAGGACAAACTCACCTTATTTCAGTACTATCGTGACAGCAACCGATTACATTTGAAGGGGCCACAATTGTTAATGTTTCAAGATTTTTCTGCTGACACAGCAGCAAAAAGACGGGAGCTTGCTCCCCTTATGTTCTAAGTTTATACAAAAAGGTTATCGGAGCATATGATAATATATTCCCCCTTACAACAACTTAAGGTTATAGCCACATGAAGAAATGCATTGGTTCGAAGAACTTAGTCAGGCTGAAAACTTTTATAAAACGCTTGACCCTTTAATTTAATAATAGAATATAGAATGTAATAAAACTAGTGAAAGTTTAATAGAAGAATGTTTAGAAATGCAGGTTCTTATTAGGGAAGACCTTGTCCTTCGAGCAGATACGGGTAGTGGATTTCTTCCCCCCACGTGCGGGGTTACCTTTTTATATTTATTTATTTTTTTCCCCGTTTGTTTCTTTTCCCTCTCTCTCCCTCCATCCCGTCTGTTAAATGGATCAGACGGATAAATGTAAAAAAGTGTCATGGAATGTAGGAGGGATTTCCACACCCATTAAACGAAAGGCAATTCCTTACACAATTACGCAAATTACAAACTGATATTGGCTTCATTCAAGAAACGCATTTACTGCAGAGGAAACCCTAAAATTAAAAACCTCCTGGGTCAAAGAGGTATATTTTCGCTCCTGTGTTAAGAGAAAGAGGGGGGGTAGCAATATTAATAGGTAAAAAAATCAACCCAGAAGTTGTTCACTCTGTGGCTGATCCAAGGGGGGAATATGTCTTACTAAAATTAAAGATTGCACAGAGGATGTATACACTCTGCCAATACTTTACGGTTCCAAATGTCTTCAACCCAGAGTACTGGAATACTCTGCAGTCGAAGCTTCTAATCCCTACACAGAAGGTTTCTTGATCATTGGTGGCGATTATTAACCATGCACCTCATTGCCCATTAGGACAGGCCTAAGACAGGGATACTAAACACTCGAAACAAAAAAGGGATAATTTAGAACCAAGAGGTACAAAAATATTATGTATAATTAGCCTCTACGTGATATTGGCGAACTCATAATCCAACTGCCCAAATGTTCACGTGCCTTACAAAGGCTCATAAAACTCTGTCTAGATTGACATATTTCTGGTCGATGAACGCATCTCAAAAGCAAGGGTTAAGTCGGCAATAATGCCGATACTAATCCTCAGATCATGCACCTATTTCCATCGTGTTACAACTAGCTCATACATATTCTACCTCAGTACGTTTTTACTTCCCATATCACTTAGCATCTGATTCAAAATGTAAAAATTGGCTATTAAATAAATATAAAGAATACGTACACTTCAATAGTGAATACTTAGAAAGTCCCTGAAATATTTTGGGAAACGCGGAAAGCAGTGATGAGGGGGGAAATCATTGCATATAATGCTGCTTTACCTTAAAAACAAATAGATTAAGGGAAAAAGAATCATGCAAATTTCTGCTCAATTCATATAACCAATACCTTTTAGATAAAACCCCCCTTAATTGGGCAAAATATGTGAGAGCAAAAAATGAAAGAGATACTTTTGTGTTATTTCAAGAAACACAAAGAGAGTTGAAAATCCAGGCCAGAATGTACAGGTTCGGCAACAAGTCAGGCAGAATGCTGGCCAAATTAATCAAAAATGAAAAAAAAATATTAAATATATTAAACTCCAGCATAAAAGGGGAATATCTTACCAAATCCAAGGATATTTTGAATGTATTCTATGAATATTTTAAAGAGCTTTACACCGCTCAGAGTCACAACGATGTAAAGAAATCGGCTGACTTTTGGAGCAAAATAAATTATCCTACCTTGGGCCCCAGAAGTCTCTAATAGTCTGAACACCCCTATTACGGCAGAAGAGATTGAGAAAATAATATCTTAATTGTCCTTAAACAAAGCAGCTGGCCCTGATGGACTTCCTAGCGAATTTTATAAAATTGTGTTTAGGGAAGCTATTCCACACCTTTGTACTCTATTTAATAATTTTTATATTGATGGCAAATCTACTCCGCCTTCTTTTTTCTCAGTCTTATACAACACTGTTACTCAAAGGAGGTAAAGTTTCCCTCTTGCAAGGAGTCATACAGACCAATAGCCCTACTCAACGTTGATTATAAATTTTAGCTGCAGTCTTGGCCTCTAGGTTACAAGGGCACTGGCAAAAGTCATTCATACAGATCAATCAGGGTTCCTAAATAAATAGGAACTCTGCTGCAAAAACTAGGGAGGGTCCTGGTTGTGACAGAATATTATGAGGCAATGTCTGATGTGGATAGCGGGGGAGAGGGCACACAGGATCTTGCTATTATATCTATCGATGCCGAAAAGGGCATTCGATTCAATTATTCATGAACATATTTTATCTTCATTAAACTATTTCGGTATCAGGGGCAAGTTTACTGAGTTCATAGCGAATCTTTATACACAACCTGCTACAAAATTGATAGTAAATAATCATTTTTCCTCTCCTATTCGTATAGGTAGAGGGACGCACCAGGGTTGCCCTCTCTCCCCGCTTCTGTTCAATATTGCCATCGAGCCTCTAGCAATTAAAATAAGACAATCTCTTGATGGTATTAAAATTCATAACCATGAAATTAAAATTGGGCTATATGCAGATGATCTACTTGTCTACATGACAAATACTAAATTAAATATGCTGAAGCTCTTTCATATAATGGACCATTTCGGTTCCTTCTCGGGATATAAAGTTAACTTTACAAAATCTGAAATATTCTGGTTTAGGAATAATGAAAACTCGGTAACAAATATCCCGCTTCGGCAGGTTACGGATTCTTTTAAATATTTAGGGATTCATATTCCGGTCAAAATTGCGGATCTTTACAATCTCAATATTCCCCCAGTGTTAAAAGTGATCAAAGAAAAACTTAAGAACTGGCAAAATTTGCCATTATCGTAATCAGGTCGGATTGCTTTATTTAAAATAATTACTTTACATTCTTCAAAATACACCAATAATACTATTAGGAAAAGATATTCGCTCAATTAACAGTGCACTCATAGAATTTCTCTGGCAAGGGAAGAGATCAAAAATATCTTTTGGGAAACCCTCAGTAACAAAGGAATGCGGAAGACTGGCTCTACCCGATATATGGTTTTACAACCTTTGTTTCCTTGCGCGTATAGTCACAGACTGGATCTCATGTAACAATTATATTTTAAATAACGAACTTGATTCCAATGTCTGTTATCCATATCGGTTATCCGCACTGACCCATGTAGACCTAAAAGAAATCTCAACAGAAATCAAAAAGCTTAAAACAATTTATAACCCGCTTAAAGCATGGCAAAAAATAGCAAAGCTTTTTCTGATTAATAGTAAAGCCTCCTCCTATCTTCCAATATTAGGAAACGCAAAATTTCAAGCAGGTATCGATTCTGGGGTCTTTAAGAGGTGGCAATCTGCTGGTCTAAATAAGGTCCATCAATAATAGATAAAGAGAGACAATGTATCAAATCATTCCAGGAATTAATTACAGAATTCAGCCTGTCAAACAAAGACTTCTTTGCCTACCTCCAACTTAGGCATTTTGCGTTGGAATTAGTTAAAGAAAAAGGATGGAATTGGAATATGGGTAAACCCGAAGATTGGTTGGTGTTAACTAGGAATGGCCATATGTCCATTGCACCGTGTTATCATTTCCTAGGTTTAAACAAAGGTGCCCCCATTTTAATACAACTGACTATATATTGGAATATATTAATTACTCAAAGCAGCATAGAATTAAAAACTCTTCAACTTTCAATCAAAAAGGTTGCTCAGAATACACTCTCGGCCACATGGCAAGAGGCTCATGTTAAATTTCTCCATAGGGCATATTTTACCCCCGAGAAAGGCTACAGATGTGCTAACTTACGCCTAGATTTAGAGTTCTGCGGCCAAAGGGGTGCGTTAGCTACGCGTGCTTTTTTCTGGGCCGCACCTTTTAAATACCGCTGGTATTGAGAGTTCACAGAATGGCTGCGTTAGGCTCCAAAAAAGGAGCGTAGAGCATATTTACCGCAACTTCAACTCTCAATACCAGCGGTGCTTACGGACGCGGCCAGCTTCAAAAACGTGCTCGTGCACGATTCCCCCATAGAAAACAATGGGGCTGTTTTGAGCTGAAAAAAAACCTAACGCCTGCAAAAAATAACGCAGCCCCATTGTTTGCTATGGGGAAACACTTCCTACGTCTGCACCTAACACCCTAACATGTACCCCGAGTCTAAACACCCCTAACCTTACACTTATTAACCCCTATTCTGCCGCCCCCCGCTATCGCTGACACCTGCATATTTTTTTTAACCCCTAATCTGCCGCTCCGTAAACCGCCGCTACTTACATTATCCCTATGTACCCCTAATCTGCTGCCCCTAACACCGCCGACCCCTATATTATATATATTAACCCCTGTTCCGATCAGCCAATAGAATGCGAGCTCAATCTGATTGGCTGATCGGATCAGCCAATCGGATTGAACTTGATTCTGATTGGCTGATTCCATCAGCCAATCAGAATTTTCCTACCTTAATTCCGATTGGCTGATAGAATCCTATCAGCCAATCGGAATTCGAGGGACGCCATCTTGGATGACGTCCCTTAAAGGAACCGTCATTCGTCGGAAAGTCGTCGGTGAAGATGGATGTTCCGCGTCTGCGGGATGAACATGGATCCAGAAGAAAGAAGATTGAAGATGCCGTTGATAGAAGACTTCAGCCGGATCATGGACCTCTTCAGCTCCCGCTTGGATGAAGACTTCAGCCGGATCATGGACCTCTTCAGCTCCCGCTTGGATGAAGACTTCATCCGGATCATGGACATCTTCAGCCCCCTGCTTGGGCTTGGATCAAGACATCAGAGGAGCTCTTCTGGATCGATCGGTGAACCTGGTATGGTGAAGATAAGGTAGGAAGATCAAAAGACAAAAGAGCTGAATTCTTTGGGGCATGCCCCGCAAAGGGCCCTGTTCAGGGCTGGTAAGGTAAAAGAGCTTTGAACTTTTGTAATTTAGAATAGGGTAGGGCATTTTATTATTTTGGGGGTCTTTGTTATTTTATTAGGGGGCTTAGAGTAGGTGTAATTAGTTTAAAATTGTTGTAATATTTTTCTGATGTTTGTAAATATTTTTTTATTTTTGTAACTTAGTTCTTTTTTATTTTTTGTGCTTTAGTTAGTTTATTTCATTGTATTTATTTGTAGATATTGTATTTAATTAATTTATTTATAGTGTAGTGTTAGGTTTAATTGTAGGTAATTGTAGGTATTTTATTTAATTAATTGAAAGTGGTTTAATTGTAACTTAGGTTAGGATTTATTTTAGAGGTAATTTTGTAATTATTTTAACTATTTTAGCTATTAAATAGTTATTAAGTATTTAATAGCTATTGTACCTGGTTAAAATAAATACAAAGTTACCTGTAAAATAAATATAAATCCTAAAATAGCTATAATATAATTATAAATTATATTGTAGATATATTAGGGTTTATTTTACAGGTAAGTATTTAGCTTTAAATAGGAATAATTTATTTAATAAGAGTTAATTTATTTCGTTAGATTTAAATTATATTTAACTTAGGGGGGTGTTAGGGTTAGACTTAGCTTTAGGGGTTAATCCATTTATTACAGTAGCGGCAAGATTCGGTTGGCAGATTAGGGGTTAATAATTGAAGTTAGGTGTCGGCAATGTTAGGGAGGGCAGATTAGGGGTTAATACTATTTATTATAGGGTTATTGAGGCGGGAGTGAGGTGGATTAGGGGTTAATAACTTTATTATAGTAGCGGTGAGATCCGCTCGGCAGATTAGGGGTTAATTAGTGTAGGCAGGTGGAGGCGACGTTGAGGGGGGCAGATTAGGGGCTAATAAATATAATATAGGGGTCGGCGGTGTTAGGGGCAGCAGATTAGGGGTACATAAGTATAACGTAGGTGGCGGTCGGCAGATTAGGGGTTAAAAAAATTTAATCGAGTGGCGGCGATGTGGGGGGACCTCAGTTTAGGGGTACATAGGTAGTTTATGGGTATTAGTGTACTTTAGAGCACAGTAGTTAAGAGCTTTATAAACCGGCGTTAGCCCAGAAAGCTCTTAACTACTGACTTTTTCTGCGGCTGGAGTTTTGTCGTTAGATTTCTAACGCTCACTTCAGCCACGACTCTAAATACCGGAGTTAGAAAGATCCCACTGAAAAGATAGGATACACAAATGACGTAAGGGGATCTGCGGTATGGAAAAGTCGTGGCTGAAAAGTGAGCGTTAGATCCTTTAATGACTGACTCCAAATACCAGAGGGCAGTAAAAACCAGCGTTAGGAGCCTCTAACGCTGGTTTTGTCGGCTACCGCCCAACTCTAAATCTAGGCCTTAGGGTTTAATAAATGTCCTAAATGTTCATATTCTGCAGCAGATTTCTTACACATGGTATGGTATTGCCCAAAAATTAAAAAACTCTTTGGCTCAAAGTGGAATATTGGTTAAAAAATGTATTAAAATAACCCCCCTCTCTATAACATTATATCAGATTGCACTTTGTTTAAGGGAAGAATCTGGTAAACAAAATAGTGAAAAAATTGTAATTTCCACCATTCTAGCTACTAGATATTTAATCTCTAAAAAATGGAAGAGCTGGTCAATTCCAAGTCTCTCTGAAGTGAACACAAATATAGACAACAAACAGGATATCAAAAGGTTATTCGATAACTGGGCAATATTCTTAAAAATATTTTCTTCCATGGAAATAAACCATATAATCTTCCCTTTTCAAAATACAGAAATAGTTTTACTAGGGAATTGGTAGACGGCAAGAAGGGGCCCAGCGGGGGAGTGAATGGGGCAGGAAGGAAGGGGGTTCTTTTATTTTATACCCCCCTTTTTCCTTTTTATTTTTTTTTATTTATTTTTTCTCTCTCACACGTGGGGGGAGAAATGGGGTAGGGTTGAAAAAGGAAAAAAAAAAAAACAAGAAATTTTTCATAGACAAATGTATAAGATGTAATATTATTATGAATGGTAATTAATATAATTTTAAATATGTATGTTAAGCAGAATTAACATAATATTGTTTAAATCAAGCAAGGCCATTAGGCCATACTGTGTTGTAATAGCTTTGTAGCTTTGTCCTTATCTTTTTTTTTTTATTATTATTATGTTTTTTCTTTGTTTGTTTTTTTTCCTCTTGTACAAGATGACAAATGTATTTTTCCTGATTTTTGAATTGTGTTTTGGTTTATAAATAATAATAAAAAAAAAAATTGTATTCTCTATCTGAATCATGAAAGAAAATTTTTGGGTTTCATGTCCCTTTAAGTATCTGGCATTTTTGCTTGTATGTTAGCGCTACAAAACTTATGAAAATATATTTATTTGATTATGTTGAAACTTTTTGCTATGTGCAAATTTAGACCGTTGCTTTCTTTTCTTCTGAATGTACTGTGTATTGGCTGTCAACATTTAAGAACTACTTCTTGACATTTTACAAATGCTAAGTTACAATATGCCAAATATAATTTTGAGAAGGTTGAGCCAAGTGAAGTTTTAAAATGCTATGGTAACCATAGAAACAAATTACAGTGTAATCATTTAAATGAGCCTTTTGCAATGTTTAACCTGGGCTTGTCAGTTGGCAATGTGTTTATTGAGAAAGATTTTATTAATTACAACTCAGTGTTTGTGTTGAATAAAATACACATTTTACTGTAGAACTGGAAATGAAGTTGGCTTCTTACTGTTGGTGCTGAAGGAGAACATTAAGAAAACACATTCCAAGAAGTAAACAGACATGACAGATTCAAGGAGCATTCTAGTGTAAAAAAAACCTTTATTCTTTTAAAAAAACAAATTTAGGGCAGAATATGAGTAGCACAATAGAAGTTACACGCAAGTGAAAAGGGGTTTATAGTGGGTGTATGCAAGCATCGGATTTAACCTTCGTATTACAAGATGAAAGTAATCGTGATCGATTGAGCGCAATCCAGATTTACGCTGGAATGATTACTATGTCCTCAGATCTCTGTTTAACTGTTTTGCGAACCAAAAAAAATGTCAGAAAACACTTTAAAAACATGCCGGCCCATTTTTGGTGAACAACCTGGGTTGTCCTTGCTGATTGGTGAATAAATTCATTCACCTATAAAAAAAAAGTGTTGTCCTGGGTACTGAACCCAAAACAAGCTTAGATGCCGTCTTTTTAAAATAAAGATAGCAAGAGAATGAAGAAAAATTGATAATAGGAGTAAATTAGAAAGTTGCTTAAAATTGCATGCTCTTTCTGAATTACAAAATAAAATTTTTGGGTACAGTGTCCCTTTAAGGTTGGGAAGCAGCTGTCTGATGACCACTGCTTCTTAACTATCAGCTGTAGGCTTAATTATGTGAGACTACACTGAAGCTGCATAAAGCTGCTTCTCGCAGCTTTATACATTTCCCCCCTTGGTCCTATGTATTATGGGCCTAGATTTAGAGTTTGGTGTTAGCCGACAAAACCAGCGTTAGAGGTTCCTAACGCTGGTTTTGGGCTACCGCTGGTATTTAGAGTCATGTAGGTAAGGGTCTAACGCTCACTTTCCAGCCGCGACTTTTCCATACCGCAGATCCCCTTACGCCATTTGCGTATCCTATCTTTTCAATGGGATCTTTCTAACGCTGGTATTTAGAGTCGTGGCTGAAGTGAGCGTTAGAAATCTAACAACAAAACTCCAGCCGCAGAAAAAAGTCAGTAGTTAAGAGCTTTCTGGGCTAACGCCGGTTTATAAAGCTCTTAACTACGGTGCTCTAAAGTACGCTAACACTTATAAACTACCTATGTACCCCTAAACCGAGGCACCCCCACATCGCCGCCACTCTATTAAAAATTTTAACCCCTAATCTGCCGACCGCACACCGCCGCCACCTACGTTATCCCTATGTACCCCTAATCTGCTGCCCCTAACACCGCCGACCCCTATATTATATTTATTAACCCCTAATCTGCCGCCCCCAACGTCGCCTCCACCTACCTACAATTATTAACCCATAATCTGCCAACCGGACCTCACCACCACTATAATAAATGTATTAACCCCTAATCCGCCTCATTAACCCTATAATAAATAGTATTTACCCCTAATCTGCCCTCCCTAACATCGCTGACACCTAACTTCAAGTATTAACCCCTAATCTGCCGACCGGACCCTCACAGCTACTCTAATAAATTTTTTAACCCCTAAAGCTAATTCTAACCCTAACCCTAACACCCCCCTAAGTTAAATATAATTTAAATCTAACGAAATAAATTAACTCTTATTAAATAAATTATTCCTATTTAAAGCTAAATACTTACCTGTAAAATAAACCCTAATATAGCTACAATATAAATTATAATTATATTGTAGCTATTTTAGGATTAATATTTATTTTACAGGCAACTTTGTAATTATTTTAACCAGGTACAATAGCTATTAAATAGTTAATAACTATTTAATAGCTACCTAGTTAAAATAATTACAAAATTACCTGTAAAATAAATCCTAACCTAAGTTACAATTAAACCTAACACTACACTATCATTACATTAATTAAATAAAATACCTACAATTATCTACAATTAAACCTAACACTACACTATCAATAAATTAATTAAATACAATACCTACAAATAAATACAATTAAATAAACTAACTAAAGTACAAAAAATAAAAAAGAACTAAGTTACAAAAAATAAAAAAATATTTACAAACATTAGAAAAAGATTACAACAATTTTAAATTAATTACACCTACTCTAAGCCCCCTAATAAAATAACAAAGCCCCCCAAAATAAAAAAAATGCCCTACCCTATTCTAAAATGAAAATAGAAAAGCTCTTTTACCTTATCAGCCCTTAAAAGGGCCCTTTGCGGGGCATGCCCCAAAGAATTCAGCTCTTTTGCCTGTAAAAAAACCCCATACAATAACCCCCCCCCAACATTACAACCCACCACCCACATACCCCTAATCTAACCCAAACCCCCCTTAAATAAACCTAACACTAAGCCCCTGAAGAGCTCCCTACCTTGTTTTCACCACACCGGGTCCCGATCGGTCCAGAAGAGCCTCCAAAGTCTTGATCCAAGCCCAAGTGGGGGATGAAGAGTGACGTCCATCCTCCGGCTGAAAACTTGATCCAAGCGGCGGCTGAAGAATTCCATCTTCGGGCAGAAGAGTAGATTCGGACCGGCAAACATCTTCATCCAAGCCGCATCTTCTATGTTCTTCCATCCGATGACGAGCGGCTCCATCTTGAAGACCTCCAGCGCGGATCCATCCTCTTCTTCCGACGACTAGACGACGAATGAAGGTTACTTTAAGGGACGTCATCCAAGATGGCGTCCCTCGAATTCCGATTGGCTGATAGGATTCTATCAGCCAATCGGAATTAAGGTAGGAAAATTCTTGTTGGCTGATGGAATCAGCCAATCAGATTCAAGTTCAATCCGATTGGCTGATCCAATTAGCCAATCGGATTGAACTTGAATCTGATTGGCTGATTTTCCTACTTTAATTCCGATTGGCTGATAGAATCCTATCAGCCAATCAGAATTCGAGGGACGCCATATTGGATGACATCATTTAAAGGAACCTTCATTCGGACTTAGGACGTTGCAAGAAGAGGATGGATCCGCGCCGGAGGTCTTCAAGATGGAGTCGCTTGTCACCGCTTGGAAGAATCTACTCTACTGCCCGGATAGGAGGAAGACTTTAGAGCCTCTTCTGGACCTCTTCAGCCGCCACTTGATAGAAGACTTCAGCCGGATGATGGATCTTCAGCCCCCGCTTGGGCTTGGATGAAGACTTCGGAGCCTGGAGCGATCGGTGATACCTGGCATGGTGAAGACAAGGTAGGAAGATCTTCAGGGGCTTAGTGTTAGGTTTATTTAAGGGTGGTTTGGGTTAGATTAGGGGTATGTGGGTGGTGGGTTGTAATGTTGGGGGGGGTATTGTATGTTTTTTTTTACAGGCAAAAGAACTGAATTCTTTGGGTTATGCCCCGCAAAAGGCCCTTTTAAGGGCTGGTAAGGTAAAAGAGCTTTTCTATTTTAATTTTAGAATAGGGTAGGGCATTTTTTTTATTTTGGGGGGCTTTCTTATTTTATTAGGGGGCTTAGAGTAGGTGTAATTAGCTTAAAATTGTTGTAATATTTTTATTATGTTTGTAATTATTTTTTTTATTTTTTGTAACTTAGCTTTTTTTATTTTTTGTACTTTAGTTAGTTTATTTAATTGTATTTATTTGTAGGTATTTTATTTAATTTATTTATTGATAGTGTAGTGTTAGGTTTCATTGTAGATAATTGTAGGTATTTTATTTAATTCATTTATTGCTAGTGTAGTGTTAGATTTAATTGTAACTTAGGTTAGGATTTATTTTACAGGTAATTTTGTAATTATTTTAACTAGGTAGCTATTAAATAGTTCTTAACTATTTAATAGCTATTGTACCTGGTTAAAATAAATACAAAGTTGCCTGTAAAATAAATATAAACCCTAAAATAGCTACAATATAATTATAATTTATATTGTAGCTATATTAGGGTTTATTTTACAGGTATTTAGCTTTAAATTAGGAATAATTTATTTAATAAGAGTTAATTTATTTCGTTAGATTTAAATTATATTTAACTTAGGGGGGTGTTATTTATTATAGGGTTATTGAGGCGAGAGTGAGGCGGATTAGGGGTTAATACATTTATTATAGTGGCGGTGAGGTCCGGTCGGCAGATTAGGGGTTAATAATTGTAGGTAGGTGGAGGCGACGTTGGGGGCGGAAGATTAGGGGTTAATAAATATAATATAGGGGTCGGCGGTGTTAGGGGCAGCAGATTAGGGGTACATAGGTATAATGTAGGTGGCGGCGGTGTACGGAGCGGCAGATTAGGGGTTAAAAAAAATATGCAGGGGTCAGCGATAGCGGGGGGTGGCAGATTAGGGGTTAATAAGTGTAATGCTAGGGGTGTTTAGACTCGGGGTGCATGTTAGAGTGTTAGGTGCAGACTTAGGAAGTGTTTCCCCATAGGAAACAATGAGGCTGCGTTAGGAGCTTAACGCTGTTTTTTTGCAGGTTTTAGGTTTTTTTTCAGCTCAAACTGCCCCATTGTTTTCTATGGGGGAATCGTGCACAAGCACGTTTTTGAAGCTGGCCGCGTCCGTAAGCACCGCTGGTATTGAGAGTTGCAGTGGCGGTAAATTATGCTCTACGCAGCCATTCTGTGAACTCTAAATACCAGCGGTATTTAAAAGGGGAGGGGGGCGTGTCCGACCACCGACCAAGATGGCTGCTTTTAACTTGGGCTGTGAATTAGTGCAATTTAACCCGCTGTTCATTGCCTAACTACCACATTATTTACAGCATTCCTGAGGGGTATAATTTATATCAACATTTGAGGAACAGATCGATATACTTTTTTTTACGACAATTCAGCCCAGCAGACCAAACTAGAGGAGGTTTACAGTGGAGGCCTTCCCGCGGCCTGAACCTTCATCTACCCCCCCTTAGTACCTGTTAAAGGTTTGAAAGTACGCAGATACTAACATTGTTCTAAGCCCTGGCTTTATATTCAGGACCTATTGGGAGAGCCTTATATGGTTTTCGCCGCTGTCTAGCATGGAAGATATCCAGCAAGTACTGCAGACCCTCTTTGCAGATCTCAAGGTAGAGCTAGTAAAGCAGTTGGAGCGTTTGGGAAAAATTACTAAACCCAACGAGATACAACCCTTGGATCACCGGCAAGTACTTACAGATGCGCTATTCATTACAGAGCAGCGGGAGTGGGAGCCCGAATACAAGGAGAGGCCATGGGACAGCTTGGCCACGTGGAGAGCGGCTGACCTGGAGGCACGGGAGGTAGCCCAATTGGCTTATTCATTTGGCAGATCAGTACCCATACAGAGCGATCCTCAGGCTTGTTTACGTACCCTGCCTGATGGGTTATGGTTGGGAGCGAGGGGCCCAGACCGCCTGATATCGGCATCTCACTCACTCACTTTTGTTTGGTTGTCCTGGACAGAGGAGAGCGCCGGACGCTCGTATACGCAGTTGAGCCGAGATCTGTTAATCCTACTGGGGCTGTTTTGTTCCGAAGCCGTTGTAGTAACAGATATGCAGCCATGCAATGAAATCTTACTCTACCTTCCTGGGTCCAGTGAACTGAACTCTTTTATCAGGACAGGATGCAGGTTTCTGCCTGAGAAAGCCGGAATAGGGTAACCGGCTGGTGACAACTTATGGACTGGTTTAAGGGACATTCGGACTTTAGAGTTTCTCCATGTTCTTATTTTTAATAGTGTGTATTGTGTATTTTGCTTGCCATGTTCAGAAAGCTGCGATCAGATATACTTATATGTTCTCCTGAGGCTGTTAATATGCAATCGCTCATAGACCTCAGCGTGTAGTCTTTTAGCCTAGGCTTGGGTCTTTCGGTGATTATTATATTCTCTCTGCAAAAGGTGGGTAAGAACTTGGAAGGGATTACTATGTTTCGCATTCGGATATAGTCTTAGTGGAGCTGTTAATTTTTGATTTCAGATAAATAGCGACTACTCTTGCCACACTGGTTATTTACACTATCTTCTGCTATATTTGAGGACTCCTGTAACGTTAATTTTTTTCTTGATCAGTGCTACGTGCCCCCGGCGGCCGAGGGGACATGAACGCAACATCAGTTATCTACACTAAATGTTTATAGGTGCGATCCATTGGCAATTGTAAGCTCCTGATACAGTGTTCTTTACCCCTATATCCTAGTACTTTTAAGCAATACCCTGCCCAATCCAGTGAAACCATGATATATTTGGTAGAGGTCTCAATCTCGGGCTCTTGGTGATGTATCTTTCCCCTAGTATGTTTTATAAGGGACGAATAGTTACTAAGCTATAGTTGCCAGCTAGCTTTAAAGATTTATTATGCACATATTGCCAAACCTGCATCTTCAGTACATGATCAGCAGTCTATACATACTTTCTCAATATCTCATTATATCTATCTCTAGACCTATTTCACACCACCACCCTTGAGATAATATATATGACATCACAATTTGCTATAGAGAGAGGGTGAGCTCCACATGACCGTAAGTTTACTGATGTCCCTTCAGTCTGTTTTAGATATAAGGCTCATATATTAACAAATTATTTTAACGTATTAGTGTAAATATAGTTTAAGGGTCCAACTGGGGGCTTTTCTGTTATAATTTTATATATGCTAATATACCTACAGGGCCAATACGCGCTTTTATATGCTAAATACCAGAGGTTTGTTTATTACTATCTATGCTTCACATTCACGTTACTAGCATTACTAGCTGAAAAACTCATGCTGGGTATTACTACATATAGGGCTTCTATATTGACGTGTTATATTAATGTATTAGTGCCATTATAGTTTAGGGGCCCAAATGGGACCCTATTTGTTGTAGCCTATAGGTGCCAGTGTGACTACAGGGCCAATATGCGCCTATATATTTAAGTTTCTTGTAGTCCATTTTTTTGTAACTCCCCATAAACTATATGAGTCCTTTACTATAGTTATGGTTGATAAACCTTTCCCTAATATATGTATCCATTTATAGTTCTGAGGACCCAAAAAGGGCCCTATATGTTAAATATCTAAAAAACCTGAGGCCAGTTTTTAGGCTTTTTGACCACATAGGAACCATTATAATTTCAGCACTATTTTTAACTACTTATTGTTTTTGAAATGTAAGATCTCATTAGTGACTCTCAATATGGTTTGTTATGCTTAATGTACTGCCAGTGATGTATGCATTTGATAATTGCCCTTACGGGTTAAGGGCCTATGTTTGTGGTTACTATGCTTCATACTGTTGTATTATTTGCCTCAATAAAAATATTTAAAAAAATAAAAATAAAATAAATAAATATATATTTACTGGAAATTTATAACTTACTTTTTTAATATTATTTCACCTAACTGAACATTCAACACTTCTTAGTTGAGTCATGAAAGAGTTAAATATGTTTTTGCAAAGTTGAGATGAGGGCACCGATTAATTCCTACAACTGCCTTACTGTTGAACAGCAGTGTTATGAAATTAATTAGTAAGTCAGTCTAATTTTAGGATGAATCAAACAGTTTACAAGATTAATGTAGACAATAAAAATTAAATATCCTTTCCAGCATTTGCTACCATTTTAACGTTAGCTATGTATAAATGTCATTTGTTGTGAACATCCAATGTTTTTATTGAAATCAAAAGCTTCGCCTGAATTTGCTTTCTAGGAAATATTATCATTATATGGAAATCTCTCAGTAATATGTATGTGTTCATGGATTTTCTTAGGTCGTTAGTGTTATCTTTTTTTAAGCTTTAGAATGGTTCTAAGTAATATTTAAATATATTTTGTTCTAAAAGCACACAATAGAATTAGAGGAAGTCACTTGCAAAATGTTTTATGATAATGAGCCATGTAGCAACATAAATATGAGACCAATTTTATCTTGTATGCTATAAAAACCCTCAACCATTCTCTATAAATATATAAGTTTGTATAGACATTTATCCCACATTGTAACTATATTTTTTGGATGACTTACTAACTAGCATTTTTTTTACATTTTGTGATTAGTTCTCACATTTTTTTTGTTTGCTTCAGTTTCTTTATTTTTAAACTGTACATGGCATCTAAGGATCTGTATAACAAACATGTTAACATATTTTTATTTTTTTCATGAAAAAGGTTAAGAAAAAGTTAAACTAAAAAATAACAGGTAGTGCCTGACTGGGTCCTGGGACTTTACTGTTCACTTGCTGATACTGGCATCTCCCCAAAATATATATGCCATAATTAGGCTGACCATGTTGCCGCTTTGAAAGGAGACACATATGTCAGGGCTGTTTTCAGGGCTGTTTAAAGAAATGTTTTGCATAAGAACCCTGACATGTGTATTTTTCATATGTGGCCCTTTTTGAAGCGGCAATGTGGTCAGCCTAGCCATTATCACCTTTAAAAAACATATTACTTTATATGAAACAGAGAAGATTTTTGAGGATCATGCCCCTTTAAGAGGTAAAGGGTTGTAATAGCTGAAAAATGACATGTTCTGAGACTATCGATCCTGCACTGCTGTGTGTTTAGTCCTCACTAGTTACACATCTGATTTGTGCGACTAGCACTGCTGATTGGATCAGCCGTGGTTTTTTGATACTCCTTTGTGAGGAGTGGACACTCAGTATTGTGGGGTTATTAGTCTTAAAATTGCATGTTCTAATGAATTGGAGCAAGTAATTTTTAAACTATTGTGGCCTTTAAGGGTTATATTATTTTATGGATGATATCTATCAAACTGTGTAAAATGTAACTCCATTTGTTAAAAAGCCTTCTTAAGACCAATATTTAACCCCTACTGTTTGTATAAGTTAGATAAATTCAAGTCTCAATAATTATGAAAGGAGTAAACGAACACAACGGAAGTCAATATTTTCTTTCATGTTTGAGATAGACCATTTTTTTTTCTCTTGTGATTAAAAAAAAAGAAAATGTTAAAAAAAAAAAAAAAAAAAGGTGCGGGGGAAAAAAAGCATGCTTTAGCTACGCGGGTCGTTACCGACAAAACTCTAAATCTAGGCGATGGTATTTTAGTACAATGCATTTGTTAAGTATCTAAAATTTTTGCTTGTGTGTTAGCGCTACAAAACTTATGAAAAGCTATTTATTTGTTTTTGTTGTAACTTTTGCAATGTGCCAATTTTGACTGTTGCTTTATTTCTTCCAAATGTACTGTTTATTGGCTGTCAACATACAAATACTATACCTTTTTCAGCAGACCAAAAATTTTATAATTTCAGTTTGCATAAATATTATACTATAGGAAAATGGCACCATATGAAATGCAAAAAGAAATACATTTTTGTGTTATTTCTGTTATAATTTCCTAAATATATTTAAAGCCCAAACTTTATTGTTCCGCATTTAGCATTAGTTCACCCTCCCAAAACACCAACATTTAGGATTTTATATCTATATTTTTCAATAATAATTAATAATTGAAAATCAAAAGATAAAGCACCAGATTACTACAAGTGACGCAAAATTGTTTGCGCAAGTCGCAATAAGCAAAAAAATTGTATATACATATTACTCATCTATTTTATAAGCGTTAAAAGGTATATGGTATATGACAAAGTATCTGAATGTAAAAGGTTATCTTGTATATATATTTGTCTAAATATGTGTATGGGTTAGGGTTGCCAACTGCCCTTCAAAAAAATACTGGACATCCAGCAGATAGCTGGGTGGGGTGGTGAAGCGTCGTAGGTAGTATACACTGATAAATTATACACATATTTTATATACATATATATATATATATATATACATACACACACTTGTATATACATGTATACACATACACAGTGTGTGTGGGTGTATGTATATATATATATATATATATACAGGGAGTGCAGAATTATTAGGCAAGTTGTATTTTTGAGGATTAATTTTATTATTGAACAACAACCATGTTCTCAATGAACCCAAAAAACTCATTAATATCAAAGCTGAATAGTTTTGGAAGTAGTTTTTAGTTTGTTTTTAGTTATAGCTATTTTAGGGGGATATCTGTGTGTGCAGGTGACTATTACTGTGCATAATCATTAGGCAACTTAACAAAAAACAAATATATACCCATTTCAATTATTTATTTTTACCAGTGAAACCAATATAACATCTCAACATTCACAAATATAAATTTCTGACATTCAAAAACAAAACAAAAACAAATCAGTGACCAATATAGCCACCTTTCTTTGCAAGGGCACTCAAAAGCCTGCCATCCATGGATTCTGTCAGTGTTTTGATCTGTTCACCATCAACATTGCGTGCAGCAGCAACCACAGCCTCCCAGACACTGTTCAGAGAGGTGTACTGTTTTCCCTCCATGTAAATCTCACATTTGATGATGGACCACAGGTTCTCAATGGGGTTCAGATCAGGTGAACAAGGAGGCCATGTCATTAGATTTTCTTCTTTTATACCCTTTCTTGCCAGCCACGCTGTGGAGTACTTGGACGCGTGTGATGGAGCATTGTCCTGCATGAAAATCATGTTTTTCTTGAAGGATGCAGACTTCTTCCTGTACCACTGCTTGAAGAAGGTGTCTTCCAGAAACTGGCAGTAGGACTGGGAGTTGAGCTTGACTCCATCCTCAACCCGAAAAGGCCCCACAAGCTCATCTTTGATGATACCAGCCCAAACCAGTACTCCACCTCCACCTTGCTGGCGTCTGAGTCAGACTGGAGCTCTCTGCCCTTTACCAATCCAGCCACGGGCCCATCCATCTGGCCCATCAAGACTCACTCTCATTTCATCAGTCCATAAAACCTTAGAAAAATCAGTCTTGAGATATTTCTTGGCCCAGTCTTGACGTTTCAGCTTGTGTGTCTTGTTCAGTGGTGGTCGTCTTTCAGCCTTTCTTACCTTGGCTATGTCTCTGAGTATTGCACACCTTGTGCTTTTGGGCACTCCAGTGATGTTGCAGCTCTGAAATATGGCCAAACTGGTGGCAAGTGGCATCTTGGCAGCTGCACGCTTGACTTTTCTCAGTTCATGGGCAGTTATTTTGCGCCTTGGTTTTTCCACACGCTTCTTGCGACCCTGTTGACTATTTTGAATGAAACGCTTGATTGTTCGATGATCACGCTTCAGAAGCTTTGCAATTTTAAGAGTGCTGCATCCCTCTGCAAGATATCTCACTATTTTTTACTTTTGTGAGCCTGTCAAGTCCTTCTTTTGACCCATTTTGCCAAAGGAAAGGAAGTTGCCTAATAATTATGCACACCTGATATAGGGTGTTGATGTCATTAGACCACACCCCTTCTCATTACAGAGATGTACATCACCTAATATGCTTAATTGGTAGTAGGCTTTCGAGCCTATACAGCTTGGAGTAAGACAACATGCATAAAGAGGATGATGTGGTCAAAATACTCATTTGCCTAATAATTCTGCACTCCCTGTATATATATATATATATATATATATATTTATATATATATATATATATATATATATATGTACACTCACACAAATATACAGATATATATATATATATATATATATATATATATATATATATACTGTATATACCAAATTGTTTTTGTGGTAGTAATTTTGTGATAGGTGGTCTCACAGTAGAAAAAATGGAACACACAAAGAGAATAAAGCACTCACAGGTCTTCAGTCAACAATCAAATTTATTGTAATGTGTGACGTTTTGGGGTAAACAAGCCCCCTTCTTCTGACAAACAAACAATGAAACTGTGAGACTTATAAAGCCCTAATTAGCCCTCCTACAGAAATCTGCCAATAAGAGTGCAGCGTGTGCAAAAAACAAAGCATGTGAAACCTGCCAGATTATTAAGTGTCAATAATTGAGACTCCATGGTGTCTAGAAACATGACACATATGCACCCACACCATAAACAAACAACCAACTGCAACCAACCTTATCTTAAACAAATACTTTAATCACAAAAAGGTGAAGTCTAAATTGTCAACACCTCATTTGTGCATTAGCACACACCTCTTCTCATGACGTGCTGAACAAACACGAAAACAATATCCAACGACTTAGAATGCCATTTTCCCAAAAGAAAAAACTAAGGTCCAGAGCCTTGATCAGCCAAGGTACACATCAGTCTTCTGATAACTAAACTGAAACATAAACCAAATGGAACAGCCACCTTGTCACACGACAACGTAAGGGAGGCATGTATGGTAGTCATAGCAACCACCAAACAAAAATAGAACAAACAAAAACTCTGCCGAATAGAGGGGAGAGTTGATAGGTGCGCCATTTATTATATATTAGTGTTTGTATATAAAAAATAGTTTTTTTACAAAAACAGTAAAATTTAAATATATACAATAATATGAAAAATATAAATATAAATAAAATATGAAAATAAAGAAGGAATAATCTAATGTTTGTAATAAAAAGAAGGGACGAAACTACAGGGGGTGCAGAGGTCGCAATTGCGAATGGGCCCCCAAGGGTGGGGGCCCAGCTTAAAAAAAAAAAAAAAAAAATTAACAATAAAAAACATTGACCTGCAACTGCCTGCACTGATATCATGTGAGTGTGACATGATCCTTCACTAGCGTCTCTGACTACAGGGGTTAGTGTTTTTGTTTTACCCATTGGTGTTTACGTGTGTGTTTGTGTGTGTGTGTATGTGTGTATGTATGTATGTGACTGCGTGTGTATTTATGCATGTATGTGTGTGTATGTTTGTGGAACCAGCAAATTACAGACCTTTTTTTACTACAGCATGGTGGGGCGGGGGGGGTAAGCAGTGTCAGTCTATACAGTACCACTATATACAGTACAGGGGGCTGGACCATGTCACAGACTACTGTGTTCACTTTATAAAGTACTGGGGCGGGTAGGGTCAGGCCAGCCATCTCACCGGCAGATTACAGACTGTGTCACTGACTCACTATATACAGTACTGGTGGGTTAAACAGTGTCACAATATACAGTAATAGGAGGTCAGACCATCTCACAGACTGTGGGCACAGGGTACCTCCTTTTACAGACATGTAATCTGATTCACTTTTTTTTTCTGTGTTAAATGTAAAAAAAAAAAAAAAAAGAACAAATTCACTATTTTTTTGGGGGTGGGGGCCCTTCTTAGATTCTTGCACCTGGGCCCTGTGATTTCTAGTTACGCCTCTGATAAAAAAGTCTCTTGGGGTGCACTTGGGGAATAATAATCAAATGTCCCTTATATTCCTTCTTATTTGGAGCTAATGTAGCTACAATGTCCCAAGTGATGTATAGAAAAAAATGCAGGCAGCTCTTCAGAAGTGAGATGGCCCCTTACTGTGATGGTAGACCTATAAATAAACAGAAAAGAAGGCGCCCATAGCGTAGTATGCTCAAAAAAGATTATGCGGTATATATAAGTGAATAAGATGCACTCACATTTAAAGAAACACTATCAAGTGCTGTATAGGCAAGCCAGAAATTTCAGAGTAAACTGGCTGACTCTCCTCTGGTAGCAATAGTGGGTATAAGGATTATTCTCCTTAGGGTAAATCCGAAGAGAACATCCATAGCGCAATATGTTTGGTACACAAGAAATATACCGTAGAAACAAAAAAATCTTGCACTCACATTTGGTGAAAACAAAAATAAAAGCTGATGAGTCAGAGGAGAGGGGGCATAGAACCACCCCAGGAATGTCATAACACAAATATACTGCATTGGTTAACTACAAAAAAGAGGCGTGGTGATACCACATGCATCTATGATCAGCTGGAAAATAAAAACAAAAAGTCGCTACTGCAATAATCCTAATATTTAAAGACCCGATCAGCCACAAGCAATACAAGTATACTAATTATCTAATTTTATAGTCCAAAGTAGTGGGGAAACTTTGTGTTTCCGCTATAGTTTCAACACTATGTATCCATTACGAAGATTACACTTGTGTAAAGTAACAGGGTTATTACCCTTTTGTATCCCAGTAGATGTAAGTAAGGTGTACAGTAAAAGTCACATAAACACCAACCTTAATGTTAATCAGTCCGTAGCCTCTGACTCCACCAGACTTATCAACAAAAGGTATCATAAACTCCTTATTCCTCAAATTGCCAAACAGTAAATGGCAAATAGCCACAAACTAATAGGCAGGAAAAAGAGTTAAGTATTATGGTGTTAGTAGCTTTGCATGTGCACCTGTCTGCCATTAATATTCACAGCAGACTTGCAGATCCGTCACCTGGCAGGTAAGGCCTCTCCAAATGGCCCTTATGAAAAACAAGTAAACAATGAAAAAAGTCCCAACCAAAATACGACACATTTTCAGGAGAGCTAAGGTATCAAGTAGTAAAAACATAAGACTTACAGCATACAGGACTCAGAACAGCTGACGCGTTTCCTGCCTCAACGGCACTTCATCAGAGCTGTTGTACAGGTGTGTAGCGTGAGTATTTAACTTGTCAGGACCTGATATCTAACCAATCAGATCCATTCTAATACAATTCCTTCACAATTCAAAGAATCAACACAAAGCAAATTAATACAGAATATACACACAACATACAATTAATAACATCATATTATCAAAGAGGAACAAAGTATCAGTTACATGATAGAACAATGAAACATTATGGTGAGTACAAGAAGAATCCGTTGTTACAATGTAAAATAGAAAAACAGAAAAAACAATCAGGCATAAGTAAACATATAGAACCTCGTGTCATGAAACATATATACGGTAAGATGTAATTTAACCCATTAAGACATCTGTAAGACCACAATAATACTCAAAACAGACATCCTGATATATGCATGCATCCAAACCTATAACAATGATGCTTGTGCGTAGCTCCAAAAATATGCCGCTATCAGATGCAAAATATGTTTTCCTATTTAAAAGATCAATACTTTCAATTATATATATATAAGCATTAGTAAGCAGGCAAGGAAATATATGTATATATATATATATATATATATATATATATATATATATATATATATATATATATAAATAAATAAGAGGATCATCGCCTGTGCACCAAATGCCAAAGTGAGGAAATACATACATAAAATATGCATAACATAAGGTGAACAGATTTATATACAAATGGCAATTCGCTAGATATAAGATAAACAAAATATTATAAATATATTTCTATTAAGCATCTATGTAGAGTTTTATATCACTGATTTTGTTGATGCCCAGAGGTGAACCTGTACATAGAGTAAAAATCCAATATACCTCTCTTTTACTTAAGGATTGAAATCTATCACCTACTCTGGGTCCCAACAAACTCTGTTCAATTCCCTGAAAGCAAAATGCCTCACAACCGACATTATGTTGTGCAAAGTGTTTTGCTGTGTTTTCGGCACTATAGCTTCAAGAGATAACAAATATTTTCTGATCCTATCTTTCAACATTCTTGTAGTGAGACCTGTATATTGAAAACTGCATATTTTACATGTAACAAGATATATAACATACGTTGAGTTGCCATTAATTCGACTTTTAATTTTATATGTTGTATTTGTTTGTGTAGATTTAAATTTGTTCCCACTTTGGCATATTTACAGCTCTGGTCTGTTACCACACTTATAGAAACCTGATTCCATTGTTAACCAATTTTTGTTTTTAACACTACTTTTGTTAGTCATTGAAAATTTATTGGAGCTGAAATCTTTCCTCACTATATGCCCAATGGTCTTTGATCTATGTGAAATAAACGTACACTTCTTCTGCAATATGGCCAGATCTTTATCCCTTTTCAGTATTGGTAATATACAACACACAAGAGGGCGCTAATCTCTTCCTAATAATGTTACAAACATCATTATATTGATTACTTTATGTTGTTATGAAATTAACATTATCTGTCATATTTATTTGTTTAGATTTATCAACTAGCAAAAACTTTCTATCCATGACAGAAACTTCTTTAGATATATTATTCAACACATTAGGATTGTATCCTCTCTCAATCAGTTGTGATGTTAATTAAATCATTTGCATGATGCCAATAACTTTGCAGATTAGTGCAATTGTGTCTCAAACGCATATATTGACCCTTCGGTATACCTCTCTTTAGATGTGTGGGGTGTGAGGAATCTGCCCTAAGTATGGTGTTTCCTGAGATTTCTTTTATTTAGACCTTTGTCAATATTTTAGTCTCATCATGGCTTAATAAGACATCCAAATATGGCATGCTGTGCCTAGAATGATTATATGTGAATTTTAAATTGTCATCATTCATATTTAGATATCCCAGACAGTCATTTAAAGATTCAATGCTGCCATCCCACACATATTAACATGTCATCAATATAGCGGGTAAAAAACTTTATATTATTCCTATATCGATTATTGAATCCAAAGATTGCCCAAGATTCAAAATCTGCCAAAAACAAATTGGCATACGAGGGGGCAAATTTTGCCCCCATCGCAGTGCCCCTTTTTTGTACAAAAAATTCACCATTGAACACAAAATAGTTGTGACTTAAGAGAAATAAAACTGCTTCAAGTATATATCCAATAAGGTCAGGCTCATAGTCAGAGTATCTCTCTAGCATTTTCTTCAGTGATCTAATACCCAAATCAAGTGGTATACAAGAATATAAAGAAACCACATCAATGGTAACGAACACAAAATTATCACTCCATACAAAATTGTCTAGGACCATAATTAGATGTTTAGTATCCCTTAAGAAACCTGGTAATGATTGTACTACAGGCTGTAATTGGGCATTGATTCATTGTCCCAGTCTCTCACCGAAGGACCCTATAGCTGAAATTATGGGACGTCCCGAAGGATTAATCAGTGATTTATGCACCTTTGGTAAAAACTTAAAAATTGGTACCCTAGGGAAGTCAACATTAATTTATTCACTTAGTTTGCTAGTGAGAATTTTACCTTCAACCCCTATATCCAATAAACAATGTAGTTCCCTTTGGAATTTAATAGTGGGTTTGAATGTAAGCCTCTCATAAGTATCCTCATCACATAGCTGCCTACATGCTTCATCCATATACTGTTGTTTGTTCAATACCACAATCGAACCTCCTTTATCTGATTCAACAATGACTATGTCTTGATTATTTTTTAACTTATCAAGAGCTTTTTTTTCTTCCTTACTGATATTGTTCCTAATCTTATTCTTAGCATTGACATTGTTTGATAAACCAATTAAATCTTGTTCAATCACAGAATGAAAAATGTCTATAATATCATTTCTTACATGCACAGGATAAAAAGTACTCGGTTTAGATTTTACAATCTGTTGCTGCTTACCTATAGGTTCCAGATCACAAATCTCATCCTGTAGATCACAAAGGGTTGAAATATCACACAATTTGTCAAACCTGCAACTATCATATAACATCACCTTTTTATTTTTATTCAGACATGAGAGTCCTTCATCGCTGCTTTGTATGTCACCAACCCCAAAATGTTACTTCAATGTAATTTTCCACACAAATTTGTTCAGGTCAAGAATAGTTTCAAAAAGGTTAAAATCCTGCGCAGGTGAAAACCCCAGTCTATTGGACAGAATCAATGTTTCATATTCTGTAAGTTCTACAGTTGATAGATTAATAATCATCAATTTTTGGGATTTCGACTTGGATATCTGGGCACTTGTGGAGTCTCCATTATCTTCGATTCCTTTATTTCTGCCTCTACGGGCATTGCTCCCCCATTTTTTGGCCTTACTCCCTAAATTTCTGCTGGGCGCTCTTGTGGTTTAATGGGTGTTGAAGTGGATGCAACCTCACTGGGATCCATATTTTTTTAATCATTTTCTAAAGATGTAATAGAACTCCCAAAACTTGAGAAGGTGGCTTTTTTAGGACTCTTTATCTTATCTGTTTTGTTGTTTTTAGTATGTTTGTCTTTTTGTGATCTATTAGTTGTATTCCAACTATAGACAATTCCTAGATCATAGTCCTTCTTGTGTCTTTCATACTTTTTGTATTTATTATCAGAGAGTTCATTACCCAGCTGTTCCAATGTATCCTCCAGTTGATCTACGCACAAACATCATTGTTATAGTTTTGGATGCATGCATATATCAGGATGTCTGTTTCGAGTATTATTGTTGTCTTACAGATATCTAAATGGGTTAAATTACATCTTATCGTATATATGTTTCATGACACGAGGTTCTATATGTTTACTTATGCCTGATTGTTTTTTCTGTTTTTCTATTTTACATTGTAACAAGGGATTCTTCTTGTACTCACCATAATGTTTCATTGTTCTATCGTGTAACTGATACTTTGTTCCTCTTTGATAATATGATGTTATTAATTGTATGTTGTGTGTATATTTTGTATTGATTCTTTGAATTGTGAAGGAATTGTATTAGAAGGGATCTGATTGGTTAGATATCAGGTCCTGACACGTTAAATACTCACGTTACACACCTGTACAACATCTCTGATGAAGTGCCATTGAGGCAGGAAACGCGTCAGCTGTTCTGAGTCCTGTATGCTGTAAGCCTTATGTTTTTACTACTTGAATAATAAATGGATATTTTATACTTTATACCTTAGCTCTCCTGAAAATTTGTTGTATTCTGGTTGGGACTTTTTTTATTCTTTACTAATTATCTAGCTGAAAGCTGATACAAAGAAAAAGCCAACAGTTAAAAGGAACTAATTTGTGTTAGAACAAAATCAACTGCAAGGGCTAATGGCTATTGGTCAAACAAGGAAACTCCATCCCCTCATTCAAAAGAACATATGTACAAAATTGTGCAAAAGAGGGAAAACACATAAACACCTATAAAGTAACTTCTATCATGAATAAAGGTAATATAAATGTATCCAAAAAGAAAAAAAATGTACATATACAAATAAAACACAAAAACAGACATAAAAATAAAAATGAAATAATAAAATTATAACATATGAATGGGACATAGTGTATGTCAAAAACAGGAAAAAAAAACTTAACTGGAGGCAATATCAGCAATGTGACAAACAGTTAAGATAATAAACCAAAAAGCTTTACAGTGGAGTGTCACAAGTAACATATCCAGACCACCACAGAGTCAAAAGTGAATACAAACTATAAAACAAAAAATATTAAAAATATATCAAAGATATATATATATAACATAATTTATGTAAGAACTTACCTGATAAATTCATTTCTTTCATATTAGCAAGAGTCCATGAGCTAGTGACGTATGGGATATACATTCCTACCAGGAGGGGAAAAGTTTCCCAAACCTCAAAATGCCTATAAATACACCCCTCACCACACCCACAAATCAGTTTAACGCATAGCCAAGAAGTGGGGTGATAAGAAAAAAGTGCAAAAGCATAAAAAATAAGGAATTGGAATAATTGTGCTTTATACAAAAAAATCATAACCACCACAAGAAGGGTGGGCCTCATGGACTCTTGCTAATATGAAAGAAATTAATTTATCAGGTAAGTTCTTACATAAATTATGTTTTCTTTCATGTAATTAGCAAGAGTCCATGAGCTAGTGACGTATGGGATAATGACTACCCAAGATGTGGATCTTCCACGCAAGAGTCACTAGAGAGGGAGGGATAAAATAAAGACAGCCAATTCCGCTGAAAATAATCCACACCCAAAATAAAGTTTAAATCTTATAATGAAAAAAACTTGAAATTATAAGCAGAAGAATCAAACTGAAACAGCTGCCTGAAGTATTTTTCTACCAAAAACTGCTTCAGAAGAAGAAAACACATAAAATGGTAGAATTTAGTAAAAGTATGCAAAGAAGACCAAGTTGCTGCTTTGCAAATCTGATCAACTGAAGCTTCATTCCTAAATGCCCAGGAAGTAGAAACTAACCTAGTAGAATGAGCTGTAATCCTTTGAGGCGGAGTTTTACCCGACTCGACATAAGCAAGATGAATTAAAGATTTTAACCAAGATGCCAAAGAAATGGCAGAGGCCTTCTGACCTTTCCTAGAACCGGAAAAGATAACAAATAGACTAGAAGTCTTTCGGAAATTCTTAGTAGCTTCAACATAATATTTCAAAGCTCTAACTAGATCCAAAGAATGCAATGATCTCTCCTTAGAATTCTTAGGATTAGGACACAATGAAGGAACCACAATTTCTCTACTAATGTTGTTAGAATTCACAACCTTAGGTAAAAATTTAAAAGAAGTTCGCAACACCGCCTTATCCTGATGAAAAATCAGAAAAGGAGACTCTCAAGAAAGAGCAGATAATTCAGAAACTCTTCTAGCAGAAGAGATGGCCAAAAGAAACAAAACTTTCCAAGAAAGTAATTTAATATCCAGCGAATGCATAGGTTCAAACGGAGGAGCTTGAAGAGCTCCCAGAACCAAATTCAAACTCCAAGGAGGAGAGATTGACTTAATGACAGGTTTTATACAAACCAAAACTTGTACAAAACAATGAATATCAGGAAGATTAGCAATCTTTCTGTGAAAAAGAACAGAAAGAGCAGAGATTTGTCCTTTCAAGGAACTTGCAGACAAACCTTTATCCAAACCATCCTGAAGAAACTGCAAAATTCTCGGAATTCTAAAAGAATGCCAGGAAAAATGATGAGAAAGACACCAAGAAATGTAAGTCTTCCAGACTCTATAATATATCTTTCTAGATACAGATTTACGAGCCTGTAACATAGTATTAATCACAGAGTCAGAGAAACCTCTTTGACTAAGAATCAAGCGTTCAATCTCCATATCCGCATACCAAAACCTGTGAGGCCATGCTGGAGCCACCAGCAGAACAAACAAGCATTCCTTCAGAATCTTGGAGATTACTCTTGGAAGAAGAACTAGAGGCGGAAAGAGATAGGCAGGATGATACTTCCAAGGAAGTGACAATGCATCCACTGCTTCCGCCTGAGGATCCCTGGATCTGGACAGATACCTGGGAAGTTTCTTGTTTAGATGAGAAGACATCAGATCTATTTCTGGAAGTCCCCACATTTGAACAATCTGAAGAAATACCTCTGGGTGAAGAGACCATTCTCCCGGATGTAACGTTTGGCGACTGAGATAATCCGCTTCCCAATTGTCTATACCTGGGATATGAACCGCAGAAACTAGACAGGAGCTGGATTCCGCCCATACCAGTATTCGAGATACTTCTTTCATAGCCAGAGGACTGTGAGTCTCTCCTTGATGATTGATGTATGCCACAGCTGTGAAATTGTCTGTCTGAAAACAAATGAACGATTCTCTCTTTAGAAGAGGCCATGACTGAAGAGCTCTGAAAATTGCACGAAGTTCCAAAATATTGATTGGTAATCTCACCTCCTGAGATTCCCAAACCCCTTGTGCTGTCAGAGACCCCCAAACAGCTCCCCAACCTGTCAGACTTGCATCTGTTGAAATTACAGTCCAGGTCGGAAGAACAAAAGAAGCCCCCTGAACTAAACGATGGTGATCTGTCCACCACGTCAGAGAGTGTCGTACAATCGGTTTTAAAGATATTAATTGAGATATCTTTGTGTAATCCCTGCACCACTGGTTCAGCATACAGAGCTGAAGAGGTCGCATGTGAAAACGAGCAAAGGGGATCGCGTCCGATGCAGCAGTCATAAGACCTAGAATTTCCATGCATAAGGCTACCGAAGGGAATGATTGTGATTGAAGGTTTCGACAAGCTGAGATCAATTTTAGACGTCTCTTGTCTGTCAGAGACAGAGTCATGGACACTGAATCTATCTGGAAACCTAAAAAGGTTACCCTTGTCTGAGGAATCAATGAACTTTTCGGTAAATTGATCCTCCAACCATGATAATTGATCCTCCAACCATGATCTTGAAGAAACAACACAAGTCGATTCGTATGAGATTCTGCTAAATGTGAAGACTGAGCAAGTACCAAGATATCGTCCAAATAAGGAAATACCACAATACCCTGTTCTCTGATTACAGACAGGGCACCGAGAACCTTTGTAAAAATTCTTGGAGCTGTTGCTAGGCCAAACGGCAGAGCCACAAACTGGTAATGCTTGTCTAGGAAAGAGAATCTCAGAAACTGATAGTGATCTGGATGAATCGGAATATGCAGATATGCATCCTGTAAATCTATTGTGGACATATAATGCCCTTGCTGAACAAAAGGCAGGATAGTCCTTATAGTTACCATTTTGAATGTTGGTATCCTTACATAACGATTCAATATTTTTAGATCCAGAACTGGTCTGAAGGAATTCTCCTTCTTTGGTACAATGAAGAGATTTGAATAAAACCCCAGCCCCTGTTCCAGAACTGGAACTGGCATAATTACTCCAGCCAACTCTAGATCTGAAACACATTTCAGAAATGCTTGAGCTTTCGCTGGATTTACTGGGACACGGGAAAGAAAAAATCTCTTTGCAGGAGGCCTTATCTTGAAGCCAATTCTGTACCCTTCTGAAACAATGTTCTGAATCCAAAGATTGTGAATTGAATTGATCCAAATTTCTTTGAAAAAACGTAATCTGCCCCCTACCAGCTGGGCTGGAATGAGGGCCGCACCTTCATGTGAACTTGGGAGCTGGCTTTAGTTTTCTAAAAGGCTTGGATTTATTCCAGACTGGAGATGGTTTCCAAACTGATACCGCTCCTGTGGGTGAAGGATCAGGCTTTTGTTCCTTATTGTGACGAAAGGAACGAAAATGATTATTAGACCTAAATTTACCTTTAGATTTTTTATCCTGTGGTAAAAAAGTTCCTTTCCCTCCAGTAACAGTTGAGATAATAGAATCCAACTGAGAACCAAATAATTTATTACCCTGGAAAGAAAGGGAAAGCAAAGTTGACTTAGAAGACATATCAGCATTCCAAGTTTTAAGCCATAAAGCTCTTCTAGCTAAAATAGCTAGAGACATATACCTGACATCAACTCTAATGATATCAAAGATGGCATCACAAATAAAGTTATTAGCATGTTGAAGAAGATTAACAATGCTATGAGAATTATGATCTGTTACTTGTTGCGCTAAAGCTTCTAACCAAAAAGTTGAAGCTGCAGCAACATCCGCTAAAGATATAGCTGGTCTAAGAAGATTACCTGAACATAAGTAAGCTTTTCTTAGAAAGGATTCAATCTTCCTATCTAAAGGATCCTAAAGGAAGTTCTATCTGCCGTAGGAATAGTAGTACGTTTAGCAAGAGTAGAGATAGCCCCATCAATTTTAGGGATTTTGTCCCAAAACTCTAATCTGTCAGATGGCACAGGATATAATTGCTTAAAACGTTTAGAAGGAGTAAATGAATTACCCAAATTATTCCATTCCCTGGAGATTACTTCAGAAATAGCATCAGGGACAGGAAAAACTTCTGGAATAACTACAGGAGATTTAAAAACCTTATTTAAACGTTTAGATTTAGTATCAAGAGGACCAGAATTCTCTATTTCTAATGCAATTAAAACTTCTTTAAGTAAAGAACGAATAAATTCCATTTTGAATAAATATGAAGATTTATCAGCATCAACCTCTGAGACAGAATCCTCTGAACCAGAGGAACCATTATCAGAATCAGAATGATGATGTTCATTTAAAAATTCATCTGAAAAAAATGAGAAGTTTTAAAAGACCTTTTACGTTTACTAGAAGGAGGAATAACAGACATGGCCTTCTTAATGGATTTAGAAACAAAATCTCTTATGTTAACAGGAACACTCTGAGTATTAGATGTTGACGGAACAGCAACAGGTACTGTAACATTACTAAAGGAAATATTATCTGCAATAACAAGTTTGTCATGACATTCATTACAAACAACAGCTGGAGGAACAGATACCACAAGTTTACAGCAGATACACTTAACTTTGGTCGATCCAGCACCAGGCAGCGTTTTTCCAGAAGTATCTTCTGACTCAGTGTCAATCTGGGACATCTTGCAATATGTAATAGAAAAAACAACATATAAAGCAAAATTGATCAAATTCCTTAAATGACAGTTTCAGGAATGGGAAAAAATGCCAGTGAACAAGCTTCTAGCAACCAGAAGCAATAAATAATGAGACTTAAATAATGTGGAGACAATAGTGACGCCCATATTTTTTAGCGCCAAAAAAGACGCCCACATTATTTGGCGCCTAAATGCTTTTGGCGCCAAAAATGACGCCACATCCGGAACGCCAACACTTTTGGCGCAAAAAAACGTCAAAAATGACGCAACTTCCGGCGACACGTATGAAACAGAAAAAAAAAATTTGCGCCAAAAAAGTATGCGCCAAGAATGACGCAATAAAATGAAGCATTTTCAGCCCCCGCGAGCCTAACAGCCCACAGGGAAAAAAGTCAAATTTTAAGGTTAGAAAAAAATTGATTTATTCATATGCATTATCCCAAATATGAAACTGACTGTCTGAAATAAGGAACGTTGAAAATCCTGAGTCAAGGCAAATAAATGTTTGAATACATATATTTAGAACTTTATATAAAAGTGCCCAACCATAGCTTAGAGTGTCACAGAAAATAAGACTTACTTACCCCAGGACACTCATCTACATGTAGTAGAAAGCCAAACCAGTACTGAAACGAGAATCAGTAGAGGTAATGGTATATATAAGAGTATATTGTCGATCTGAAAAGGGAGGTAAGAGATGAATCTCTACGACCGATAACAGAGAACCTATGAAATAGACCCCGTAGAAGGAGATCATTGAATTCAAATAGGCAATACTCTCCTCACATCCCTCTGACATTCACTGCACGCTGAGAGGAAAACCGGGCTCCAACCTGCTGCGGAGCGCATATCAACGTAGAATCTAGCACAAACTTACTTCACCACCTCCATAGGAGGCAAAGTTTGTAAAACTGATTTGTGGGTGTGGTGAGGGGTGTATTTATAGGCATTTTGAGGTTTGGGAATCTTTGCCCCTCCTGGTAGGAATGTATATCCCATACGTCACTAGCTCATGGACTCTTGCTAATTACATGAAAGAAATATATATATATATATATATATATATATATATATATATATATATATATATATATAATTAAAAGCAGACTTATCCACGACATAAGCCTAGATGATCAAATGGTATTTCATCAACATTGAAAAGCAATGATATCAGCAAAAAAGAAAAAAGTAGAAGAAATATACAGGTAGCCCTCAGTTTACGCAGGGGTTAGGTTCCAGGAGGAATGGTTGTAAATCAAAACCGTTGTAAATTTAAAACCCAGTTTATAATGTAAGTCAATGGGAAGTGAGAGAGCTAGGTTCCAGGCCCCTCTCAAAATTGTCATAAGTAACACCTAATAAATTATTTTTAAAGCTTTGAAATGAAGACTTTAAATGCTAAACAACATTATAAACCTAAAAATATAGATTGTATTATCATCAAACTAAGTTTAATGACCAAAAACATTTGCTAAACATCACCTAATAAAATAATCACACAACAGACTGCATCATCATCAAACTAAGTTTAATGAACAAAAACGTTTTTTTACTTGCATTTTTCTGCAATCAGTTCTCTGCATTGTTAGCATGTTAGATAATATTGGGTGTGCACCTATTCTATGCATTTCAATCTGCAGTGATTAATAAGCAGTTAGGCACCCTCATCTCAAGCTGCTGGACAGGAAGATAATAGGGAAGTGCCTGCTAAATTTTGCTCAATAGATCTAGTCTGATCTGTGTACACAGATCAATTTAAGGCTGTTAAATTGTATAACTTTGCTGCAAAACAAGCGGACAGCTCCACCTACTGGCTATTTTAATTAGTGCATTGCTTTCCAAAAGCTTTTCAATAGCAGTCACATGACTGAAAAAAAAGTTGTTATTCTGAATGGCGCAAATTGAACCGGCGTAAACCGAGGGCCACCTGTACATATACTCAGAGCAATGTTAGTGGACTCTCATTACCCGGATCAGGACTCTCAAAGTAATACATGCACTCAATTGTATTGTACTCATACAGAGAGCAAAAACAAGCATTGTGGACCCTCATAGTGCACATTACTTAAAGATAGCATTGCCATCCAATGTGCATATTAAGTCCCTTGGGTATCAAAGTTCCAAGCTCAAATATCCAACTGGTTTCCCTCCTGAGAAGAATCTTCACTCTGTTCCCTCTTCTGCGGAGTGGGGGGCAGGGCATGATCATTTATGCAAAACCTCAAATCTTTCACGGAGTGTTTTGCTTCCAAGAAGTGGTGCACCACTGGTTGTTCAGCTTTCTTATTGTCTAAGGCCTGGCAAATGGAAGTGTGGTGATTAGCCATCCTAGTGCGAGCATCATCGCACGTTTTGCCAGTGTAGAACTTGCTACATGGGCAATGTAGTAGGTAAATAATATGAGTGGTTGTTCAGTTCAGAAAATACTTGATCAGATACTTATTTTTCTTGTCAGGGTTTTGAAAAGATGGACCGGTGAGCATACTGTTGCATGTCACGCATGCAGCTTGTGCAGCGGACACAACCTTTTTTTCTTTTCTAACCATGTACGAGATATATATATTTGATATATTTAACCTTTATTTTGTTTTATAGTTTGTATTACTTGTGACACCCAACTGTAAAGCTTTTTGGTTTATTATCTTAGTTATTTGTCACATTTCTGATATTGTCTCCAGTTAAGTTTTTTTCCCTTTTTTTGACACACACTATGTCCTATTCATATTTTTTAATTTTTATTAATTAATTTTTATTTTTATGTCTGTTTTTGTGTTTTATTCGTATATGTATATTTTTTTCTTTTTGGATACATTTATATTTCCTTTATTTCTGATAGAAGTTACTTTATTGCTGTTTATGTGTTTTCCCTCTTTTGCACAATTTTTTACATATGTTCTTTTGAACGAGGGGATGGAGATTCCCTGTTTGATCAATAGCCATTAGCCCTTGCCGTTGAGTTTGTTCTAACACGAATTGGTTCCTTTTAACTGTTGGGTCTTTTTTTGCATGGGCTTTCAGCTAGATAATTAGTATACTTGTATTGCTTGTGGCCAATCGGGTCTTTGATTATTAGGATTAATGCAGTAGCGATTTTTTGTTTTTGATTTTATTTTCCAGCTGATCATAGATGCATGTGGCGTCACCACGCCTCTTTTTTGTAGTTAACCAATGCAGTATTTTTGTGTTATGATGTTCCTGGGTTGGCACTACCCCGCCTCCTCTGAATAATCAGCTTCTTATTTTGTTTGGTGGTTGCTATGACTACCATACATGCCTCCCTTATGTTATGGTGTGACAAGGTGGCTGTTCCATTTGGTTTATGTTTCAGTTTAATTATCAGAGGACTGGTGTGTACTTTGGCTGATCTAGGCTCTGGACCTTAGTTTTTTCTTTTGGGAAATTACATTCTAAGTTGTTGGGTATTGTTTCCATGTTTATTCAGCACGTCATGAGAAGAGGTGTTTGCTAATGCCCCAATGAGGTGCTGACAATTTCGGACTTTACTTTTCTATGATTAAAGTATTTGTTTCAGATAGGGTTTTGTAGTTGGTTGTTTGTTTACTGTGTGGGTGCCCTTGTGACTTGTTTCTTGACACCATGGAGTCTCAATTATTGACAATTGTTTGATGCACATAGTATATATAGTTAATTATCTGGCAGGTTTCACATGCTTTGTTTTTTGCACATGTTGCTCCCTTTTTGGTATATTTCTGTAGGAGGGCTCATTAGGGCTTTAAAGGTCTCACACATTCATTGTTTGTTTGTCAGAAGGGGCTTGTTTACCCTGAAATGTCACACATCGCAATAAATTTGTTTGTTTGTTGACGGAAGACCAGCTTTATTCTCTTTTTGGATTTGCTACTCTAAGAGCACCCTGGCAGTTGCTGTTTTTTTTGGTGAGTGTGCACACACCCTGCAACTTTTGATGACAAACTGCATAATATACCTCATTGTGTAGGTGATTTGGGCAGTGTCAACTGACAGTTGATCTCCCTGGCTGGCTACAAAAGTCTGACACGAGAGGTCTTAAGTCACACTAACACAGCTAAATTAAAATAAATTTGCGCTCATATGGTCACATTTACTTTCAACTTGCAATATGCGCAAATTAGCATGGGCGCAATATTTCAATATCACATGATGTCATGCTCTGCGGAACAGGTTCAGGGGTTTGGAACTCATGTGACGTGGTGTCAGACCTAAGGCTGTCTTGTGCACTAAAAGGAAACAGTGGTATGGGCTTCATAACGGAACTATCCCTTTTAGCCATAGCTGAAGAAACAGTCAATGCTAGCTTATTGGACATTACATTGAAGGTTCAGATATTGGAAACAGGATAGGTGAACATTTGTTCACATTTCAGAGCGGGAATTGGAGGTAATGCCCACTCTAAGGCCAAGACTGGAGTATCCACTTGAGGCTGTGACAGGAATGCCCCCTTGAGTCTGAAGACAGGAATGTCCACTTGAGGCCAAAAGACTTGAACAGGATATAAAAGCTGGATACTTGTATATGGCAGATACCCTCTGCAGGGCTTGGAAAAAGGAACTGGAGATTGGAACTTGGCAGACATCACCTGCACAGCTTGGGTGTAGGACCTGGAGACTAGCACTTGGCAGATACTTTGCAGAGCTTGGGTACAGGAACTTGACAGACACCCTCTACAGAGCTTGGGTGCAGTAGCAAGAGACAGTCACTTAACAGACACCCTCTGCAGAGCTTGGGTGCAGTAGCAAGAGACAGTCACTTAACAGACACCCTCTGCAGAGCTTGGGTGCAGTAGCTAGAGACTGGCACTTGGTAGATATCCTCTGTAGAGGTAGGGTACTGGAATTGGACAGACACCCTTTGCAGAGCTTGGGTACAGTAGCTGGAGACTGGCACTTGGTAGATACCCTCTGCAGAGCTTTTGTGCAGTAGCCTGATACTGGCACTTGGTAAGCACCCTCTGCAGGGATAGGCACTGAAACAGGATACCTGTGCTTGGCAGGTGCCCTCTGCAGGAGTTGGGTACAGGAGCAGGATGGTGTTACAGTATAACAAATAGCAGTGACAGCCTGGTGATGAGAGAATAGCCCGGAGACAAGCTGAGAGTCAGATACCTTAGAGCAGTCTGATAAGTCACCAAATACAGGAAGAATCCATGATAACACTAATCGGACAATATCTGTACACCCACAGGAAAGGGAACATAATATTCCAATTTATTCCTACTTATATTGGCAAAAGCAAGCTATTTATCCTCTTATCCTCAAGACCATGTCACAGTCCCCCTGAAACCACAACAAAATATATATAAGTCCAAGTATGTAAAAAATACATACTCCAACTTACGGCACAGGAGGCAGACCAAATATACCACATCTCAATACACGGAAATACACACTGAGAAGAGACACAGCAAACAAGAAACCCAATCTCATACAGTAATTATTTTGTCCGATGTAACCCTTACAGCAGGACAGACTAGACTTTTGAGTTATGGCTTAGGATTTATGCCCACTGTGAATTTTAATTAATTTAGAACTCTATTAGATATTGTCCGCAATATCAACTTGTGTGGAAATTACAATTAGCTAGATTACGAGTTTTGAGCGCTATAGAGATTTTAATGATTATTATTATTTCATCTCCCTATTGCGCTGCTATTACAAGTTTAAAAAAAGGAGGTTTGTGCGGGCAATATGGTGACATTGAGCTGCATACCGCACAGAAATCAAGCGCTGCTTTGACGTGCTCGTGCATGATTTCCCCATAGACATTAATGGGGAGAGCAGGCAAAAAAAAAAGCCTAACACCTGTGATCGCGGAAACAAAAGCTCTGTAACGCAGCCCCATTGAGGTCTATGGGGAAATAAAAAGTTACGTTTAAACCTAACACCCTAACATAAACCCTGAGTCTAAACACCACTAATCTGCCGCCCCCAACATCGCCGCTACCTACATACAGTTATTAACCCCTAATCTGCCACCCTAAACATCGCCGCCACCTACATACAGTTATTAGCCCCTAATCTGCCACCCCCAACATCGCCGCCACCTACATAAAACTATTAACCCCTAATCTGTCGCTCCCCATGTCGCCACTACTATACTAAAGTTATTAACCCCTAAACCTCTGGCCTCCCACATCACTACCGCTAAATAAATCCATTAACCCCTAAACCTAGCCCTAGCCCTAACCCTAACGTAACCCTAAGCCTAACAGCCCCTAACTTTAACATAATTAAAATAGAGCTAAACTAAAGCTACAATTATTAACTAAATAATACCTATTTAAAACTAAATACTTACTTACCTGTGAAATAAAACCTAAGCTAGCTACAATATAACTAATAGTTATATTGTATCTAGCTTAGGTTTTATTTTTATTTCACAGGTAAGTTTGTATTTATTTTAACTAGATAGACTAGTTAGTAAATATTTATTAACTATTTACTAACTACCTAGTTAAAATAAATACAAACTTACCTGTGAAATAAAACCTAAGCTGCCTTACACTAAAACCTAACATTACAAAAATAAAATAAACACTAAAATTACTAAAAATTAAAATAACTAAATTAAATAAAATAAGAAACAAATTATCAAAAATAAAAAAGAATTACACCTAATCTAATAGTCCTATCAAAATTAAAAAGCCCCCCCCAAAAATAAAAAAAACCCTAGCCTACAATAAACTACCAATGGCCCTTAAAAGGGTTTTGTGGGGCATTGCCCCAAAGATATCAGCTCTTTTACCTGTAAAAAAAAAATACAAACACCCCCCCAACAGTAAAACCCACCACCCCCACAACCAACCCCCCAATTAAAATAACTATCTAAAAAAAACTAAGCTCCCCATTGCCCTGAAAAGGGCATTTGTATGGGCATTGCCCTTAAAAGGGCATTTAGCTCTTTTACATGCCCAGACCCTAAACTAAAATAAAAAACCCACCCAAAAAACCCTTAAAAAACCTAATACTAACCACCGACGATCCACTTACAGTTCTTGAAGTCCTGCTTGAAGGATCCATCCAGCCGGCGAAGTCCTCATCCATGCGGCAAGAAGTCTTAATCCAGACAGCATCTTCTATCTTCATCCATCCGGCATGGAGCGGGTCCATCCTGAAGACATCTGGCACAGAGCATCCTATTCATACGGTCACCACCGTAAACTGGAAATTAAATGCAAGTGACGCAATCCAAAATGGCATCCCTTGCATTCCTATTGGCTGAAAGATTTCAATCAGCCAATAGGATTAGAGCTGCTAAAATCCTATTGGCTGTTCCAATCAGCCAATAGGATGAGAGCTCAATCTTATTGGCTGATTGGAACAGCCAATAGGATTTTAGCAGCTCTAATCCTATTGGCTGATTGAAATCTTTCAGCCAATAGGAATGCAAGGGACGCCATCTTTGATGACGTCACTTGCATTGAAGTTCCAGTTTACGGCGGCGACCATATGAAGAGGATGCTCCGCGCCGGATGTCTTCAGGATGGACCCTGCTTCAGACCAGATGGATGAAGATAGAAGATGCCGTCTGGATGAAGACTTCTTTCCACCTGGATGAGGACTTCGCCGGCTGGATGAAGAAGGAAGAGGCCACCCGGATGAAGAATTCTTGCTGCATGGATGAGGACTTCGCCGGCTGGATGTATCCTTCAAGGGGGACTTCAAGAACTGTAAGTGGATTATCAGGGGTTAGTGTTAAGTTTTTTAAGGGTTTTTGGGGTGGGTTTTATTTTTAGTCTAGGGTCTGGGCATGTAAAAGAGCTAAATGCCCTTTTAAGGGCAATGCCCATACAAATGCCCTTTTCAGATCAAAGGGGAGCTTAGGTTTTTTATATAGTTATTTTATTGGGGGGGGGTTACTGTTGGGGTGGTGTTCGTATTTTTTTTACAGGTAAAAGAGCTGATATCTTTGGGGCAATGCCCCACAAAAGGCCATTTTAAGGACCATTGGTAGTTTATTGTAGGCTAGGTTTTTTTTTATTTTGGGGGGGCTTTTTTATTTTGATAGGGCTATTAGATTAGGTGTAATTCTTTTTTATTTTTGATAATTTGCTTCTTATTTTTCATAATTTAGTGTTTGTTTTTTGTAATTTAGTTTTTTTTTAAATTTGATACTTTTTGTAATTTTTAGAGTAGTTTTAGGATTTTTTAATGTGTAGTTTAGTTTAATTTAATTGGTAGTTAGTTTAATTGTAGTTTAATAATTATCTTAGTTTAATTGTATTAAATTAATTTATTTAATTTGACAGGTAAGTTTTAATTTAAGATAGGGAAATTGTAATTTTAATATAAAGTTAGGGGGCGTTAGGTTTAGGGGTTAATAGTTTATTTTAGTATATTTCATTTTGGGGGGCTTTCGGTTTAGGGGTTAATAGTTTATTTAAGTATATTTCATTGTGGGGGGCTTGCGTTTTAGGCAAACTCGTAATACCGGCGCTATGGGAGTTCCATTGAAAAAGGACTTTTTTAAAAGTGCGGTACTGATGTTGCGTGACTGGCTAAAAGGTGTGCGGTATACCTATACCGACAGACTTGTAATAGCAGCGTTAGGGAAAATGAAGCGTTATGGGCCATAACGATGCTATTTGACTCATAACACAAAACTCGTAATCTAGCTGAATGATAGTACATTACTAGAAAGCAATCATAATGTTTGTTCCTTTCTTGGTGAGGAGAATACCATTGCTCTTTCTTCTCTTTTCTGTTCCACAGATCTGTAATGCCCACGCATTGGATGATTTATATCAGGAATCCTTAACACCAGGTACCGATAAAAATGTCCAAATCTCATACTTTTATGAACCCCCCTACCTTTTTTCCCATACAAAGTAGGGGCAAGATCATTGAAACGTTTTATGATAGAGTTAAAAAGATTTACATTCTTTATCACAAAATACTGTATCACCCAATAAAAACGTAACAGCAAGGCTCTTGATGAACTGAGTCATAGCAAAACTCAGGTTATCTGCCAGGCAGACAAGGGGGGTTCAGTTGTCCTTATGAACAAATCACAGTATGTAGATGAAGGTCTGAGACAGCTTAACAATCCCACTGACTATGTTGCACTCAATAGTGATCCTACATGTTTATATCGGGATTCATCGATAGAGACACTTTCTCATTTTTACACATTGAACAACCTATAATCCCAGTATTCCATCACTTTCCTAAGGTTCTGTAAAAGGGAGACCCATAGTCAGTGGGATAGGGTCTTTCTTAGAGCATCTTTCTCTCTGGGTAGACGAGTTATTACAACTTTTGGTCTTGGCCCTTCCCAGTTACATTAGAGACACCCAGCATATCCTTAACATTGTTTTATCATTTAGAAGTGAGACCCATGATCTTTGGCTCACTATTGATGTGGAAGCGCTATACTCCTCTATCCCTTTTGAACAAGGTTTCTAATTATTCTCGTGAATTTCTCCTGAATTTTTCTAATTCATTGTGAGAGCTATACGCTTTCTATTAACACACAACTACTTTTCCTTTAAGGGAACCTTTTACTTGCAGAAACGTGGGACAGCTATAGGGGCCAAATTTGCCCCATCCTACGCTAACCTCTATATGGAGTGGTGGGAGCTGTCACATTTTACTCTCTTGAAAATCCCTAAAAGGAACATATCAAAACTATATCACAGACTTAATGCTTATCTCCTACCCGCTTTATGGCCAGATTATGAGTGGAGCACAAAATTGCGCTTTTGCCAGCACATGCAAATATGCAAATATGCACTCGCGCTCGCACTGGATAAAAGCTTTGCACTCAATAGAGCGTGCTTCTGTAGGCTCCAATAGGAGCCTCGTTCGCAAGCTGTGAGACACAGCATGAGAACCTAGCGCAGCGAAGTGGGTAAGTTGCACAGTGAATTTAAATATATATGTACAGTATATGAATATATACATATGTATATATATATATATATATATATGTGTGTGTGTGTGTTTATATCTGTATATACACATATTAACACATAAATATATATGTTTAGAACCATATACATATACATATATTTACAGGGAACACACAGTCCCCATAGACCGCAATGTAAAGGTGCTTTTGAGTGCATTTTGTTTTCTGACACCCCACATCCGCTCAGTTTAAGCCCTTATAACTGCTTCTTTTTAATCAAAATGCTACAAAAAAATTTTAAAGCTGCACTACACTGTATTTTGGGGGCAATTGGTGCATATTTAGAAAATTAACCAGATATCTGATCTGTGGTTTATTTTTGGTGCGCTAATTGCTCACGGTAGCCATAACCAGCCACTTGTAATGGCTTATTTATTACGCACCCGTAAATGGGCAAATTTGCAATAATTTAACGCTCCAATAGTAATCTAACCATATCAGGTTTATATCACACATTAAATTTAGGTTTTGACACTCAGAAACACTATGTCATGATTAAATGTAAGGAAGCTATTCAGTCACAGGTGTGTTTTAAAGATAGGGTGGATTTGTTTCACTTATAGCGCAATTTTTGTTTCTATTAAAATTACATATAGATGGTATCTTAACCCATTTAGGATGATGTATATTGGGTCCACAATGCAATCCTCCTGTATCAGAAGTTGCCAGGAAAGTGGTCCTTATTTTCATATGAGGTGAGTATGCCCTACAGTTATGAGATTAAATTAAACCTCAGACTTATTTAGTAAATTACTTCAAAAGATTGTTATTCTTAAACCTGAACAAACTTTACTACATGCCTCCATAGTAAGAGAATCCAAAACAACTAACAAAATAATTGCTTGGATATGCACAGCTGTGAGAATTGTATTGCAAAATACTGGAAGTCAGTTGTACCCCATTTTAAAATTATCCTCAACAAAATTAGATTTTACTACCAGATGACTGATAACTCTCCAAATCTATTAGATACTAGAGAAGAATTTTTATAAACCTGGGAAGCCTGGATTGTATGGGAAGACATGCAGCTGTTTAATAGTAGAGTATATAAAGATTAAACGTAGCAAAAATAGATTAAAAATGTTTTCTGATAGACTGGAATACCACTGTTGAATTCTTGTATATACCCCATCTTGTGAACTGAGTAAGTGCAAAAACTAAAGGTTGAAATGTTATACAAAGATTAAATGTAGCAAAAAAACATTTTTATAATGTTTTCTGATGGACGTGAATACAACTATTGAATTCTTGTATATACACCATATTTAAAAAAAAAACACATTGTAATTGTTTTAAAATGTTGTTTATGTTTTTTTTTAACTATAGGTAAATATTGGAAGAAATAATGGAGTTACTTTATCCTATATTATAAAAGGCCAGTTATGTTTGTCCGATGCAGTCAGGGCCCCGGTGCAAGAATTTATGAAGGGCTCCCAAACACGGAGGCAAGGCCAGTTTTAGGATTTTTGGCCACACAGGCGAAGATAGTGGCACCCGGTATATGTCCTTTTAGTATACACCCATTCTTACTAATACAGCCACATCTCATATGTCTCACACAGTACACACAATCCATCATTAGCCAGCACCAGTATTTACACTGCCCATTGGGAATCATCAGACTACTGACAGTTCTACAGTTCCTCACACAGTAAAGACATTTTTTTTCTTTAGGTAGAACCTAGTATAAACAGTCCACCTGCAGTCACCAGTGAACTAAAAGGTCTGATGTGTCACACATACAGCACTGATCAATCTCAAATGCTATACACATATACACACATTTATAAATATATTAATATGCATGTATATTGTGGTTATTGGTCTTATGGGGGACTATATTTGCTTGTACTGAGAAGTCACAAAGGACACACTACTGTTGTACATCAAGTAACATACATATGTGCAAATGTATAGTACTATACCATAGTGACTCGTGAGGGGTCTATATACACAGTATAAAACAATCAGAACAGAAAGTATCACAAAGAATACTGTTGCACATCAAATACACATATATGTAAAAAAAAAAAAGGACTAATGAGTCATGAAGGAAACACATGCACAAGATCTTCTGTTGTTCATGAAGTAACATACATGCAAACACTGTCACATATTCATACAAGATTGAGGTGTCTCAGAATGACAGACATATATACAAACAGCCAGCTAAATTACAAGTTTTGCATTGCGACTTTTAACGCTGAACATATGGCATTATTATTATTTAGTTAATAATTGTAAATTTTTTTAGATCTAATTTAATTATGTTAAAGTTAGGGAGGGTTAGGGTTAGGGTTAGGTTTAGGGTTATATTTAGGGGTTAATATAGTTTAATTTAGCTTGTTGCGATGTGGGGGCTGGCGGTTTAGGAGTTAATAGGTTTATTTAGTTAATAATTGCAAATTTAATTTAGCTATATTTTTATTATGTTAAAGTTAGGGGGTGTTAGGATTAGGTTTAGGGTTACGTTAGGGTTACATTAGGGTTAGGTTTAGGGGTTAATATAGTTTAATTTAGCTTGTTGCGATGTGGGGGCTGGTGGTTTAGGAGTTAATAGGTTTATTTAGTTAATAATTGCAAATTTAATTTAGCTATATTTTTATTATGTTAAATTTAGAGGGTGTTAGGATTAGGTTTAGGGTTACGTTAGGGTTACATTAGGGTTAGGTTTAGGGGTTAATATAGTTTAATTTAGCTTGTTGCGATGTGGGGGGCTGGCGGTTTAGGGGTTAATAAATGTAGTATAGTGCCAGCGATATCGGGAGTGGCAGATTAGGGGTTAATAATTTTATTTAGGTAGCAGCGATATCGGGAGCGGCAGATTAGGGGTTAATAAATATAGGCAGGCGTCAGCGATGTTGGGGGCAGCAGGTTAGTGGTGTTTAGACATAGGGTTTATGTTAGGGTGTTAGGTTTAAACTGTATTTTTATTTCCCCATAGACATCAATGAGTTTGCGTTACGGAACTTTTGTTTCCGCGATCGCAGGTGATGGGTTGTTTTTTTTTGCCGGCTCTCCCCATTGACGTCTATGGGGAAATCGTGTGCAAGCACGTCAAACACAGCACTCTGATTGTGTGCAGTATGGAGCTCAACGCTACCAAAAGGCGTAGGTTTGAAAACTTGTAATGGCAGCGCTTTTGAAAATTAAATAAAGTAACTTTTGTTGCGTTCGTAAATTTCTCTATAGCGCTCAAAACTCGTAATCTAGCTGAGTGAGTGCTAAGGGGTCAGGAAAGCCAAACATGCACACAAACACTTGAGGCACACAGGGGCAGTTGGAGCAGTAAAGGGTACACAGGGGCAGTACGGGGCACACAGGGGCAGTTGGAGCCATAAAGGGTACACAGGGGCAGTAAGGGGCACACAGGGGCAGTTAGAGCAGTAAGGGGCACACAGGGGCAGTTGGATCAGTAAAGGGTACACAGGGGCAGTTGGAGCAATATTGTGTTCCTCTCATTTACCCTGAAGAAAACATCTAAGCAGACCCCATGGTGATAGTAATCAGGTGTGGGCTCTTGGCGGCAAAGAAAACTGAATGTCACTTGTGATAAATGGGAACAAATCAAATTTAGTGTATAAATTATGCTAACACAGCATTAAACAAAACAGCATGAATGTTCAGTTCAGTATGGGAGGTAAGCACTGCCTATATTCTCACAGTTATCTTGCTCTGTCTCTCTGGTTCCCTCTGCTTCTGCACATCTCTATGCTGTATATTGCAGCTCTCTATCTGCCATTTTTAACTGTACTTCTCTCGGCTTCTGTCCTTCTCTCCTGTCTGCAGCAGGCAGCTCCTTCTTTCCTGCTCAGCAGGAAATGTTTCAGAGTGTTGTCATGGTAATCCGGGCAACGCTCTGATTTCAAACTTTCACTCAGGAGTAGGACACAGCCGCACAGGCAGATGAAGGAGTAAGGTGGGGGGGCCGAAGGAGCGGGGGCACAGGGGGGCCATGGGATGGGGCAAGAAATTCTGGGGGGGAGGAATAAAAGTTGGGAAAAAAAGAAAAATTGTTGTGCTGAAGCTGGGGCACCCCTGATGGGAGACCTCCCAAGGGCCTGGTCGCATTCGCCCCTTCTACAGTGTGAGACAAACATACCAGCCTGACCATAAGGAAGGATCTGTTAAGGCCGTGAAGGATCAGACAGCAGAGAGGGTGGGCAGGACTGGGCCTGGCGGGGGCATGGCCGGGCAGAGTAGGTGTTACTGGGGTGTGGCTGGACGGGAGCGGGCGTAGTCGGACAGGTGGGACCGCTGCATTGTAGAAAATGGCCTGTTTACACAGGCTTTAGGAGTAATCTTTTATAATTTGATGATCACTTGAACCTAAGTGCTCATGTATTTGGCAAGCCAGTAAGTCCTTTTTTAAGTAATAATCTTGCAATACCTTATAATTTATTGGTTCCTTGTGAGTTTGTCCATTTTCTTGGATTTTGGTTAGTCTGAAGTACTGGTTGAACAAATATTTCTTATGTAAGCATATATCATTGTTTGCTATAGTAATCAAATTAAATGAACAGTGTATATATAGTTTATAATTTGTGTTTGTATATATATATATATATAGGTGTGTGTATGTGTTTGAAAAATAAATATTTAGATTTTTTTTATTTTACATTTTGAAAAGACAAGCATTTTGAGATTTATTCACATGCTGAGTCCTATTAATATTTACTGCATGATTAAAATTTAAAAACAAATAATCTTCTTCTTTGTTGTATCTCCCACTGTCTTTAAGTTCTTTGTTATTCAGGCTTGTTGCCATTAGCTCTCATCTTACTAAGTACCCAGGGAGAATTGGCTGGGTTCCAAATCACTTATGCTTAAATGGACACTCAAGCTTCAACAGACACACAGCTAAACATAGACCAATAATTCAATACAGTTCAACTGTACTGAAGCTACCAGTAAATCCATCAAGCAGTAAATATCATCTGAAGCCAATGCAATCTTTTAGCTTTCCAATTCTGGATATGTCTGTGTAAAGCCCAAGCTTTCAACGAATCATGTAATTTATTCAGCAGTACAGAGTCTGGACTGCCTCAGACATCATATTGACTTTTTTCTTCCCATCTGTCAGGGGCAGTCAATGTTCTGCTTTAGTGCGAGAGCATCACATTACAATTTTCCCCATAGCATGATTGGGCATGGAAACATTTTCTCACATCAACAAATTCTAAGAAAAGCTTTACAACATCATTAGAAATACATGCTGTACATGGATTCTAACTAGTCGGCTAAATGAACAAATGCAGATTTAGCAAAGTGCTCAGAATAATTCAGAAAAAGGCTCCCTGCTGCATAGTTTTATGATGCTTAAAATGTGCAGCGTTTTTTCTTCCTTGTTTGCATCTCAGCAGGCATGACGGCATATTGAAATACTGTGCTTTCTGGCATATTGTTTTTCATGAATATGCATAGTGTAATGGTACTTTATTCAACTCTTTTTTTTGACTAAAATCATTTTATTTGTTATGATTTACTTTTAGCATTGCAAACACTGGTATTATTATTATTATTACTATTATTATCGGTTATTTGTAGAGCGCTAACAGATTCTGCAGTGCTATAAACAAAGGGGGAGTACAACAAAACATTTATAGGGATCAAACATGTAGAGGGCACTGCCAAGAGTCGCACTATTGTAGTCAGCTCTTAAGAAGGTGATCTACAAACAGTTGGACTCTTAAGCTTACATGCTAAGGGGGTTCAGGGGATAGCAATGGAGGAGTGGAACTGGTATAAAGAAAGGTTAGTGTATGTTGTATGCATCCCTGAATAGTAGAGTAATTAGGGAGCACTTGAAGCTTTCAAAACTAGGGAAGAGTCTTGTGTATTGAGGCAGGGAGTTCCACAAGATGGGAGCCAGTCTGGAGAAGTCCTGCAAATGGGAGTGTGAGGAGGTAACAAGAGAGGAGGAGAGTAGGAGGTCATTAACAGAGCGAAGGGGGCGGGAGGGAGAGTATCTGGAGACAAGGACTGAGATATAGGGGGGATCAGTGCAGTTGAGGGTTTTGTATGTCAGAGTGAGAATTTTGTGTTTAATCCTAGAGGCATGAGGAAGCCAGTGAAGGGATTGGCAGAGAGGTGCAGCAGATGAAGAGCAACGTGTAAGGAAGATGAGCCTAGCAAATGCATTCATTATGGATTGTAAAGGAGCTAGGCAGCAGCTGGGGAGACCAGAGAGGACAGAGTTGCAGTAATTGAGGTGGAAAGGATAAGAGAGTGGATTAAAATCTTAGTTGTGTCTTGTGTAAGGAAATGTCTAATTTTAGAGATGTTTTTAAGGTGGAAACGGCAGGCTTTAGCCAAAGACTGAATGTGAGGAGGGAAAGAAAGATCTGGGTTAAATGTGACCCCAAGACATCGGGCATACTGGGTAGGGGTAATGATGGAGTTCTAGGCTGTTATAGAGAGATTGGGGGTGGAGATTTTGGAAAAAGGGGGAAAATAAGGAGCTCAGTTTTAGAGGGATGTAGCTTGAGGTAATGAGAGGACATCTAGGAAGAGATGTGAGAAAGACAGTTAGTGACACAGGTAAGCAAGGAAGGAGATATGTCTGGTGTAGAGAAGTAGATTTGAGTGTCGTCGGCATACAAATGATATTGGAAACTGTGGGACTTAATTAGGGAACCTAATGATGACGTGTAGATTGAGAAGAGAAGGGGACCGAGGACAGAGCCTTGCGGTACCCCGAAAGAAAGTGGTGATGGGGCAGAGATGGCCCCAGTGAAGGCTACACTAAAGTTACAGTTTAACAGGTGAGAGGAGAACCACAAGAGGGCTGTGTCCCAAATGCAGAAGGATTGGAAGGTTTGGAGCAAAAGAGTGTGGTCAACAGTATCAAAGGCTGTGGACAGATCAAGGAGGATAAGCAGAGAGAAGTGGCCTTTGATTTTGCTGTAAGTAGGTCATTGGTAACCTTAACGATTGCTGTCTCTGTGGAGTGATGGGGACAAAATCCAGATTGCAGTTGGTCAAGGAGGTAGTTTAATGTAAGGAAAGGGGATAGGCGCGCATATACTAGCTTTTCAAGAAGCTTTGAGGCAAGAGGGAGGAGGGAAATAGGCGGTAGTTGGATGGGGAGGTTGGATCAGGGGAAGGTTTTTTTGAGGATAAGTGTGACCAGTGCATGTTTCAGAGATGAGGGAAATATACCGATGCTGAGGGAGAGGTTGAAAATGTGTGTGAGTATAGGGGTAAGGGTAGAAGACAGGGAGGGGAGTAGCTGTGAGGGGGTGGGGTCTAGGGGACAGGTAGTGAGGTGAGAGCGCTGTATAAGTGCAGAAGCTTCTTCCTCAGTAACAGGGGAGAAAGAGCTAAGTTTATGGCTATGTGGGTTGTGGTTGATTGCGATCATGTTAGATATACCTAGGTTACAATATTATTTATTCTTTTCTCTTTAGTAACCTTCAAACGTGTTATATATTTACAAAACAATATTTTTATTAAAAATTAATATTCAATCCTTAGTTCTGATCAGTTAAGCTTTATATACACATTGAATATATTTATGAAGAAAATAGATTATGAATCAATTTTATATGTCTATGTTGTTACAGTGTTCTATACCAAGCAAGCTATAAAATAAATATTTCTATAAATTAACCTTACTCAAAATTAATCGCTTATTAAAATCACACCTGAATTATACCAGAACAATTTGTAATTAGCCAGCAAAACTAGTCTAATGCCAAAATATGGATTACAAACTTACAATGCTTAATTTAAAACAACCAGAGTTTTAGCCACAATAACCAATTTATGTGCAGTTCTAAGAGATTTCACAATAATAAAACTATATAATATACTAATATAATGACTTATAAATATGGAATAAAAAATCTTTTCTAGCAATAAAATTACCTAGCACCAATATAACTATTTCTAAACTACACAGGACTATGGAACATAAATTTAAAACACCAAATACCGCTTTAAATCACCAGCTTCAATTAAACTAGCAACAAAGAATGTCTTTGCTTTAAAATATTAAATTACAAAAATCGCCATACATTACCAAGTACCCATATGAGCATTCAGCTTTTTAATCCAAATTCTTTTCACTGTCATATAGGAGATTAAGCACAGATCTGGAAGTGAATGTTAGGCCCAGTTTTATTTACTCTTTCCTGTAAAGAGGGCCCCAAGCGTTTATCTGGTATTGTTTTATTTACCTCTGTATGTTAAATTAATTTATTGTATTTATAGAACTCAATGTAGATAAGACTGATTAAGAGAAAATCGATATTACCACATAGTTTTTCCCAATTTAGTATATATTTTTGTTTTTTCCAACTTTTAATAGCGCATATTAAAATTTGAAAGTAAATGCATACGCTAAAGAGCATGAATTTAACATGTGTTGGGATACTTAACTGTTACGCTCGGCAAAAAAGTTGCACAAAACACACACGAATTACATTTAAAAGTACACTCACATGTTTATATATATATATATATATATATATATTTATTTATATACATATATGCATTTAAATGTATATATATATATATATATTTAAAGATGTATAAACACATATAAGCACAAAAATACATATGTTTACATATATAAGTGCATTGGAGCCCTTTGCAGTCAAGTAAATGAGAACATGTAAAAAATCATATCGATGCAATATTCATATTTAATAAAGTGTTTAACTGTGTTTGTACTGTAAATATTTCACATTTCATTGTTCTCTAAATAAGAGAATATGTTCTAAGCCCCGTCTCTCTTGTGGCGAGGGGGGGAAACACGTGTTGGCAATTGGCTGACCGTTTCCATGTGACCAGACACGCTTGTTTGCTTGTGGATCGGAGCGGAGTTACTTAGGCGTGCAACAAAAGTTCGTGAGCTGAAATCTATTTGGGTCTTCTGGAATTAAAACTGGAATTAAAACAGAGCGACATAGAGGCTTGTAGCTCGATAACACAGCAAATTCTACATACATACGAAAAAATCATCCGTTTGATGGAAGGAAAGGAGGTTCAAGTTGGCAGTAATCACGTGTAGTCGACAGAGGGATACTGATCTATATACACAGTATCCTCCTGCATCTTTGATTTTGCCTGTATTTCCTAACCTTCTTGCTTTTACTTTGCTGTGACTTCTGCCATGACTAGACCAAGTTAGGTGCAGTTGACAGAGGGATATAGCAACTAATATGATATCCTCCTGCATCTTTACTTGTTTAAACCATTCATCGCTGCAATACTAACATCTTTGCTTACTGTGCCGCAAGACTTAACACACCTTTCTGCCCAATCTGGCTCATGTGTCTTTACGCTAATGACACATTGCAAGTTGCAACTTAATATCTCCTTACTATAAAGAGAACTTGATACCTTATCCATCATTGGCTATTTTGCCTATAATAACATATATGGACTATTTTGGTATTCCGGGTACCTTTAGAACATCTGCTTTATCATTGATGTTGTATGCATTTAAAGTGCTCCTGTATTAGAATTTCACTATGCCATAATATAGCATATTGTCTGCTAGTTTTGTTGTTAAATTCATGATATGCTTATGATATAGGTGGCTATGCACATGTGCAGTAACTCTATATGTACAGTTTACTAAAACCTTGTTGGTCTGCACACTTTAAATGAGACCTGCATTTTGTGCATAATTTACCAATCTTTCCATTATTGTCAATCTTACTTAGGTATATCTCTTTTTATCATATAAGAAGTTGTTTTCCACAAGGAAGTTTGTCTTGGTATATGGACCGATCCAAGTAAAGTCTAGTGTTTAAATGCACTGTTTACTATATATTTAATACTGTTTTTAAAACATTTTTCACTATCGCATGTTTGTTGCCAATTTTGTTGAGCCTGGGCTCAGCACGGTGTGTAAATAAATACTACCACTTCATATGCAAATTGTGTTGCTTAGTTTATTTTTTTGGAAAAGAGTGCTGAATTCCCAGTCTTTTTATGAGGTTTTATTATATACCTCTTTCCTTCTTTATGTTTGCCTGATATAATTTTAAATGGGTCTGCACCACATTTACTGAGTATCCTTCTCTTAAATTATACTTTATTAGAGTTGGTATTTTGTAGTGTACTTAGTAGGGTAGGTATACTCTTGAAACACTACACTATTCTAGCAATTTTTTCCATCCACAATTAGTGATGTCACGAATAGTTCGCCGGCGAATAGTTCCCGGCAAACATAGCATGTTCGCGTTCGCCGCAGACGGCGAACATATGCGATGTTCGGATCGGCCCCTCTTCGTCATCATTGAGTAAACTTTGACCCTGTACTTCACAGTCAGAAGACACATTCCAGCCAATCAGCAGCAGACCCTCCCTCCCAGACCCTCCCACCTCCTGGACTGCATCCATTTTAAATTAATTCGGAAGCTGCATTCTTAGTGAGAGGAGGGACAGTGTAGCTGCTGCTGATTTAATAGGGAAATCGATAGCTAGGCTAGTGTATTCAGTGTCCACTACAGTCCTGAAGGACTCATCTGATCTCTGCTGTAAGGACAGCACCCCCAAAAAGCCATTTTTAGGGCTAGAACATCAGTCTGCTTTTTTTTTTCCCTGTGTAATCTAATTGCAGTTGCCTGCCTGCCAGCGTGTGTGTCAGGCTCACAGCGTATACTGTGCCCACTTGCCCAGTGCCACCACTCATATCTGGTGTAACAGTAGTGTACATTTTAAAAAAACAACACTTTTTTGACTGTGAAATAATAGCAGACAGCTGCCAGTACCCAAGATGGCCGCCAATAAGGCAGATGGGGAGGGTTAGAGAGCTGTTTTGGGGGAATCAGGGAGGTTGGGGGCTAAGGGGGGATGCTACACCACAGCATATGTAAATATGCTAAAAAAATAAAAATAAAATAAAAACCTTTTATTTTAGTACTGGCAGACTTTCTGCCAGTACTTAAGATGGCGGGGACAATTGTGGGGTGGGGGAGGGAAGGGAGCTGTTTGGGAGGGATCAGGGGTTTTGATGTGTCAGGTGGGAGGCTGATCTCTACACTAAAGCTAAAATTAACCCTGCAAGCTCCCTACAAACTACCTAATTAACCCCTTCACTGCTAGCCATAATACACGTGTGATGCGCAACAACATTTAGCGGCCTTCTAATTACCAGAAAGCAACGCCAAAGTCATATATGTCTGCTATTTCTGAACAAAGGGGATCCCAGAGAAGCATTTACAACCATTTGTGCCATAATTGCACAAGCTGTTTGTAAATAATTTCAGTGAGAAACCTAAAATTGCGAAAAAATTAAAAAAAAATTTAAATTTGATCGCATTTGGCGGTGAAATGGTGGCATGAAATATACCAAAATGGGCATAGATCAATACTTTGGGTTGTCTACTACACTACACTTAAGCTAAAATTAACTCTAAAAGCTGCCTACATGCTCCCTAATTAACCCCTTCACTGCCGGGCATAAAACACGTGTGGTGCACAGTGGCATTTAGCAGCCTTCTAATTACCAAAATGTAACGCCAAAGCCATATAAGTCTGCTATTTCTGAACAAAGGGGATCCCAGAGAAGCATTTACAACAATTTATGCCATAATTGCATAAGTTGTTTGTAAATAATTTCTGTGAGAAACCTAAAGTTTGTGAAAAAGTGAACAATTTTTTTTTTATTTGATCGCATTTGGCGGTGAAATGGTGGCATGAAATATACCAAATTGGGCCTAGATCAATACTTTGGGTTGTCTACTACACTACACTTAAGCTAAAATTAACTCTACAAGCTGCCTACATGCTCCCTAATTAACCCCTTCACTGCTGGGCATAAAACACGTGAGGTGCGCAGTGGCATTTAGCAGCCTTCTAATTACCAAAAAGCAACGCCAAAGCCATATAAGTCTGCTATAATGGCATGTCTGTCACACAGTGTTGGGGCAAGGGTCCATCTGACCACTGATACCTGGTCTGCAAAGCATGGTCAGGGCAGGTATATCACCTACACTGCGCACTGTGAAGTGGGCGTAACCCTTACACTACCTGATCGATACAACATCATACCTGATGTTTTAAAGCATGTTATTCCAAACAATTTAGGAATGTTAGGTGATTTATGCCCTTTATGGATTAAAACCAGACTCTGCATCAACTATGTAATTTTCCATGGGAGTTTTGCCATGGATCCCCCTCCGGCATGCCACAGTCCATGTGTTAGTCCCCTTGAAACAACTTTTCCATCACTACTGTGGCCAGAAAGAGTCCCTGTGGGTTTTAAAATTCGCCTGCCTATTGAAGTCTATGGCGGTTCACTCGTTCGCGAACTTTTGCGGAAGTTTGCGTTCGCCGTTCGCGAACCCAAATTTTTATGTTCGCAACATCACTATCCACAATATCTAATAATATTTAAATAAATATTCCTATATATATCTTTATACATCTACACCTATATATAATCATAGATAGAGAGATAGATGATAGATATTTCCCAAAAAACAACAGATATATATAGAAAATAAATATAACATATTCTTCTATGTGAAGAACATTGGAATGTGAAATATTCATATTTCATGTCCGGTTAGCGCACTTGGTTAAACGCGAGTTTGTGCATAAGTAAGGGTGTTAGTTGTTTACACTTTTCACTCTCCGTTCAAATCTACGGGGGAATACGTTAACACAGTAGCAATATTCGAAGTTCGGCTTTTTGCATGCATCGGGTTATTAACTTGTAATATGCATGCTACCCGACGCGCAAAAAAAGCTTACTTCTAACAAAGTTAACGCTCGAGCAGGAGCTTGTAATCTAGCCAAGAATCTAAAACTAATACTATTAATATGTGTTTATTTGTATTTTTATAAATATTTGTAAAATGAATGCCAGTACACTAGTCTCAGACTAGAAGGAAATTGACCTCGGTAGGTAAGACATTTTTTTGGTTATTTTTATTTTTTTATTTTATCTATATCTTACTCTGCATTTACTAGTAACTTATTCCAGAATTGTAAGATATACTAATATGCTGCATATACCTTAAAGGGACACCAAACCCAAAATATTTTCTTTCGTGATCCTGATAGAGCATGCAATATTAAGCAACTTTCTAATTTACTTCTATTATCAATTTTTATTTGTTCTCTTGCTATCTTTATTTGAAAACGAAGGCTTCTAAGGGTTTTGTTTGTTCAGGACCCTGGACAGCACTTTTTTAATTGGAGGATGAATTTATCCACCAATCAGCAAGAACAACCCAGGTTGTTCACCAAAAATGGGCCGGCATCTAAACTTACATTCTTGCATTTCAAATAAAGATACCAAGAGAATGAAGAAAATTTGATAATAGGAGTAAATTAGAAAGTTGCTTAAAATTTCATGCTCTATCTGAATCACGAAAGAAAAAATGTGGGTTCAGTGTCCCTTTAACAATAAATGTGTATTTATTTTAAATAGCTTTTTAACCTTTTTGTTGTTATTTTTGGGACCCAAAATCCATTGCTTTTTACCCCTTATATGGATGGTTGATTTTTTTTATACTATAAGAAAAGGCAGAGTTGTTTCAGTTGAAGCAGAAATGCAATATACTTATTGATCTAATGTCTTTTTCTAACTCCCAGTGGAGCTGATAACCACAAATTACATTATCAGTGATGCAGCTAATTACGTCATCTGCAGGGGGTTACACTCAGTGTGAAAGAAAGTTCATTGGCTCACTACATATGTGCTATAGCCTGACTGTCAGAAACAGCCTTGGTCTGCTAAAAACTATATCCAGAAAAGCAAGATTTTTATAGCAACTGTATATGTAAACACATCAATAGGGTCTTTATGGACTATCTATGAATGACGTGTTTACATGTACAGAGGTCCTTAAGCAGTTAATACAATTATACATTTCTTTATGACCAACCAGGTATTTTCTAGGTAATGATACCAAGTACAATCCACTTGAAAATAGATATCTCATGTATTGTAAAAATGATTTGTTTTATAAATTCTAGAGCTATTAATTTGCAGTAAAAAGTATACTTGTGCGCCGCTAAAAAAATTTGTTTAGTTTCGTTTCGTTTTCAATAAGTTAAAAAATAATTTTATTTTGTCAAATTAGTTTAGTTTAGTTTAAAAAAAAAATTGTTTCATTAAATCGTTTTCATATCCGTTTGTTTTTTCGGATCCGTTTGTTTTTTCGGATCCATTCTTTATTTGTATTCATTATTCTATTCTGAAGTTATAGAATAATGCATATGAATAAAGAATGGATCCGATAAAATGAAAGGATCCGAAAAAATTATTTAATTTAAGTTAACTAATATGCCGGTGATTGCCGAAACAAAATGACCTAAAACCGCCACCGCCACTCACGCCGCCACTAAATAAAGCTATTAACCCCTAAACCGCAGTCCCCCCACATCACTAACACTACCTAAACCTGTTAGCCCCTAAAGCCGCCCCCCCACATCGCTGACACTAACTAAATCACTAAATAAAGAATTATCCCCTAAACCGCCGTTCACCCGACATTGCCGACACTAACTAAACCTATTAACCCCTAAACCGCACCCACCACATCACCAACTCTACCTAAACCTATTAACCCCTAAACCACCACCCCCACATCGCCAACACTAACTAAACCTATTAACCCCTAAACCGCAGTTCCCTGAGATCACTGACACTAACTACTCCTATTAACCCCTAAACAGCACCCCCCAGATCGCCAATACTACCTAAATCTATTAACCACTAAACCACCATTTCCAAACATCGCCAACACTAACTAAACCTATTAACCTATTAACCCCTAAACCACTGGCCCTCACATTGCAACAACCTAAATTAAACTATATTAATTCCTAAACTTAACACCCCCTAACTTTAACATAATTAAAATATTACAAACCCCCACCCCCAAAAGCCACAAAATAAAACAAACCTAATCTACCCATTGCCCTGAAAAGGGAATTTGTATGGGCATTGCCCTTAAAAGGGCATTCGGATATTTTTCTACTGCCCTTAAAAGGGCAATCAGCTCATTTACGAGCCCATTACCTCTAATCTAAAAAAAAAACACCCCAAAAAAATATTATAAAACCTAACACTAGCCCTTCTCTAGGTACTCACAGTTGCTGAAGTTCGGCAAACGATCTTAATCCCAGGCAGCGAAGCATTTTCATCCAGGAGGTTCTATCTTCATCCATCGCGGGACTGGCATCTTCTTTTTCCCTGCGGAGGCGGAGCGGTCAATGCAAGGAGGCGGAAGTCCAGGGGGAGGTCCAGCAAGGTCCATCGGTCTGACATGGAGGTCCTCTTCATGCGATCGTCCGCCACACACTGAGAATTCAAATGCATGTGCCCCTTTAATACTGGGGTACTATTGCATTCCTATTGGCTGAAAATTTCAAATCAGCCAATAGGAATGAGAGCTGCTTAAATCCTATTGGCTGTTCAAATGACCTTTTAAGGGCAGTAAAAGAGCTGAATGACCTTTTAAGGGTAATGGTCATATAAATGCCCTTTTCAGGGCAATGGGTAGATTAGGTTTTTTAGTTAGTTTTTTATTTTTATTTTGTGGGTTTGCAATGTTATGGGGTGTTTGTTTTTATTTTTTGGCAGAAGAGCTGATTTCTTTAGGGCAATGCCCTACAAAACGCCTTTTAAGGGCTATTGGTAGTTTATTATAGATTAGGGGGTTTTATTTTGGGGTGGGTTTTTTTTAAAAAAAACGGGGTATTAGAATAAGAATGATTTTTATTATTTTGGATAATATCGATTGTTATTTTTTGTAATGGTAGTTTTTTTATTTTGTGTAATTGTAGTCTTTATTATTTTTTGCAATTGTAGTTTTTATTTTTTTGTAATGTAAGGATTTTTATTTTTGTAATGTTAGGTTTTAGTGTAAGGCAGCTTAGGTTTTATTTTTATTTCACGGGTAAGTTTGTATTTAGTTTAACTAGGTAGTTAGTAAATAGTTAATAACTAACTTTACTGACTAGTCTACCTAAAATAAATACAAACTTACCTGTGAAATACAAATAAAACCTAAGCTAGCTACAATATAACTATTAGTTATATTGTAGCTAGCTTAGGTTTTATTTCACTGGTAAGTTTGTATTTACTTTTAAATAGGTAGTTAGTTAATAATTGTAACTTTAATTTAGTTCTATTTTAATTATGTTTAAGTTAGGAGGTGTTAGGTTTAGGAGTTAATGTAGTTTAATTTAGGTTGTTGTGATGTGGGGGCCGGTGGGTTAGGGGTTAATAGGTTTAATTAGTGATGTTTGGGAACGGCGGTTTAGGGTTTAATAGGTTTAGTTTGTTTTGGGGATGATTGGGAACGGCAGTTTAGGGGTTAATAGGTTTAGTTAGTGTTGGCGATGTTTGTGAACGGCGGTTTAGGGGTTAATAGGTTAAGTTAATGTCGGCGATGTCGGGGAACAATGGTTTGGGGGTTAATAGCTTTATTTATTGATTTATTTAGTGTCGGTGATGTCGGGACTGCGGTTTAGGGGTTAATAGGTTTAGTTAGTGTCAGCAATATTTGGGAACAGCAGTTTAGGGGTAATAGCTTTAGTTAGTTTTAGGGATGTTTGGGAACGGCGGTTTAAGGGTTAATATATTTAGTTCGTGTCTGCGATGTTTGGGAACGGCGGTTTAGGGGTTAATAGGTTTATTTAATGATTCAGTTAGTTCTGGCGATGTCGGGGAACTGCAGTTTAGATAGAACAATGAAAAGTTCAGGATATGAATAACGGATCTGAAAATTCGAAAACTAATTTTTCCTTTTCAGAATTTTTCGAGATGTGCCGATTCGGAAATTCGGATGAAAACGAAATTCGGCTGAAAAGAAACACACATTTCTGTAAGCAGGTTTTCAATAGAATGGCTAAATCAGCTATCTGGTATCACTATAGCACAAGGTGTTATTAAATATATTGATTAATTGAGACAAACCTCACCGTTTCCACTTTAACCTCAGTGTTATAAGCCTGTTTTTAGAACCATTGGTGGACTTGTTGTGAACTATTGAAGTTTGTCATTATTTTGCGATTAGGAGACTTAACCTAGAATAGTATAGAAGCAACCAAAGCAAACATATAATGAAGAGATTACAGTTTTGTATGAAGAAGTATGCAAGGCCATTTTATTAGAGTAAACAAAAATCTCTCATTAATCTCAATATAACTATACGAAATACGTTTTAACCAATAGATGCTTGGCTTTTTTTATCCTTGAAAAAGCCAAGCATCTATTGGTGAAACTTACGTCAGATATGTTAGAAGCGACGTCACAGAGAGGGTGGGGATTATCCTTCTGAGCCACATACCTGCTAACTCAAAGACATTGACATTTGTATAGGTCTGTGTATGCGGAGGGAGCTGAATGCACTAATCCTGATACTAAAATTTTACTTTTAATATAACAAATGTTTCCAATAGTTTGTTGTACCTGGTGTTTTTCCACCTCTCTTCATCCCCCTCACCTGACTCCAATGTACCTGTTATCAGCCAGGTAATTGAGGGGGTGTTCTTCTTAGCTATCCCCTGTTCTAGGGGATTGATGAGATGCATTAATTCTCGGGCTATCAAGTCTACCATAGTAATTTGAGTGGTATATGTTATTTTAATTTCCTTCTCTATATAATTTGTTTAATTTTGTACATTAAAGTTTTAATGTAGGATTAGTGCATAAAGTCCCTTCTTTTTCTTTTCTGTGCTTTCAAATTAATGTTTAAAGTCAGGAATATTCATTTTAACCTACAAGAGATATAAAATAAGATACTAAACTGAAAATGTTACTTATGTTTCATACATCTACAGCATAGTAGCTAAATATGTCTAAGAAAAGATAATTCAATATATTTTCCCGTGTTCATGTTATTAGTTTGCATTTATTATACCTCTCATGAATTGAAGCACAAAGCTGATATTAAATAGAATTTATACCATAAAGTATCTATGAGTTTACCATGTGTGTGTGTGTGTGTGTGTGTAGTGTAAATCAAACGGTTTTTAATAGCAAAGTGTGCATAGCTTGTCTTTCTACATTTTATGATAGCTTTCAAAAGTTTAGATCAGTACATATCTGTTAAATACATTTTTCTCCACACTTAACATTGTTAGTGCCTGATGATCTAAAGCTGGCAAGAATAAATTATCTAGAAGTATTGTCATTACTGCAAAATTTCTTATACTATTTTGGAAAGTCAAATTTTAGCTTTAGAGTTGTTTATCACGCTATGCAGGGTTCTGCATGTGAGGGAGATCCACCTATATTAAAATATATGGGAGACTATTTATTAAAGGTCTTGCGGACCTGATCCTCGCTGAATGCAGAGAGCAATACGCTCTCCGCATTTAACAAGAGCTGTTGTTGCAACACCTCTCCCTGCTGACTGCTGTCTGATAAAACAGACAGCAGTCTGAGAAACGCGTTGCTTATTTTGTTTTAATATCAAGTGTTGACACTTTGATTTTTAAATTTGCCATTAAATTGTTGTTTATTATCATCTTATCCTGAGAGTCTGAGCTTATTCGGTCCTATTGGGCAAAGGAGTTACCAGTATTCTGGCAGTGTCAGTGAGCTGGGACACTGTGAGATCCCAGTCTGTTTGATTTAGCACAACTGAGTGCTGCTCTATTTGTACCATTTCAATTATCACATTTTCTGTTTGCACTTACTATATCACACTTGGAGGCGCCTTTGTTTTTGTGATCCATTTCACAAAAAACATTTGTGTGACTAAGATCCCAACTTTATTTAAAAATTTATAAAATATTAAGCAGGCAATTTTTGCAAAATTTAAAAATATGTGAAAAATATGTGAAAAAATATGTGGTCTTATGTGTTTGGATGTGCACCAATACCTGTTTTTGTCTTATAAATACATATATATATATAAAATATATTGAAAGAAGAGACTAACTGCACTAATCCTAATCTGAATTAGATAACCTTCAACACTCTGTTTATAAAAATCTGACAAAATGATGGTGAAGATAGATAGAAAGAAATATTAATATAATTAGAAAAATAAATTAGGAAATTAGCTTTTACCAAAGCAATCCCCTTAGTCCGCACTGGTTATTCAAATATTATATCAACAACCCCTGTTAAAGGACACCAACTGAGCAATTCACAATGAACAATTAGTTTATTAAGCTATAAAGCTATAAATTCTGTATCCTATACAATAAATAAATTATATTGCCAAAATGTGAAAAAATTATAATAATAATATATATAGCGAAAAAACCTAAACAAAACAAACCAAAAGGAATACTTCCTGAACAAAACTATTTCAGCAAGCTAAGATATATGCTATTAGGAGTCACTGAAAAAAGGTAAAACTCCCAGGAGTAGAAATATATAAATTTCCAACAATTATTTGCTGTCCATATGTAAAGTAATGCAAGTGAGATAGTTCATAGGATGTTGAAGTCCCCCATATCAAAATCTTCTTTAAAAGTAAAATTGACAGTCTTAAAGAGAAACCATCTCCGGGATCAATCTAAGTGAAGGATCAAATGAGGGAGCTAATTTAATACGGACACCTAAAGATTTAACCCATAAATAATTATATAGAGATATCCAGCTCATCAGACTTTATAGGGCATCCCAACTGATGGCAGATCTGAACTTCTTGCCTTTATCATGCAGCATATAAATCCAGCATACTCTTCCTGACAAGACTTAGGCATTATGTGTTTGTTCATAAATCATACCTCCCTTTAACAACACTCCAAGGATGGTTGGTTGTACATACTGTATATATACACATATCAACACATAAATACATATGTAAACACATATAGAAACACATATAAAAATATATAAGTGCATTGGAGCCCTTTGCAGTTAAGTAGATGAAAACATGAAATAAACATATCTATACAATATTAATTTTTAATAAAGGTTTTATTTACTGTAAATTTTTCAAATTCCAATGTTCTGTACATAGCAAAATATGCTCTTTGTATTTTTAAATAGATATATTTAATATACTGTATATATTTATTTATTTATATATATATATTATATGTATAATCATGTATAGATATAGATCATCAGAAGAAAGGATAATCCACGCCAAATTAAAACTTGACCTTTATTTTCTTTGGTTAAAAAAGTTGCAAACAATGGAGATCTTCGCAGCTTAGCAGAGTGAGCTAAAACTAGAAGGTGACCTGTTCCCAGTTCCCCCATACATTATGTATGGGGGAACTGGGAACAGGTCACCTTCTAGTTTTAGTATTGTATGTCACATACCCTGTGAACTGTTTACCATTCCAAATGTACAAGACACATTATCTCCGAGTTTTCTAGTAAAATTAACATATATGTAGGGTCATTTTAAACCCACATTAAAACTAATAATCAACTTTAAAAAACAGATCAACTGTTGAGATCCTTCTGTCAAATATTAACTAATAGTACACCTTGTATATCGTGACTTGTAACTTGTTATAAGAGCCCTATTATGCCACAACATAGTTGAAAATTCATTAATTGTGAAGTAATGAATTTATTTATTTAAACATTTACATAGAAATGAAGTTATTCATTTGCTGTGGCACACACACACACATTCAATAATGGATATATTGGGTCCGTAACAAAATTCAAATTACAATTGTTAATATGTGTTCTTATGCATGTTCTTGCTGACTTTAAGCATTGAGTAGCGCAATTGTGTTTTTAATTTCCAATCAATTCTGAGCCAATGAGAATTTTGTATCTCCTTTTAAATAGCAGGAGCGAACACAGCACTATAGGCTATGACTATGGCTTAACCGCCGAAAAGCCCAGTGCTGCGCTCACTCTGCTAAGCTGCGAAGATCTCCATTGTTTGCAACTTTTTTAACCAAAGAAAATAAAGGTCAAGTTTTAATTTGGCGTGGATTATCCTTTCTTCTGATGATCTATCTTATTATCCTGAAATCCACCACCGATACTGCTGTACACTGCGCGTCCTGACAACTAGCCAATCCGCATAACCCCTAACTAACGTTGACGTCACCCGGAATCACCGGGCCACCTGAGGAGCACTTCTGGCTGGAGACGTCGAGGGAGGTGGAGGGTACCGAGGAGCAGTTTGCCTGTGAGACAAGCGGTCCCTCGTTTCTCTGAAGCCGGACAGTCAGAGGTGAAGGGTAAGAAAGCACACACCTAGTGCCAAGTTTGCTTCATTACTGTTTGACAAGAAGAAGTTATTTATAACCTTGCAAGTAACGGACATCTTTGGGGTTTGTGTTATCTCTTTGGCTATGATATTGGCTATGTCTGTACTCAGGATAAGCACAGGATTTTGGTTGTGCTAGTGAATTAGTGTGATTCACACTCGTTTCTCATATTGCATGTATAGATATAGGTATAGATATATATTGTAACAAAATACCATAGGATATATGTAGAAATATGTACTGATGAATAAATAGAACATATTCTTGTATGTTTAGAATATTGAAATAAGAAATATTAATATTTTCAATTTGGATAAGCACACATGAGAATTTGCAGTCAGGTTGGTTTGTGCGAGAGTGGGGTGTTTATTTTTTCTCAATTGACTTCTATGGGGGGATACATGAATGCACACATGATATTTTAAGTTTGGTTTTTATGTGCTCATCAGGTGAGTGCAAGCTTAATTCTAGCTAGAGTGGGAGCATTAATTAGCACTCCACTTGTAATATGGGCTCTTGTGTTTTAGGCTCTGATGATCAATACATCATCAGACCCACAAAATAGTGCCTTTTTTGCCTTGTCAGTCTCGCAATCCATGGGTCTGGTGTTAAATTCCAAGAAAGTGGACTGAACATCTCTGTTCTGATGAGTGGCGATGTGTCTCCCTTAGGAAATAATGACAGCATCTTCAGCAAAAGTCCAACAACATTGTCACTCATCTGCAATCTTGGCGGTGGTGGTGGGGGGGGGCTGTATTCAAAATATGTTAACATGAAATAGACTGTGCATTCACAAAAACAAATAATAGTTTTGGTGTAGTAACACTTCAAATTATTCCTATGTAAATTAAATTTTACATTCTCTACACTGGAAATTCTTTGAATATTACAAACTCATAGCGATGTTTCACAAGTAAAATACAAGTTACTCCCACGGAACTCCCAGAAAACTCCCACGGAATATATTCATTATGGCTGCGATCTACATCGCTAATAAAGACCAAAAAACAACAACTTTCTATTAAACCTATGGGAGCTGTGGGGATGTGGGTATATTATACATGCATATACAATGTTTTATTTATATGTATTTTATTAACTAATGCTCTAATATGTATTTGAAGTCTTGTCGTGATTTTAAAAATCGTGTATTTTGCTTTTGGCGTGTTTTTATTTACGTTTTTTAGGAAAAAGCTTTCATGTTTGTGATATTAATATTTCATAGAGGACAGTAGCCGTGACTTTTTAATTTTATTTATTTATTGTTGATGTATCTTCTCACTGTTCTAAATGTGTTTTACTTATAATATTGCGACCCCACTGTAACAAACGTATTATTAATATAGAACACCTTTGTTGCAGTGTGGTGGCAATATTATACTTGTAATTATGTATAGTAAAAGGCCTCTTGGTGAGACTGGCTTCGAACACTGATTTCAGCTCTTTTGGATATTTCACCGTCTTTCTCGTTTCCCTGACGGATCCATTTTAAATATATCGCCACATCATGGATGTTTCGCTCAGATCTACTGCAAACTTTATGATTTTAATATAACTTTTTTGCTATTTTTTCCTCTGCACAAATGTTGCATTTGTTTCCACACATATTTGCACTTTATTAAATCCTATTACAGAGAGTAGTCAGGGTACAATTAAATTATTTATGCATTTGTGTTACTATTTGTTACTATTTTGTTGGGGATAATGATATTTGGCCCTTTATCTCATACATATATTTGTTTCACAAATTAAATTATAATGCTGTTCTTAATAATATATTAAACTATTTCACATTTAACTGCAAAACAGTATGTTACTATTAGAATACTTAAATATAAAGAAGCTTACTGAGGCATTTTTCAGCCCCTGAGAGCAATTAATGAAAGCTGAGATGTGAAACATCATCCATTATTTAAAAAAAAATGAATATGTAATGTTGACCTTCTAAAAGAACAATCAGCTTTCTGATACCTGCGTAAGCTTGGAGGAAACAAATGTTGAAAATGGATGATTAGAATTACCTCTGGCAGCTGGCAGTGTAATTTCCAGTTTTGCAGCTGTGTTTGAGAATAAAAAAAACTAGACAAAAACAAAGTTTAGTCTAAAAATGCAAATCTAGTATGAAATAAGCAATTCATGCAAACAAATGTGCTTAATAATGCACAGCTATAACCTTACCTTCTAGTACAATAAATATAGGACTTGTGTCCATTGAGTCATTAAAATTGAACCGTAAGCTACCGAAGCGGCCACCAGCTAAAAGTAGTTTACAGTTCCATTTTAGTACCAGGCTTCTGCCCTAGGCATAGGCCTAATTTTAATTATGGAGGTATGTGCTTGATTATATTTGTATATGTTAAATACAGATTGATATTTATATAGGAACATAACTCCCACTTGTCCTATACCTGGGCCAAAAATAAATATAAGAAATAGCAAAATATTATATATTGAAAAACTTGCATTGTTTGAAAAAAAAACCCCTCTAATATCTCAATAAAAAAGAGGCTATTTTTTCCTTTTTTATAGCTAGTTGATCATGGTGTGATATTTGAGGCCTTATCAACAGCTTTCAACAGTGTTTTTACTGTTTGAGCTATCAATGGAAACCTGGTGTAAGTTTGCACTTTTCGGCTTCTATTATTTTCTATAGGCTGCGTAATTCTTTATATAATACAAGTCCAGGATATACCTGAATAACCAGAGAATAGCGTGTCTGACATCCCTTCAGCACACCCTATACTTTCAATGGGTAGCGTGACTGTGCTAAACATTGCTCATATTGTAAGTTAAAAGTTAGGAGTTGCGCGTAAGCTCAATACATAACAGCACTAAAAAAGTTAATACGACTTGAGAGCAGTGTGTGTATGTATACATTTGTAGGTATGCATATATATATATATATATATATATATATATATATATATATATATATTTATTTATAAATATGTGTGTGTGTGTTATATGAGTAAATACAGTGCATTATGTGTACACAGGCATACATGTATACACATATAAACATACACACAAACACATATATATACTGTACATTTGAGACCTTCCCAGCTGAACACCTTGACATATAACATATCCCTTTTAAAAAAAGTAAATATGTTTTTATTTATATATACAGGTATATATGTGTGTGTCTATTTATATACTGTATATATAAACAACTACTGGGGAAGGGGGCACTCAGATAATTCATGTGTCTTGTGTTATATCCGTGCTAACAGTACCAAATACATTTCTTAAAATTATACTGTAAAGCATAAAAAGTAAGGTGCGCCAAATAGTGAATATTCTGGTGATCAATAAATGTTTAGATAAACATAAATATAAAAGTGCAAAAACAAAACTAGGACAAAAAAAGTTTAGGACAATAAAATTGCAAGAAGAAAAATATCAAACATAGTGTACCTGAACACTGCCTTAACAAACACGATGGCAACTATCATATCTTTCAATTTTATCCTATAGATTATGTCCCTCCATCTACAGATTACAATCGATTAATCAAATTTAGGAAATTGAGACCTTTTGGATACACAAATTGAACACCCTTTTTCCAGCAGGTCTCAATTCTAATGTAGATTTAGCTGCTTTCAACTAACTGATCCCCTTTTAGACCCCCCCCCCCTGTCTTTTTTATTTCTATTTGTATCTATTCATTTTATCCATCTATTTATTTTTTATATATATTTTTTTCAAAGTGCTGTACGTTCATATTCCCTTACGCCTATCAGATTTGTCTTAAAATTATTATTATTTTTTTTATATATATATATATATTTCAAAGTGCTGTACGATCATATTCCCTTATGCCTATCTGATTTGTCTTAAAATCACTTTTTTACTACACAGTGATTGCAAAATATTGTTGTTCAATGCTGATTTTTATTTTAGTATGGTTCATTTACGACATGATAAAGTATCATTATAGATGTACTGATTATCTTATGAGTTATGCTGAATTTTTATCGATGTTGTGTGAATATTTTGCAAATGCATATATTTTGTCTTTTTTTTTAACCAATTGTACCAATAATACGTAATCATAGTACTCGTTTTTATTGCACTGATATTCAGAGTTCAGTTTTTTAAATAACCTGCAACTCTAATATCTCCATTTTATTCTATAAGTTTTGTACTCTTTGCCACTTTGTTCCTAACCTTCCAAACCATATTGACATCTTGTATTTAGTTATAATATTGTTACAGATTATGTATCAACTCTCACAATTGTTACAGATTATGTATCAACTCTCAGGATTGGTCCTTCCTATGTCCAATCACATCCGATGTATACTTTTTTAAGCCCCATGGCGGGCATATTTTGTATCTAACCTGAAGAAACGGCCAAGATCTTACGGCCGAGAAACGCGTTGTATAGCTCAATAAAATTGTGTTTTTATTATACTCGGATGTTTTCAATCTTGTCCTGAACGTCAACGTTACAATATCAGAATGGCCAGTCTGTGGGTATTTACATACCGCTAGTCTCTGCGTCAGAGACGACATACAGAGGTTTCTCTTTGTCCTTCTGTCTCAAGCTCCCTGCAGCCGACATGAGATCCGGAGGTTCTACCTTGCTCCCTTTGGAGGATATGCAGCTTATCTTATTTGGATAAGGGGTATAGCTTCCATTGTGGACATCCAATCTGTTTCACTCTGCCACCACTAAGATATCGCCCTTCCAGCGTACTGACTGCTGTTAAAGGTCAGCCTGCTCGCTTGCACTTTTTTCACAAAGAGTGCCATCACACTTGTGAGTACCTGTTCACCATACAACGCATATGCTTCACATCTAGTTGAAAATATTGCACCATGAGGCGCTTTTTTTCTGTTTTTACTTTTTAGTACCAAATAAATATATAACACTTAAAAATATAGAGTTCTATATTAGTAATAAGAACCAAAGAAGGAGAAGGCTGCACAGGATAACACATTAAACCAAACGATTATTAAAGTAAATGTAAATTTTGATGCTAATGTGCCTGTTTTATAAAAATTTGATTAAAAACAGGGGCACTTTAATTCATAAAAGTTTACATTTCGCTCCTGTTGTGAAAAAATACTTACCTTTTACCCTTGACAGCAGCTGCTGCTTCCTCCGATCGTCGCAAGCCATTTATGATGTCAAAAATGATGGATGGGTCATCCTCCAATCACGGCTTCCCCCCCAGGGGAATCAGTGTCTGATTCAATGCCGTGAAGTCAAATTCCTCATTTTAGACGCAGGAAGACGCTTTGTGGCGGGTGGAGGAAGCTGGAGCTGCTGTCAAGAGTAAAAGGTAAGTTTTTTTTCCCAACAGGAGTGAAATGTAAAGTTTGATGAATTAAAGTGCCCCTGTTTTTAATCAAATTTTTAAAAACCGGGCACTTTAGCATCAAAATTTACATTCACTTTAAAGAGGTGGTAAAGACATCGGGTCTGCCTTCACTAAATTCACAATATTGTATACCAGATAAAAGGTTAACCAGATAATAATATGTCACAATATCATTAAATACAAACATTACACCCTACATGCTAGCATGTGACTAAGCTGGCCAGCAAGCAGTCCGTAATGTAATCCGGGTTCATAGTGTAAAAACACGCTCCGCTAATATAGAACTGGTATACAGGGAGTGCAGAATTATTAGGCAAGTTGTATTTTTGAGGATTAATTTTATTATTGAACAACAACCATGTTCTCAATGAACCCAAAAAACTAATTAATATCAAAGCTGAATAGTTTTGGAAGTAGTTTTTAGTTTGTTTTTAGTTATAGCTATTTTAGGGGGATATCTGTGTGTGCAGGTGACTATTACTGTGCATAATTATTAGGCAACTTAACAAAAAACAAATATATACCCATTTCAATTATTTATTTTTACCAGTGAAACCAATATAACATCTCAACATTCACAAATATACATTTCTGACATTCAAAAACAAAACAAAAACAAATCAATGACCAATATAGCCACCTTTCTTTGCAAGGACACTCAAAAGCCTGCCATCCATGGATTCTGTCAGTGTTTTGATCTGTTCACCATCAACATTGCGTGTAGCAGCAACCACAGCCTCCCAGACACTGTTCAGAGAGGTGTACTGTTTTCCCTCCTTGTAAATCTCACATTTGATGATGGACCACAGGTTCTCAATGGGGTTCAGATCAGGTGAACAAGGAGGCCATGTCATTAGATTTTCTTCTTTTATACCCTTTCTTGCCAGCCATGCTGTGGAGTACTTGGACGCGTATGATGGAGCATTGTCCTGCATGAAAATCATGTTTTTCTTGAAGGATGCAGACTTCTTCCTGTACCACTGCTTGAAGAAGGTGTCTTCCAGAAACTGGCAGTAGGACTGGGAGTTGAGCTTGACTCCATCCTCAACCCGAAAAGGCCCCACAAGCTCATCTTTGATGATACCAGCCCAAACCAGTACTCCACCTCCACCTTGCTGGTGTCTGAGTCGGACTGGAGCTCTCTGCCCTTTACCAATCCAGCCACGGGCCCATCCATCTGGCCCATCAAGACTCACTCTCATTTCATCAGTCCATAAAACCTTAGAAAAATCAGTCTTGAGATATTTATTGGCCCAGTCTTGACGTTTCAGCTTGTGTGTCTTGTTCAGTGGTGGTCGTCTTTCAGCCTTTCTTACCTTGGCCATGTCTCTGAGTATTGCACACCTTGTGCTTTTGGGCACTCCAGTGATGTTGCAGCTCTGAAATATGGCCAAACTGGTGGCAAGTGGCATCTTGGCAGCTGCACGCTTGACTTTTCTCAGTTCATGGGCAGTTATTTTGCGCCTTGGTTTTTCCACACGCTTCTTGCGACCCTGTTGACTATTTTGAATGAAACGCTTGATTGTTCGATGATCACGCTTCAGAAGCTTTGCAATTTTAAGAGTGCTGCATCCCTCTGCAAGATATCTCACTATTTTTGACTTTTCTGAGCCTGTCAAGTCCTTCTTTTGACCCATTTTGCCAAAGGAAAGGAAGTTGCCTAATAATTATGCACACCTGATATAGGGTGTTGATGTCATTAGACCACACCCCTTCTCATTACAGAGATGCACATCACCTAATATGCTTAATTGGTAGTAGGCTTTCAAGCCTATACAGCTTGGAGTAAGACAACATGCATAAAGAGGATGATGTGGTCAAAATACTCATTTGCCTAATAATTCTGCACACAGTGTATATATATATATATATATATATATATATATATATATATATATATATATATATATATAAAAGAAACAGGTGATTATATACAGTATATCAGGGCTCAAAATTTCCACTCTTTACTAGCCATTGACGAGTGGAAATGTAATAATGGGGAGTGAAAGTTAGTGAGTGAATTTTAAATCAAAATGTACACTCCTATTGCAGCATTGACAAACATACATTTTGGTCTATGTGCTTAAAATATTATATATCCTAGAATAATCCTCTAGGGCTGTAGGAACACCATTAGTGCTTAGACTGTTACTTTTTAAAGGGTAATCAGAGGCAGAGAGAGAGAAATTGGAGAGTAAAAGTATAGAAGAAGATATCTTTACAAGAGAGTGTAGGAAAAAAAAAGGAAGTGTAAAGAGAAGATAAAGCCTGAGAAATAAGGGAGAGGGTAAAAGAGAGATTGCAGAGAGGAGGGAGGGGAGAAAGATAGTTAAGAGAGAGAAGGAAGAGATGATAATTATTAAAAGGAAATCTCCAGATCTGCTATGACCTTCCATTACTGTCAGCACTCTCTTTGTCCACTCTCTCACTTCAATAACTTCCTATTTCTATCAAGCTGTTGTCTAACCCAGAACTACTGAGTTGATGTTGCTAACTGCTATGCACTTATTTATGTTAATCTTTTATTGTATGTAGCATTATTTAATTTGTTATGGTATAAAATAAAAACAATATTACAAAATGTTTCCCAATGGCTAAACATATGAAAAGAGGGGGAGGAGTAGTGGGTGTGGTGTGGGCAGGTAGTAGGTAGGATCAGAAGTGGCAAGTAACATTTTGGCCTGGCTAGTAGCTTACAACCTGACATTTTGAGCCCTGTATATATAGTCCATCCAAAGCAAATAAAAAGCATAACATGTCGGTACCCATCTAGCACCTTTGTCAAATGCCACATATGGTCCAAAAAGTATGAACCTAAAAACCTTCGGCTAGATTATGAGTCTTGCTTTAAGCTGAAAAAGCAGCGTTAACAGGTCCTAACGCTGCTTTTTCACTACCGCTGCTATTACGAGTCTTGCAGGTTTAGGGGCACCGCACACTTCTTTGGCCTTACCGCAAAACAACTTACGTAAACTTCCTATACCCTTTTTTCTATGGGACTTCCATAGCGCTGGTATTACAAGTATGTCCTGGGAGGCCAAAAAGTGAGCGGTACACCCTCTACCTCCAAGATCCGTAACGCATTCTAAAGTCAATAGTTATGAGTTTTACACTACAACGCCGTAGCATAAAACTCATAACTAAAGTGCTAAAAAGTACACTAACACCCATAAACTACCTATTAACCCCTAAACCGAGGCCCTCCCGCATCGCAAACAATATAATACATTTTTTAGCCCCTAATCTGCCGCTCCAGACATCGCCGCCACTAGAATAAACATATTAGCCATTAAACCGTCACACTCCCGCCTCGCAAACAGCGTAAGCTGCATCCAGGTGTATTCTTTCACCCCCCTGACATTTTCGGAATCCTCCTGGATGGCAGCATGGTGAAAGAATCCACCTGGATGCAGTGTAAGCTGGATCCAGGTGGATTCCAAAAATTGCAGGGTGGTGAAAGAATCCACCTGGATGCAGCGTAAGAGGGGAGAGAGAGCAAATGAGATGGGAGAGAGAGAGAGAGAGAGCAAATGAGAGGGGGGAGAGAGAGCAAATGAGAGGGGGGAGAGAGAGCAAATGAGAGGGGGGAGAGAGAGCAAATGAGAGGGGGGAGAGAGAGCAAAAGAGAGTGGGGAGAGAGAGCTAAAGAAAGGGGGGGGATAGGGAGAGCAAAAGAGAGGGGGAGAGAAAGCAAAAGAGAGGGGAGAGAGAGAGCAAAAGAGAGGGGAGAGAGCAAAAAAGGGGGACAGAAAGTAAAAGAGAGGGGGGAGAGAGAGCAAAAGAGAGGGTGGGAGAGCAAAAGAGAGGGGGGAGAGCAAAAGAGAGGGGGAGAGAGAGCAAAAGAGAGGGGGGAGAGAGAGCAAAAGAGAGGGGAGAGAGCAAAAGAGAGGGGGATAGGGAATGCAAAAGAGAGGGGGAGAGAGAGCAAAAGAGAGGGGAGAGAGAGCATGAGAGGGGGAGAGAGAGCAAAAGATAGAAGAGAGAAAGAGAGCAAAAGAGAATGGCGAAAGAGAGCAATAGAGAGGGAGAGCAAAAGAGAGAAAAATATAGGTGAATGGGAGAGCAAAAGAGGGGGGAGAAAGCAAAAGAGAGGGGGAGAGGGAGAGCAAAAGAGAGGGGAGAGAGAGAGCAAAAGAGAGGGGTGAGAGAGTGCAAAAGAGAGGGGGAGAGAGAGTGCAAAAGAGAGGGGGAGAGAGAGAGCAAACAAGAGGTGGAGAGAGAGAGCAAAAGAGAGGGGGAAGAGAGAACAAAAGATAGGGGGAGAGAGAGCACAACAGAGAGGGGGAGAGAGAGCACAAAAGAGAGGGGGAGAGAGAGAGCAAAATAGACTGCTCTTCCGAAAATGGCAGGGTGGTTCGATGGTTCCGTCACCACAATAGACTGCCCTCTGGGCAGGCTTTCCCACTAGTTATTTTATACATATGTTTAACAAATGTGAGTTGCTTCTTAGTTTTATCATCATTTATTTATATACTGCCGCAAAACTCCATAGCACTGGAATTAGAAACTCTACTGCTATAAATAATATATTGCATGCATCTAGCAGTAATCATATACTGATAAAGCAAGGCATCCTGGTAGGACAATTTCTGATATTGCAACTAAAGCGATTATCAAAAAGAACATTTGAATGATATGCCTTATTAAAGGGACACTAAACGCAATTTTTTTTTTAATGATTCAGATAGAGCATGCAATTTTAAGCAACTTTCTAACTTACTCCTATTATCAATTTTTCTTTCTTCTCTTACTATCTTTATTTAAAAAGCAGGAATGTGATGCATAGGAGCCGGTCCATTTTTGGTTGAGAACCTGGGTTATGCTTGCTTATTGGGGGGTAAATGTCAGCCTCCAATAAGCAAGCACTATACATGGTACTGAACCTAAAATGGGTTGGCTTCTAAGAAGAAAATTTGATAATAGGAGTAAATTTGAAAGTTGATTACAATTGCATGCTCTATCTGAATCATAAAAGAAAAAAAGTTGGATTCAGTGTCCCTTAGCTATTTAATGAGGAACTGTTTCAGGAGAAGGGATTAACGAACAAGATAAGAAAATTATCATATTAGGTTTATTAAGTAACTAACATGGCATTTGTTGTTGGCAGATGAAAAGTTTACTAACATTGGGGCCAATAACAAGCTAATTATTTTAAACAAAATGTTAATTTGTGTATATAAATCATTTGATGAGTTTTTCTAAAAGATTGTGATTGACCCCATATTAAGTAAGTAACCATCAATGATGGCCAGAAGGTAATAAGCAATGAAGATAAGCTTATAAAAAGTAATTGGTATTTGCAATCCATCTGATTAGTTGTCTTAGAACAGATGTGTTAAAGGATTTATTCCATTTAGAAAAAGTGTGTATTGCACATTGGTTTTAAGAATAGGTACATTGTCCACTTCTTCGAAGATATACAAAATTCATCCATTTTATTGATTGAGTATTAGGTCTCTTTTGTCCTGTCAAGATAGGATTTGGGAATACCATTTAACAAGGAGTGGAATGGAAACACAACATTTACAAGCCCCCCTTATTGGATCTTGTAAGCGATATATGACTGTGTAATGCTCCAGTGTAGCCTTGAAATGGATAAAGCTTGGTTGTTTGGTTCAGCAAAATTATTCTTGGAAATGCTGTTTTTCTCTAAATCTGGCTTAGTGTCAAATACTAAATAGTTTCTCCTTGTTGATTTAGAACTTATTGAACAACTGTTGCCTTCTGATGGTCCTTTGTATTGTTTAATATGAAGATGAAGGCAGAGGCATAACTAGAACTAACTGGGCCCCAGGGCAAAGTCTTTGGCAGGGCCCCCCTGATTTTAACAGCACCCCTTTCAAAGCAGATATATATATATATATATATATATATATACATACACATGCACTCAAATACATACACATATATACACACACAAACACATGCACACATACTGTAAATACACATACACAAACACACACATACACACACGTGTATGTATATATATATATATATATATATATATATACACACCAACAAACACATGCACACATAGAAACACATACACGCACACAAATACATGGACATATATGCAAATATACACACACAAATACATGCACATAAACACACACACATGCACATACACACCAATACACACACATATACACAAACATATACAAAAACACATGCACATACACAGCACTAAGAAAAGCAGAGCTTTTTCGGTAACCACATTTTGTCATTCACCACGGTTGTTTTTTCTCCACAACCTCTAGTTGTGGTTAGAAAACTTTCAGCACCGTAAATAAGCTGCTCTGAAATGTGATTCTGCTTGAGCAGCAGCTGGCCCCTTAAAAGGATGGGCCGGTAGCAGTGGAGACCCTAAGACCCTTTAGTTAGACCCTTGGATGAAGGGTGGGACTGTGCTATGACATATGTGATATCAACATACACCTTATGGAGGGCTACAATTTATATGCTCCTATCTAGAAGATATCATCTTATGAACACCTAATTGGTATGTGCTGTTTATTTGTAGATAATACACTTTGCTCTGTGCTAACAAATAATTCTTTCCATTTTGGATTTAAAGATTGTCTGTCATTTGGCCCACATAACAATTTGTGATTTACAAATAATCAGTAATTTATGGTATATGCTATTGCTTTAATTAACGTCTCACAAATACATTATGATCACACTTGCCTTCGATTGGGATTTTTTATAGACCTTACATAAAGCTCAAAACACAACACATATCACACTGCTTGATACTTTTCTCACATGTGCCCTTATTTGGTAACAGTAAGTTTATTTGATTTATAAATTACACATACAGTTTGTGCAAAGGACTGCATATCTTGTATTTTTAAGAGTTGAAAATAATTAATACTTCATTATCTTTATTTTTTAGTTAAGAAAAACATTGGGCAGAAACCCATAGATGGGAAAAACGGTGGAGATAAACTTCCAGAGTAGAGGATACAATAAACAGAATAAAGCAAGAAAGAAATAAGACCTAAGGGTAAAAGCATTATTCATTCATCACACTCTGAACAGAAAGAGCATCACTTATCTGTGTGTCTGTCCTGTGGGAACAGCAACAGAAATACCCAGTGGGAACAACAACAACAAAATATATTGATTTTGATTTACTTTTGATCTTTGATACTGACTGAGATAACATTTATATAATTTAATCTTTAATGTACTTATCCAAATCTCTTTGTTTAGCACATTGTTCTACTATGTTATTTAGTAGGAAGGAAGAAAGCAATAGTAAAACTGTTCTCTTATATGTCTAATCACTATATTTTCAAGATCTCCTATATATTGGGAAATTTTTCCACTTTCAAATACTTTGAGGATTGCATTTATTATGAGTATGGAAGAGATATGTGTAGTTCCTGGGAAATGTTATAAAATACACATATAAAAAAAAAAATAACATAAAAACTGCAAACTGAGTGGATATGATTTTATTACAATTTTAACCCCTTGATATATAGGGGCCCTAAAAGTCATTTGATTAAAAATAAGGGCCTAGATTACGAGTTTTGCGTTATGAGGGGTGCGGTGCTAACGAGCAGTTTATGCTCACCGCTCACTTACAGACAGCGCTGGTATTACGGGTTTTTACAAACCCAGCGTTAACCGCAAAAAAGTGAGCGTAGAGCAAAATTTAGCTCCACATCTCACCTCAATACCAGTGCTGCTTACGTTTGCGGTGAGCTGGTAAAACCTGCTTGTGCATGATTTCCCCATAGGAATCAATGGGGGAGAGCCGGCTGAAAAAAAACCTAACACCTGCAAAAAAGCAGCGTAAAGCTCCTAACGCAGCCCCATTAATTCCTATGGGGAAATAAAAGTTATGTCTACACCTAACACCCTAACATGAACCCCGAGTCTAAACACCCCTAATCTTACACTTATTAACCCCTAATCTGCTGCCCCCGACATCGCTGACACCTACATTATATTATTAACCCCTAATCTGCCGCTCCGGACACCACCGCCACCTACATTATACTTATGAACCCCTAATCTGCTGCCCCCAACATCGCCGACACCTACATTATATTTATTAACCCCTAATCTGCCGTCCCCAATGTCGCCGCAACCTAACTACATTTATTAACCCCTAATCTGCCACCCCTAACGTCGCCACCACTATAAAAAAATTATTAACCCCTAAACCTAAGTCTAACCCTAACCCCCCCTAACTTAAATATAATTTAAATAAATCTAAATAAAATTACTACAATTAACTAAATAATTCCTATTTAAAACTAAATAATTACCTATAAAATAAACCCTAAGCTAGCTACAATATAACTAATAGTTACATTGTAGCTAGCTTAGGGTTTATTTTTATTTTACAGGCAACTTTGTATTTATTTTAACTAGATACAATAGTTATTAAATAGTTATTAACTATTTAATAACTACCTAGTTAAAATAAAGACACATTTACCTGTAAAATAAAACCTAACCTAAGTTACAATTACACCTAACACTACACTACAATTAAATTCATTACCTAAATTAAATACAATTAATTACAATTAAATACAATTATCTAAAATACAAAAAAACCCACTAAATTACAGAAACTAAGAAATTAGAAGATTTTTAAACTAATTACACCTAATCTAATCCCCCTAACAAAATAAAAGAAGCCCCCCCAAAATAAAAAAAAGCCCTACCCTACACTACACTAAATTACAAATAGCCCTTAAAAGGGCCTTTTGCGGGCAATGGCCCCAAAGTAATCAGCTCTTTTACCTGAAAAAAATTACAATCCCCCCCCAACATTAAAACCCACCACCCCCACAACCAACCCTACTCTAAAACCCACCCAATCCCCCCCTTAAAAAAACCTAACACTAACCCCTGAAGATCACCTTACCGGGAGACATCTTCACCCAACCGGGCCGAAGTCCTCAACGAAGCCGGGAGAAGTCTTCATCCAAGCCGGGCGAAGTGGTCCTCCAGACGGGCAGAAGTCTTCATCCAGACGACATCTTCTATCTTCATCCCTCCGGCGCGGAGAGGGTCCATCTTCAAGACATCCGATGCGGAGAATCCTCTTCTTCCGACGGCTAAACACAGAATGAAGGTTTCTTTAAATGACGTCATCCAAGATGGCGTCCCTTCAATTCCGATTGGCTGATAGAATTCTATCAGCCAATCGGAATTAAGGTAGAAAAAATCCTATTGGCTGATGCAATCAGCCAATAGGATTGAACTGGCATTCTATTGGCTGATTGGAACCAATAGAATGCCAGCTCAATCCTATTGGCTGATTGGATCAGCCAATATCTATAATAATGATAATTTATGTGAACAAGGAAGCCAAGTACGCTGTTGCTACGTGATGTGTATATATTTAAAGGTTTTAGATATTTTTAAGATTAACCCTTAAGGCCTATTAAAATGATAATAAAATGGGATATTAAACCAAGACACGCAACATGCTAGTCTACCCTTAAAGGGATATAAAACCCAAATGTTTTCTTTCGTGATTTAGAAAGAGCATGCATTTTAAACAACTTTCTAATTCACTTCTATTATCTAATTTGTGTCCTTCTTTTGATATCCTTTATTGAAAAGCATATCTAGATAGGCTCAGAATCTGCTTATTGATGGTTGCACATAGAAAAATACAATATTTAAAAATAAATCTCCCCAATTTAGGGATAGATTACGAGCGGAGTGCTAATGTTTGTATGTGAAGAACATTGGAATGTGAAATATTCTTATTTTCATGTCAGGTTAGCACAAATGAGAATATGCGATCAGGTTGCGTGAGAGTGTTTTTTTTTCCACTTTTGTTTCTCCATTGACTTCTATGGGGAAATAAGTGAACACGCACACAATATTCTAACTTCAGATTTTCTCCAACATTGGTGTGTCCGGTCCACGGCGTCATCCTTACTTGTGGGAATATCTCTTCCCCAACAGGAAATGGCAAAGAGTCCCAGCAAAGCTGGCCATATAGTCCCTCCTAGGCTCCGCCCGCCCCAGTCATTCTCTTTGCCGTTGCACAGGCAACATCTCCACGGAGATGGTTAAGAGTTTGTGGTGTTTAGTTGTAGTTTTTTATTCTACTATCAAGAGTTTGTTATTTTAAAATAGTGCTGGTATGTACTATTTACTCTGAAACAGAAAAGGATGAAGAATTCTGTTTGTGAGAGGAAGATGATTTTAGCAGACAGTAACTAAAATCGATTGCTGTTTCCACATAGGACTGTTGAGATGAAGTAACTTCAGTTGGGGGAAACAGTTAGCAGACTTTTCTGCTTAAGGTATGACTAGCCATATTTCTAACAAGACTGTGTAATGCAGGAAGGCTGTCATTTCCCCTCATGGGGACCGGTAAGCCATTTATTAGTCTCAAACAGAATAAAGGGCTTAATATGGGCTATAAAACTGGTAGACACTTTTATGGGCTAAATCGATTGCTTTATTGGACATTTTATACATGTTTATGCTGATAATTCACACTTATAAACTTGGGGAACGTTTTTTAACGTCAGGCACTATGTTAGACACCTTTTCCAGTCAGGAAGGGCCTTCCCAGTTGTAGGCTGAGCCTCATTTTCGCGCCATTACTGCGCAGTTGTTTTTGAGAGCAAGACATGCAGATGCATGTGTGAGGACCTGAAAGTAGTTGGAAAAGTTCCTAAAAGGCGTCATTTGGTATCGTATTCCCCTCTGGGCTTGGTAAAGTCACAGCAAAGGCTGTAGCTGGGACTGTATAGGGGTTAAATCTGTAACCGGCTCCGGTTTCGTTATTTTAAGGGTTAAAGCTCTGAAACTTGGTGTGCAATACTTTTAATGCTTTAAGACACTGTGGTGAAATTTTAGTAAATTTTGAACAATTCCTTCATATTTTTTCACATATTCAGTAATAAAGTGTGCTCTGTTTAAAATTTAAAGAGACAGTAACGGTTTTGTTTTAAAACGTTTTTTGTGCTTTATTGACAAGTTTAAGCCTGTTTAACATGTCTGTACCTTCAGATAAGCTATGTTCTATATGTATGAAAGCCAATGTGTCTCCCCCTTCAAAATTGTGTGATAATTGTGTCATAGCGTCCAAACAAAGTAAGGACAGTACTGCCACAGATAATGAAATTGCCCAAGATAATTCCTCAGATGAAGGGAGTAGACATGGTTCTACATCATTTCCTTCTGTGTCTACGCCAGTTTTGCCCACGCAGGAGGCCCCTAGTACTTCTAGCGCGCCAATGCTTATTACCATGCAACAATTGACGGCTGTAATGGATAACTCCATAGCAAATATTTTATCCAAAATGCCTGCATATCAGAGAAAGCGCGATTGCTCTGTTTTAAACACTGAAGAGCAGGAGGGCGCTGATGATAATTGTTCTGTCATACCCTCACACCAATCTGAAGGGGCCATGAGGGAGGTTTTGTCAGATGGGGAAATTTCAGATTCAGGAAAAATTTCCCAACAGGCTGAACCTGATGTTGTGACATTTAAATTTAAGTTAGAACATCTCTGCGCACTGCTTAAGGAGGTGTTATCTACTCTGGATGATTGTGACAACTTGGTCATTCCAGAAAAATTATGCAAGATGGACAAGTTCCTAGAGGTTCCAGTGCACCCCGACGCTTTTCCTATACCCAAGCGGGTGGCGGACATAGTGAATAAGGAGTGGGAGAAGCCCGGCATACCTTTTGTTCCCCCTCCTATATTTAAGAAATTATTTCCTATGGTCAATCCCAGAAAGGACTTATGGCAGACAGTCCCTAAGGTCGAGGGGGCAGTTTCTACTCTAAACAAGCGCACTACTATTCCTATCGAGGATAGTTGTGCTTTCACAGATCCTATGGATAAAAAATTGGAAGGTTTGCTTAAAAAGATTTTTGTACAGCAAGGTTACCTTCTACAACCCATTTCGTGCATTGTTCCTGTCACTACAGCAGCGTGGTTCTGGTTCGAGGAACTAGAAAAGTCGCTCAGTAGAGAGACTCCATATGAGGAGGTTATGGACAGAGTTCACGCACTTAAGTTGGCTAACTCTTTTATTTTAGATGCTGCTTTGCAATTAGCTAGATTAGCGGCGAAAAATTCAGGGTTTGCAATTGTGGCGCGCAGAGCGCTTTGGCTAAAGTCTTGGTCAGCGTATGTATCATCCAAGACAAAATTGCTTAACATCCCCTTCAAGGGTAAAACTCTCTTTGGACCAGAATTGAAAGAGATTATCTCAGACATCACTGGGGGAAAGGGTCACGCCCTCCCACAAGATAGGCCTTTCAAGGCCAAGAATAAGTCTAATTTTCATTCCTTTCGTAATTTCAGGAACGGACCGGGCTCTAATTCTGCATCCTCTAAGCAAGAGGGTAATACCTCACAGTCCAAACCAGCCTGGAAACCGATGCAAGGCTGGAACAAGGGTAAGCAGGCCAAGAAGCCTACCGCGGCTAACAAAACAGCATGAAGGAGTAGCCCCCGATCCGGGACCGGATCTAGTGGGGGGCAGACTCTCTCTCTTTGCTCAGGCTTGGGCAAGAGATGTTCAGGATCCCTGGACGCTAGAAATAGTTTCTCAGGGTTATCTTCTGGAATTCAAGGAACTACCCCCAAGGGGAAGGTTCCACATGTCTCACTTATCCTCAAACCAAATAAAGAGACAGGCGTTCTTACATTGTGTAGAAGACCTGTTAAAGATGGGAGTGATACACCCTGTTCCAATGACGGAACAAGGAATGGGATTTTACTCAAATCTGTTCGTAGTTCCCAAAAAAGAGGGAACCTTCAGACCAATTCTGGATTTAAAGATCCTAAACAAATTTCTCAGGGTACCATCGTTCAAAATGGAAACCATTCGAACGATTCTACCCACTATCCAGGAAGGTCAATTTATGACTACCGTGGATCTAAAGGATGTGTACCTACATATTCCTATCCACAAAGAACATCATCAGTTCCTAAGGTTCGCCTTTCTGGACAAACATTACCAGTTTGTGGCCCTCCCATTCGGATTAGCCACTGCTCCAAGGATTTTCACAAAGGTACTCGGGTCCCTTCTAGCGGTTCTAAGACCGAGGGGCATTGCAGTAGTACCATACTTGGACGACATTCTAATACAAGCGTCGTCCCTTTCAAAATCAAAGGCTCATACAGACATTGTTCTGGCCTTTCTCAGATCTCACGGATGGAAGGTGAACATAGAAAAAAGTTCTCTGTCTCCGTCAACCAGAGTTCCCTTCTTGGGAACAATAATAGATTCCTTAGAAATGAAGATCTTTCTGACAGATGTCAGAAAGTCAAAACTTCTAAGCGCTTGTCAAGTTCTTCATTCTGTTCCACGTCCTTCCATAGCTCAGTGCATGGAAGTAGTAGGGTTGATGGTTGCGGCCAGGGCCGCCACCAGAAATTTTGGGGCCCCTGACTTAACCATTGATCAGGGCCCCCCCCCCTCCTTTGACATGTGCAATTTTTGACCAAGTGACTAAAATGTATATGCACTTTATTCCTAAGTGTCTATTTAAACTTGGAAATGTTGTAAAGGTAGTAACATACACTGAAACACACACACACTCACACATAAGGATTCACATATAGACACTCTAGCAGACACGCAAAGAAACTCAGATACAGACACCCAAACAGACACTCAGCACTTGTTTACATTGACCTGACAAGTAATGAGGTAAACTATAGTTTTGTAAAAAAAGGAGTTTTAGAAAACAAAATATGGATTTTTGATTATCTTTTTGTAAAGGAAGATGCCAACTAAATGATGACAACAGCATGCAGTGGCTGAAAGGAAGTGCTCTAAACTGCCTAAACAATAATTTAAAGGTTAAATGGTAGTTTGGTGACTTCCGGAAAGGTCTCATTAGTCTCAAAGTCTGTAGAAAGATGTGAATAATCAGTAGTAAGGTACAGATAATGGACACACACACACACAAACTCAAACTTGCATATACACCCAAGGAAACACCAACAGAGACAGCCTCAGAAAACACACAAAGACATACACACACACACACACACAGACACCCACAGAAAACACACAAAGACATACACACACAGAGAGACAACCACATAAAACACAGAAAGACATACATAAACACACCCTCACAGAGACATCCACAGAAAACACAGACATACATACACACCCACCCTCACAGAGGCATCCAGAGAAAATACACAAAGACAAACACACGCCCACCCTCACAGAGACACCCATAGAAAAAGCTCAAAGACATATGCAGACACCCTCACAGACATCCACAGAAAATGCACAAAGACATACACACCCACCCTCACAGAGATACCAACAGAAACAAAATACATACACAGTCATAGAGACACAAACCAAAGCACAAAGACATAAATACAGACACCCACAGAAACACTCACAGGAGGAAACATTTATGCACCTTGCATCCCCTAAATCAATAGTGTGTGACATGCTTGATAAAAAAAATGCAGAAATTAAGAGATCACTTTTTAAAGAATCTTATTTGTAAATGTGCAAACAAAAATAATTCTGTGAATTCAAAATTGTACATTAAGAGCACCACTTCAAATATAGTGTACAAATGTTCCCATCTGTCAGCTGTACTTGTGGAGTTTGAAAATGCTGTACTCTTGGTGGAACCATAAGCTGTGGTACTCATACCATTAGATGTGGTTAAATGCAGGATTTAAGCTTGTTGGTATGCATTTCAAAATTAAGTCAGCTGTAGTGTAAACTGAACAGTTTTAAGTTAACCTGTCTCATTTCCAACACTGAGCAATCTTAGTCTGAGAGTATAACATGTTATGCAGACGTAAAAATCTTAGATAAAATGCCTCCTTGTATCTGGAAAGTCATTGCATAAAGGGGCAGTAAACTGGAATGTAATATATATCATATACCTCCTCTGCAAATGAAAGTGATCAGCCGTCTGACTCAGGCACACACTGTACAAACAAAGTGCCAAGTCTGTCTCACGCTGTGCATAGTGGTTTAGTGCACACTCAGAAATCCTCTCAAATGCTAATACATTACTCCTTGTAATAACATTTCCCATGCTCTACTAGCACTCTGCTGTAGTACCCACTGGTGGCTGCCAAAATTTAAAAAAAAAAAAAAAAAATTTTTTTTTTTTTTTTTAGTTCTTGCCTCATGGGGCCCCCCTAGCCCATTGGGCCCCTGACAGGAGTCACCCCTGTCACCCCCTGATGGCGGCCCTGGTTGCGGCAATGGACATAGCTCCTTTTGCGCGAATTCATCTAAGACCATTACAACTGTGCATGCTGAAACAGTGGAATGGGGATTATACAGACTTGTCTCCAGTGATTCAAGTAGATCAGAAGACCAGAGACTCACTCCGTTGGTGGCTAACCCAGGATCACCTATCCCAGGGAATGAGCTTCCGCTGTATAGAGTGGGTCATCGTCACGACCGACGCCAGCCTAGTGGGCTGGAGCGCGGTCTGGGAATCCCTGAAAGCTCAGGGACTGTGGTCTCGGGAAGAGTCTCTTCTCCTGATAAACATTCTGGAACTAAGAGCGATATTCAATGCTCTCAAGGCTTGGCCTCAGCTAGCAAAGGCCAGATTCATAAGATTCCAATCAGACAACATGACGACTGTTGCGTATCTCAATCATCAGGGGGGAACAAGGAGTTCCCTGGCGATGAAAGAAGTGACCAAAATAATACAATGGGTGGAGAATCACTCCTGCCACCTATCTGCGATCCACATTCCAGGTGTGGAAAACTGGGAAGCGGATTATTTGAGTCGTCAGACATTCCATCCGGGGGAGTGGGAACTCCACCCGGAGATCTTTGCCCAGTTGACGCAACTATGGGGCATTCCAGACATGGATCTGATGGCGTCTCGTCAGAACTTCAAAGTTCCTTGCTACGGGTCCAGATCCTGGGATCCCAAGGCGACTCTAGCAGATGCACTAGTAGCGCCTTGGACCTTCAACCTAGCTTATGTGTTTCCACCGTTTCCTCTCATTCCCAGGCTGGTAGCCAGGATCAAACAGGAGAGGGCCTCGGTGATCTTGATAGCCCCTGCGTGGCCATGCAGGACTTGGTATGCAGACCTGGTGAATATGTCATCGGTTCCACCATGGAAGCTACCTTTGAGACAGGACCTTCTTGTTCAGGGTCCATTCGAACATCCAAATCTGGTCTCCCTCCAGCTGACGGCTTGGAGATTGAACGCTTGATTCTATCAAAGCGTGGGTTTTCAGATTCTGTGATTGATACTCTGGTTCAGGCCAGAAAACCGGTAACTAGAAAGATTTACCATAAGATATGGAAAAGATATATCTGCTGGTGTGAATCCAAGGGATTACCTTGGAATAAGATTAAAATTCCTAAGATTCTTTCCTTTCTGCAAGAAGGTTTGGATAAAGGATTATCTGCGAGTTCTCTAAAGGGACAGATTTCTGCTTTATCTGTCTTACTACACAAACTACTGGCAGCTATGCCAGATGTTCAAGCATTTGTTCAGGCTCTGGTTAGGATCAAGCCTGTTTACAGACCTTTGACTCCTCCCTGGAGTTTAAATTTAGTTCTTTCAGTTCTTCAAGGGGTTCTGTTTGAACCTCTACATTTCATAGATATTAAGTTGTTATCTTGGAAAGTTTTGTTTTTGGTTGCTATTTCTTCTGCTAGAAGAGTTTCAGAGTTATCTGCTCTGCAGTGTGCTCCGCCCTATCTGGTGTTCCATGCAGATAAGGTGGTTTTGCGTACTAAGCCTGGTTTTCTTCCAAAGGTTGTTTCTAACAAAAATATTAACCAGGAGATAGTTGTACCTTCTTTGTGTCCGAATCCAGTTTCAAAGAAGGAACGTTTGTTACACAATTTGGACGTAGTCCGTGCTCTAAAATACTATTTAGAAGCTACAAAAGATTTCAGACAAACATCTTCTCTGTTTGTCGTCTACTCTGGTAAAAGGAGAGGTCAAAAAGCGACTTCTACCTCTCTTTCTTGCTTCTTCGGAGGCTATTTTTGGGAGAAAGGTTTTGCAAGCCGTGGTGCCTTC